>NC_070597.1:8471800-8823800 GCF_027409825.1 Scomber japonicus | reverse complement strand
CCCCTTTTGTCTCTTACTTCAATAGTGCTTTACAGGCCTTACTCAGCAGGGTGGAGGGTTCACTGTACAAACTGAATATTAAATACCATTTTTTTCCCAAGAAGAGACTAAAGGGATAATAAGAAGAATAGAGATAGAGAGTGTGAAAAGTAGTGGAGACTACTGACATAAAGAAAGAATTTCAGGGAGCAACCAGAAAAAGACCAATGGACAGAGAGAGAGAGAGAAAGAGTGGCAGACAGTCAAGCATCTATCTGTCTGAAATCCTCTTGCCAACTCTTTACTTCACTGGAAGCTCACTCACCACTTTGGAAACTGGAAAAAACCAATAGATCTGCCATTGGGACTCATTATCTAAGCACCTAATTGGTCAATCCAGGCCTCAATCTCCCATTTGTAGATGCTGTATGGTCTGCAATCAACATGCATGATGGGATGCTATCATGGCCCTCTTGAGCCTTATCTCCCTTTTCCCCTCCCAGCCTGCATTAGCGGAGCTATTCAGTCATTTGCTCCCAGTCAAAATCTCTTCAGGGCAGCTATGATGCCAAATAACTCCTCAGAGTAGGCAAGGACTTCCAGAGAGAGACACTACTTATAGTTTTGTGAAAATGAATGTGCAAGAATGATTACATAAAGAATGATTAGCTACTTTATTTTTGGCTCTCTCTGTAATTTTCGTCGCACTCACTTTTTTAAAATTTCTTTTTGTTTTTTCGGTTTTAGTTGCTGGCCTGGGAACCAGGCAGAGATGAAGAAGTTTCTATGGTAACAGTGCGACCAAACTTCCAGGACAGCGTTCATGTGGGATATGTGACAGGTCTGAAGAAGTTCACTGAGTATTACACGTCTGTGCTGTGTTTCACTACGCCCGGAGACGGCCCCCGCAGCCCACCCAAAGCATTAAGGACACATGAAGACAGTAAGTGACTTTTCTTCCACATATTTCTCTCTCTCATGGCAGAGAGGGGACACGAGCATCCCACAGTAACACATCCTTTGGGCAAGATCTATTATTCATGCAGAGAGAAGATGTAGAGAAGTGCTAATGAGTGAGTATTTTGTATCCAGCCAGGATCGCCATAATTGGGACTTGAAGATTATTGGTTAAGCTTTAATAATTCTTAATTTACCTCAAGTTGTCATCTAAAGTTTGTTTTCAGAAATTATCTTGTTTGTACTGATTTTGTTATGAACACATTTAAAATGCAAATGTTGTCACCAGTTTTTGGGTACATCTGATCAGTAATGAGCTTTTGCTGTTTGTCAAGTGGCTCATTTGCCTATTGGCCTTGCTCATTATTCTTGTTTGTCTCTGTCCAGCCCCCGGTGCTGTGGGCCACCTTAGTTTCACCGAGATCCTGGATACCTCACTTAAAGTCAGCTGGAGTGAGCCCGGCGAGAAGAATGGCGTTCTCACAGGTATATTTGCTAGCACTCCAAAATTATACTTGTAGTGAGGCAACAAAGGCGAGAAATAACAGTTTCTGATATTTACCAGAGCTCCACTGAAAGAGAACCAATGCAGCACCATGGCAGAACTGAAATATTACCTATTATACCTTGCTTTTTAAAAACTGCTTTTCCATAGTTAGTGAGGCAAGAGGATGTAGCACTTAAAATTTGGACACATTTGCTATATTCAGATGCCAAATACAAATGTTTTTTTTATGAGACAGCATGTATGTAGTTTCTGTTTTACCACACATCAATAGAGGAGCCTGTTTTGAAAAATAAAATATGAATTAATCAAAAAACTAAATATTTGGTCTCACCAGTGATTTTCTCTTCCAGTTTACATAATGGTCTTACATCACTTAGTATAAACTTTGAGTATAGAACACCCACCAGTAACACTGATATTCAAATGTTGACAAAGGTTGAGATTTAGCAACATATTGTTAAATGTTATTTCCAAAACATTTTAATGTGCTGCACTCTCCAAGGGGACAAACACTGACACGCCATGTGAAATTATTGATTTGGCAAGAAATGCTGCTTAATGCCTTATGCAATCACATGAAAAGAGCTGCTGGCCAAAGAGTAAATTGCATTAACTTTGAGAGGGTGAGCATGTGTGTGAGTGTGAGTGGGTGTACGATGTGTGTGTGCAGAGAGGTATAATCACAGTATGATTTAATTTGCTATATTCAATTTTTGATGAAGTTTATTTAATATTTTGGTTAGCTTGCCCCATAGCATGCGAGCTGAGTTGGTATTATAGTAAAACTGGCTGTCAAATGTTTTTTTTTTTCCTGAGTGGATTCTCAGTCTGTCTCTGTCACCCATCTCTGACTCGTCTTAGGCTACCGCATTTCGTGGGAGGAGTACAACCGCACAAACACTAGAGTTACCCACTACCTGCCGAATGTCACCTTAGAGTACAGGGTCACTGGACTCACTGCTCTCACCACCTACACCATTGAAGTGGCAGGCATGACCTCCAAAGGCCAGGGCCAGCTGTCCTCTTCCACTATTTCCTCAGGCGTCCCACCAGGTTAGTATGCACACAATCTACACATTCAACCTCAGTTTGACTATATTGCAAGAAAATAAACAGTTTCTCTTAGTCGTTGTGGTATCAAGGCACACAGTTATTTTTCCAGTGTGTGAGATATCTGCTTCTATATCAGTTTGTCAGAAGTGAATTCAATTTAATTTGTGGTGTTCACAGCACTGAAACTTTGAATTTGAAAAATGAGAATCTTGACATTTCTTTCCATAATCCACACATGTGACTGTCAGCAGTTTTCATTGGTACTTTCTTCCACTGAAACGGGTGTTTTGGAGATTTATTATTGTCCCTCCATAAAGCTAGGGGACCTGTAAGGGACAGATTAACCAATGAAATCGATGCAACACAGACCCAGACATCCTGCCTTTTAGACGTTTGTACGGGTCAAGCTCCAAAAATACTGGATGTTATATTTCCCACAGTCGTTCTTGAGTGTCTTTCATTAGATGTGGAGAGATGCAAATGAGACTTATCTGTAGCACTAAGAAAATTAAAAAATGTTGCACTAAAAGGTTATAAAGCATAATCAAATTCAACTAATTCACAAGTCAAAATTATGGGTTTCCATTTGTAACTTTGTTCATTTTTGTCCAATCCAATAAATACCTTTGGGTCTTTATTGAACCTTCCCTTCCTGCAGATTTAGTGTTTGACATTTAACCCGGTGAACTCACTCTACGTTGTCTGGCGCCAGACACAATGAAATCAAACCCCGGTCACCTCAGCTGGGACAGAACCAAAAAAATCCACCAAATACACGTATCTTGTCCCACACCAGTGAGAATAAAAGCTCCCAAAAGAGCATTAAGGACAATTACAGTGTTTAATTATTTCATATTTGCAAAATTGTGTAATAGAAATACAATGCCCATGTCAATTAATGGAGGGGCATTCACAGAGCCTGTACATCTGTGAAACCTGTGAAATGGCAGGCTGTTATATTGAGAGCAGGCTTTAGAGCAGCAGTTATAGTCCCCAGAATGGTGATTACTCCCATTTTGTACGTGTAAAGAAAACGCCTATGTGCCTGCAACTGTACTGTACGATCCAGCTAAAAGCCACCTCGGTAATCAGTCATGCAAATGATTTAGAGGTGGTAATTTTACCACGACACGTATAATCTGCTTTTCATTAAGGGTGAATACATACGCATTTGAGCAGTCTTAGGGGGAAAAATTGCTCAGTATGCCCATGGGAGTGATTATATCTTTTTAATATCAGGCCACTGTCCACACTCCAGTATGCCACGGTTTGACAGTAATATCTTCAACCAGGATTTATGTTAACTATAGTATATTGTGCTTTGGAATGGAACATGTAACGGTGGATTTAATGTTTATCTGGAGGGAAGCGAGGGGAAAGAAAGATAAAGTAGGAATTATTTTATGCACTAGAGCTTTCTTATACATACCTGCGTAGACACACCGACACACAACTACACCACCATATACGCACATAAGCAAGCAATAATATTCTTACCCAAACATGGTCTACCACTGTTCTTCGAATTTACTGTTTTCACTTTTGTTTCCCCTCTAGGATTTCTTGGGAATAATCCATTTTTATTGTTTACTCAGCTCAAGTGTAAACAGTAGGATATCAGATTGAATCGTATCTTCAGATAACTGCAGTGTAATTGACATTCATGGCATTGTCTCTGCCTGTGTACTATGTGTAAGCACCTTTTTCCAAATCTAATCTGCTTTTGCTGTCTTAGCCGAAAGTTGGAAGCACAAGATAGAGAATTATGTGAGATTGGAGATGTTAATTTGGGTGCAGTATCTGTACGGCCACAAGAGAGCGCTGTGGTAGATGGATTTTTCCAGGCAAAGCCTACAAACCTAAAACACCCTGTCAGAGGGCATCCACTGTCTTTTATCTGTTCCCTCAGTCTTTTTTTGTCTTTCTCAACTTTGACCCTTTCTGCCTATTCACAGAGCTCCCCGGTCCTCCAACCAACATGGCAATTTCCAACATCGGCCCACGCTCTGTCACCCTGCAATTCAAACCTGGTTATGATGGCAAAACTTCCATTTCCCGATGGCAGGTGGAGGCCCAGGTGAGACACATTTAGTCCAGGGCTGAAGTTCCATTTCCCTTAATCTTATATTATTTGATTTCCCTTCATCTTTTTTTTATTTTAGGTGTTTCAAGGTATTGAAACAAGTATGACTTACAGAACTTTGAAGAGTTTTTTTTCAGTGCTTTACTTTTTCTCATTGCCATTTTCTGCTGTGTTTGTCATGCTCTCTGTTGTCTTGGTCCTAGGTGGGTGTGGTAGGAGAAAATGAGGACTGGGTGATGGTCCACCAGGTGTCCAATGAGCCTGATGCTCGCTCCTTAGAAGTGCCAGGTCTCAACCCATACACCTTCTACAGGTATCTACTTCACCATGTGTGCCTCCATTTAACTGTAATGGGCATCTGTCGGCAACCAGGTTTTAGTTAACAAAAATGTGCCAGAATTAGCCAAGACACCCTAAAAGTTCATTAAAATAACATTTGTCACAAAGTTAACATCTATAAGGACCACAGCATCAGATTTGCTCACGAAATATACACAGCATAGCACAACACAGGCCAAAAACAGATACAGTTATCATATATGCATACACGACATATTCCATTATCATTGTACTAGAATGATCTTATAAAGGATGAACCTGATCATGACTTTCCCAGTATATTCTTAGCCAAAGCCTGATAACATGAAAATTAAGCTTGTGCAGATTGGGACAAAACAGATAAGGTGTATGTGTGCTGCAGTATCTCTGCTCTGATTCCTGCATATCACAGGAGTCTTATCTTATTCTCGTTTCCTTTGATTTGGGTAGAAACTTGTGATAGTTGGTGTGATTTTTAAAATGATTTTTTAACAGTGTTTGCATGATCATATTTTAATGATCAGATTCGCTATAACCAATTAACATTTCTGAGTCGATCCCTAAAGGCCCGCACCAGCTATAGCTCTCATCATTCCAAATATCACCACTTTACATTTCAGTAGAATTAAATGCTCATTTCGGATCAAAATTTAGTTGTTTTTTTCCCCCATCCATATTCAGGCTGCAACTCAAATGAACCCTCCACTCAGCATATTCATACTGTATTCATATTCAATTCTCTGATCTCTGTTCAAATGCAATAAGCCTCATGTAAGAAGATGCACGCTGCAAGTACTATGGTAATGCTGATGATTTTGAGCAGCTATCTCATTATGACATGCCAGATTCTGAGCTGTCATCTCTGTTGAAATGAAACAGGCAATTTGCAGAAGTTGCAGTAGAATAATAATGTATAATTATGTAATGTTTAACTCCAAACACCAGGTTCCGGATGCGTCAGGTGAACATTGTGGGCACCAGTATTCCCAGCCAGCCCTCCAGGAAGATCCAGACCCTGCCAGCTCCTCCAGACATGGCTCCTGCCAATGTCACTCTGCGCACTGCGAGTGAGACTAGCCTCTGGTTACGATGGATGGTAAGCAGGGATCTGCCTCTCCTGTGTATTAACTCTGAATTATCCATTACGTGTTAAACTACCCCAGACTAAGCAGTCTAGCTTGTTTTTACTCAATTTTCCTCACTATCCCCTGTTTTAATTTTCATTTGCCCAGCCTTTGCCTGAATGGGAATATAATGGGAATGCAGAGCAGTTGGGGTACAGGGTACAGTACTCCCGTGCAGGCTCACAGGGCCGAGCACTGACCCATGTTATTGCTGACCGCCTGGAGAGAGAGTTTACTATTGAGGACCTGGAGGAGTGGACAGAGTATGAGGTCAGGGTCCAGGCTGTCAACGGCATTGGGATGGGACCCTGGAGCCAGCCAGTCAGAGGCAGGACCAGGGAGTCTGGTGAGTCTGCACCTCATCGGCCATCCTCTGTGAAAAACACAGTTTGTTTGCATTTATGGAAATCTTCTGATCCAAGAGTAATAAACAAATATCTGCACGACGTTATTAGAGTTACTGAAGCACAGCATTTGTCTGCTCAGTTTCACCAAAGCACATAAATACTCCTTTGTTCTCTTCTGCTGCATGTGACAAAAAATATTGCTGAAAATGAAAGCACTTTGATTACTTTTATAATGCTATATTTGCAACATCTGCGCATAGTATCTACGTTATTAGTCATATCAGAAGTAACAAACGCACAGTTATGGTTTACACTTTGCCATATGTTAGATTTATGTGTGACCAGACTGTTTCCTGCTCAAATACCCTGCTAGACTCTTTTTAACAACCCACATCAATTCAAGCAAAGACACTTCTTTTTCTCTCTCGCCTTGCTTATGCCTTCACACCACTCTCCAGACACTGGGGTAGTGAGGAATGGAAGGAGTCTGAGAAAATTGAGAACACATGGACTCAAATGTGGAATTCCTGTGCTCCTTTTTCCACTCACTCTAGCAAATTCTTAGGAATCAGTGCATTATGTCCAGGGATGAGTGCCAAAGAGGAGAAAAGGCCCATTCTTGAGTTGTTTTTTTTCTTTTTTTTCTTGGGTAATTCAGTAGGTCTGGAGGGTATACCAGGATATGAGAGGCTATGTCCACATACAATATACCACACACAATATAACCATAGCAGATTACTCAAACTGCATCTCTGTCTCTGTCATATAAGACTAAGAGAGGAAGAGTAAATACACAAACACACATGAACCATGGGAAATATGTTTTCCAGAATATATGGCAAACAATGGACTCTTCAGGCATAATCATTTCACTTCTTTGATCTCTTTGTTTTACAGTTCCCTCCTGTGGGCCCACCAACGTATCCGCCTTCGCCACCACCTCTAGCAGTATACTGGTACGCTGGTTTGAAGTTCCTGAGCCAGACAGAAATGGACTCATTTTGGGCTACAAGGTCTGTCTGTGTTTTTTATGATTTACAGTTGACATTGATTTAGCAGTCTCTAATTGAAAAAGTTGTTAGAAATGTCAGCTATTTTTAGGCAGTAAAAGGATGACAGTGTGAGAGGACTCTACGTGTCGTGGTTTTTTTCTACTTAGCTTCCAAACTCACTTCTCCCCTGATGTCCCTTTATCTCCTGTTCTCCTCACTTTATCAGGTGGTGTACAAAGAGAAAGACTCTGACAGTGCAGTCCACTTCTGGACAGTGGAGGGCAACGCTACACACAGTGTCCAGCTGACTGGTTTGGGCAAATATGTGCTCTACGAGATCCAGGTTCTGGCTTTTACACGAATTGGAGACGGACGGCCCAGTTCCCCACCCATCTTGGAGAGGACTTTGGATGATGGTAGGGAAATGGGCTGAAGCATGAATTTGCAGCCATCTATTCAATTTTTAATCAATATTACCCATTTAACCCAGAGTTTGGTGTACAAAGTACATCGAGTATTAAAGTTAAATACTATTACATTTTGACAAGATTAGTGCATGAAAGATTCATAAAATATCCATGACACTTTTTAAGAAGTACCATTTATTTTTCTAGTCCCAGAAGTAATGTCTCATGGAACATTATTTTTTTGTTTTACATTAATAACCTTTCTGCTTTCTTAGGGAGATTTATAGTTCAAGTAAAGTTCACATTTAAATGTTCCATTTATTAATGTTGTATAAAAGCTAGTGGGCGATATATCTTCGGTTTCATGTGATATTTGGTCACCTAATGGGAGTATGACATCTTGTCTCAAGTTTTAAAGTGTTATAAATCACTTCTTTCTCTTTCCTGCAGTTCCAGGACCTCCAGTGGGTATCCTGTTCCCTGAAGTGAGGACCACCTCAGTACGGCTTATATGGCAGTCTCCTTCACAGCCTAATGGCATTATACTTGGTTAGTCATATCTAAAATGCTTTTACTCTATTTTTCATTTCTTGGTGGGATTTATTTATTTCATTTTTACTAGAAAATGGAAAATCTGATCTATAAACATCTGTATCTTTTACAGCTAGTATTAAGAAATGACTTGCACCAAATACTTCACACATATAAGCTTCTTTATTAAGATATAAAGGAGTGCCAGACCTAGACGTGTTGTTTGTTATGACATCCAACATAGTTTGTTAATGTTTTTTTATAACTTGATGGATTAACAATGTTAGTTGGGGGAAATCAGATCTTGTTATTTTCCGGCAGTGCTGTAAAGGGAGTTAGATCCTCTTGTTAGCTAGTAGGGGGATTTCCTTGTGAGTTTGTGATTCATTACACATCTGTCAGATAATTTATTTTAAACTGTACTGTATGACAGACCCACACAGTGGTGCAGGAGCAGATGCTAATGGAATCATTTGAGAAGAGACAAAGCTGCTTGTGAAACAGTTTGTTTTCCCTCTTATTGTTAGGAAAACCATCACGGACAACAAATGCTTTAAATACCCGAAATACATTTTTAGACCCACAAAACACTTAGCTCTTTATAACATTTGTCCCCAATTCCTCTCCAGCCTACCAGATCACATACCACCTCAATTCCACCAATAGCAACGCGGCCACAGTGGACGTGCTGAACCCCAGCGCTCGTCAGTACACAGTGACCAGCCTGAAGCCGGAGTCTGTCTACGTGTTCCGCATCACAGCTCAGACACGGAAGGGCTGGGGCGAGGCTGCCGAGGCACTGGTGGTCACCACGGAGAAAAGAGGTAACCATCACCTACTCAATGTGTGTTGTATCTTAAGACTAACTGATTCTCTAATAGTGATTTGCAAAGTAATAGCAATGCAATTTTTAGGAAACAAAGATACATCATTCTGAGAGCAGACACAGGTGCGTGATCTCAGTAATGACACAACTTGAAGAGAGCTTTGCTGAAGCTTCATTGTGCATTGTTAGTTTCCAGTTAACAGTCCAGTAAGCAGATGCGTTTTCTAAAGGACTGTTTGTGCCCTGTGGGTGTTTATCAGACGCACTCTAATGCAGTTGTGAGAACAAATCAGTCCATCTGCTTCCCTCAAGGCATTTTATTTGGGATTGTTTACTCTGCAACTTTCATTTCTGGGCTACTTTTCATTCATCAAAATAGCATATTTACCCATGTCTGTGGAACATGGCCCATGCAAATGTGAGGAAATCCATTTATAGAACCACCAACTTCTTGTCATTTTTTCCCCATACTTCCTTGCCTCTTCTAATCCCAACTTCCATTTCCCTTCACTCTCTAAATCCTTTGACCCTTTGTGTCTTTCCAGCTCGTCCTCAGCCTACTAGCCGTCCCACAGTGCCTCAGAAAGATGTTCAGGCACGCCATGTTTTGCTTTCGTGGGAGCCAGGCAGCGACGGCCTTTCCCCTGTGCGTTACTACACGGTGCAGCTCAGAGAGCTTCCTGAGAGCAACTGGACTGTCCACTCTGCCTCTGTTAACCATGAAGCCACCTCCTACATAGTATCCAGGTAGAGTGCATCCATTAGCTAACAGATTCTGTTTGCAGTCAGGGGTTAATTGTTCATCTTCTTTGTTATGACAAATGTTTTTCTATTAGTGCCTTTTAGCTGTAGAGACTTATAGTCCCCACTGCTACATTTGCTGTAATATTCCCTCAGTTACGACTGTATAGTTAAGTTGGCAACACAATAATATCCTTATGCAGACTAATGTTTTCAGGGGTATAAAAGTCTGGTTTAGAATTTAAACAATGGTTTAATCGACTCAAAAACATTAAGGGTACTGGAGAAAACTAATGTGTGTGTTTTTATTAGTTTACTTGAAAAACGTATAGCTTTCAAAGTTACTATATTGCTGTTTGTGGTACAAAAGGTTTAAGATCCAGTGTTGTGGTTTATCATCAAGATTGATGTGTTTTTCTGCGCTTGTATCCCCAAGGCTGAAACCCTTCACATCCTACCAGTTCCGAGTAAAAGCCACCAACGACATAGGGGACAGTGAGTACAGCGAGGAAAGTGAAGCTATCACAACTCTACAGGATGGTAAGGGTGACATCATGAGAAAACATCCTTATTGACAGTGCAAAAGGTTAATCTGAGAAGCCAATATTAACATGTAAAAGTATAAGAAAACAAAGCTAAAGGTGTGGCTTCATCATGTCACTATGGAAATATTTTAATGTCTGCATGAATGAAATAAATTGGCATGTAGAGACTGCTGGCAAAGACATCAGGTGATATCATGTGCGCACCATCTGCAGTTACCATGAGACAAGACAGCAGCGTTAAAACCTTGGCAAAAACTGCTCAGTGTTTTTTCTAAGTACTATTTTTGACTCATCTGTCAATGGCTTTTTTGTTTTATCTATTGTGTCTTTATGCCCCATGAATGCCACTGCACATGGATAGATTTAGTGTCTTGAATTGTGCACATTTTCAGGTCCATTTGGCTAATTTATCTCACTTTTATTGTCTCAGCACCCGACGAACCACCCGCTATTCTCTCCGTCACGCCACACACAACAACATCAGTGCTGATTCGCTGGCAGGTAAGAAAAGACAGTATAAGTGCTTTTTTATATTTCATTGTTAGCTAAATCTGTCTGAGAAAAGTGGCCTCTAATGAGAGACCATGACAGTATAGAGGGTAGGCCTATACTTACAGGCTAGATGCTACACACTTTAACACACTCCCTCCACTCTTCCTGTGTCTAATAAAAACACTCTCTCCCACACTCACACCTGAATTAACAGGTCATAAAGGGGAAAACAGGAGGCTCCAAGCCACAATTTTACTTTTATGGAGAACACTTGTAGAGTTTATAAGGATAGAGAGGTACTTGTTCACTCTCTCTGCTTCTACCCTCTGGGCCTGCTCTCTCATGTTCAACCATGGGGGATTTCTCCATGTGACTCACCTGTGGATGAGCTCAGTATAAGAGACTGTGTGTCTCAATTACTGTAAGTCTCTCCAGTTCCAGACAGAACACAAGGTCGATGATGATGAAGTGGAACATTATAGTGAACAAACATAAAAGTTCAATTGAAACTACATTAGCAATTAATGTGTTCCTTATTAAAACTGAAAAGCTGGCTTATGGTATTTATTGGTATTTTAAGCTAATTGTTTCTGTCAACTCTGCATAGATCTACCACACTAGACCTGAACTCCTTATCTTTTCTCTAATAGCCTCCCTCTGAAGAGAAGATAAATGGAATTTTACTGGGATTTCGGATCCGATACCGGGAGCTGCTGTATGACCGTCTCCGTAGTTACTCTGTTCATACCATCAACAGTATGTCAACCTGGGCTGAGCTTACTGGTGAGGAATACTGCAGTTGTATTATTTTACCAGCTACTCAGTTGGGTTCTCTTTACACACATACATTATGCAGTGCCATTTTAACATTTGGAAGAAGTGTCAGTATTGTACTGTCAGGGATTTCAAATGTTGCACTTAAAGAAATTAACCAATCATACCACAGTGGTGTATTTAGAAAAAAAGTGCAAGGTGCAATTTTCTGCACTGGCTCTACTTCAGTCACACATTGATACAATTGTGAGACTCCGATATGGCTGTGTAGTCTTTATGTGTCAGCAGCACTATTATTTCCATCGGAGGACAGTTTTCACACAGGCCTATTCTGCTCCAAAGACCTCCCCGCTGGTCTTGACACTTCACAGCAAAACATTTCATCTTGTGATCAGTAGCTATCAACTGCAGGCTATTATTAGGTTTACTCAGGAGCCACTCTGTTTCTACTGCTCTTTGTAACTTAGCCTATAATTTTACTCTCGCTGAGTCATTCTGGGGCTCACTGAGAGCTATGATCACTGTGATTGTGTGGGTTTTATGACCATAGTGGATCTAATGACAATAGTGATACCCTTTTCAACAACGAAAATATTAGACTTTGGACATTAATATGATTGTCTCTCCATCACCTCCCTCTAAATGTGCTTCTTTCTTCTTTTTTTTAAATCACTTTTTCTGTCTGCCTCTCCTCTATAGCCCCATACAGCATCCGGAATCTGAGTGATCCTACTTTGAGCCAGTATGAGCTGAACAGTAAGTTGTGTTATGTCTCACACACAAACACACACACACACACACACACACACACAATCATCCAATCCTTAAACTAATTTCATATGTCTCAAGTGCCCCGCTGCTTTGAATAGTGATACAGGAAAGCAGAATATGGAGTAGATTAACTCAAATTTTACATCGTGTTAGTATAAACACTTCTACTTTAGCCAATACAGGCGCTCATGTACACACAGAATCTTGGACATCAAGTACACAAACCCACATCGTTCAACATACTCTTTAGTTTGCTCCTGACAGTTTATTTGGATAAAGCACTACGGAAGCAGATGGTCACATATTTCTCCTGTACCTCCCACACTACAGCATGCAACAACCTCATAATTACAATCTCCATGTGTAAGTTACAATGTGTAATTTGTAATTGAAGTAGAAATTCCCATTTAGGGCAAAATTATTACCCATCACACCAGAAAAAATAGTGTTTAATTCTCAATAGCAGTGTTCAGTGAGGGATCATGTCCTTGTTAGTGTGCTAATTATTTCAGTGCCTGAGATAGGGGGCGGTAGGTCAGCTGACCTCCTCATTGGCTAACAGTGAGGTAATTACAAGAACCACTGTGGAGAGGGAACTGGATATTCTAATTTAGAAAATAAAAAATGTAGAAGTGTAGTTATTAATTTGATGTTAAGAACAAATTCTGACTCTTTGTTTCTGATTGTTTACTTCTACTGCAGAGCTGAGTAAACACAAGCGCTATGAAATTCGTATGAGTGTGTACAACGCTGTGGGCGAGGGGCCAACCAGCCCTCCGCATGAGGTGTTTGTGGGAGAAGCAGGTATGTATGCGTGTTCCATTTAACCACAGTGCTTTTCCCATCATTTCTATCAACACCGTCTCAAATGCAAAATGATTTGACCATCTTCAAAGCAAGTACATTAGGTTTTTCCATGCAGCAGCTGCTCTTGGCAATGTTTGTATTGAACTCCTTTGAAAGCATGCTAAGATT
This sequence comes from Scomber japonicus, assembly GCF_027409825.1. NCBI lineage: Eukaryota > Metazoa > Chordata > Actinopteri > Scombriformes > Scombridae > Scomber > Scomber japonicus. The sequence continues at coordinate 8,810,377 of NC_070597.1, read as the reverse complement.
TCAAGCGCAATTTGTCCTCCTTAAATCTTGCAGCTTTTCTTTGCAAGTTTTCTGCTTTAAGCTGAAGTGAGAGAGGAAACTACAATAAATGCATATCATGCAGAAAAATGTCCTTGACTTTAATTATATGCTTAATCTATGTGATGGCTTTTGACAGTGCCCACAGCCCCACCCCAGAATGTGGTCATTCAGTCCTCAACAGCCACCCAGCTGGATGTAACGTGGGAACCTCCTCCTGTAGACGCTCAGAATGGAGATATCCAGGGCTACAAGGTCAGAATCACATGAAATCTCTTCAGCAAACACTGACTGTCATTATAGGCCCAGGAGCAAAATGTTTTATATTAATATATTAATATCGTTGCATTATTGAAAATCACCTTTTAATAACACAACAATAGTGTGTTCTGTTTTCATCATTATATAAATATTTAAATGTGTTTGTGATTCATGAGAGATTACCACTATTTGATGTTAAATTCCACTGGATGCACAATTTTACCCAGAGGGGCTTACAATTAAAGGTTTGGTAAAGAAAACCACAAACATTTACAGGAAATAATATGAAACCGTGTTTCTATCATTAAGGGTATTTGAAATGTGATTGAGTGTTATAGTAGCAGAAGTTATATATTCCCTGAGCAACTTCTGTAGACACACATTAATATGTATTTATGCCTTTCTTATTCCTTGTAGGTTTACTTCTGGGAGTTCCAGCGTAAGAATGAGACAGAACGGCTGCGTACTCTGTTCATGCCTGAGGGAGGGGTGAAGCTGAAGAACCTGACTGGTTATACCACGTACATGATTAGTGTAGCGCCATTCAATGCTGCTGGGGACGGACCCCGCAGCCCCCCAACCAGGGGACGCACTCAGCAAGCAGGTAGATTTCAAACTGGATACCAATGCATTTTCACTTGATTTACTCACTATAAAAACATGACTGAATGCAACTATTCCTAATGTAATGAATGAACACTTGATGGAGAGGTACTGAGAAAAAGAAGACAAGCTTAAGACTGAATGAGGTAAAAGCACAACATGACCAAAGCAGATTAATTAGAGCATGCAAAGAGATGTTCATTCGTTTGTCATATTTATGTGCTTGTGGTGCGGATGTTAGTTTGGGGAACCCAGAGAGTTTTCTAAAAGTGGATGAGTCAACCATGAGGAAATAATTTGATGTGAGGATGATGCTAATAGTTGCTGTCAGCATGCCAAACGATGTTAGCGGAACCACACACTGAGCAGACGTTTCTAATCAGCAACCCCACTCTGAAGTCATTCCCTGAATCTGCTGTTTTGTCTGAAAAGTAGACGGTGTGAAACTTCTTGGAGCAAGCGTTCTCACTACAGACATGTTACATCTAAATAACATTCCCACTAATTATTTATTTATCACGTGAACCTCTATGTAAAGAAGTTTTTTTTAAACAATTTTATGTATTTTAATAATTTATGTCAGACAGGAAGGAGGAAAGGAAGAGATGAACTTTTCCGTTATGGGTCACTGTCATGAGAGGAGGAAGCAGATGACAAGATGGAAGAGGGAGGAGGGAGGAGCACTGTGGAGATAGTTATCCTATCTTTTTAGTAGACAAAGGGGCTTTTTGTTTTGCAAGCATTTCAATTCCTGCTCGACAAGTTTAAAGACAACAGGGCAGAGTATGTTTTGAGCACAGCCGTGTCACAAGTTCAACCAACTGTAATAAAGCCCGGAGGCTGGTCATTGTGGCTGTGAATTAACATGACCTGGGTCAAGATAGTATTTTAGAGTGATGTCTAAGCCTTTTAATATGGTATAGGAAAAAAATGGGGTGTTGACCTAATCAAAGCATTTCAGCTAGTGAACAAGGACGCACACATTCATTCATGCAAAGCAGCAAAGCCAGGCTCAACCAATGTCATCCAGTTTGCAGAACTGCAGCGCCAACAATGGACCTGCATAAATAAAAGTTACAACAGCAGCAGTTTAGAGCTGCAGATGTATGCTATACTGACATGGACCAAAAATAAAGGAAAGAAAAGTAATAGCTTCTACAATTTTTAAAACACACGCAGAGTATTTGGATACTATTATGTAGGCTAATACAATTAACCCTTACTTGTCATATGATTGTTTTGTAGTTCTCACTCAATCTCTCTCTCTCTCTCTCTCTCTCTCTCTCTCTCTCTCTCTCTCTCTCTCTCTCTCTCTCTCTCTCTCTCTCTCTCTCTCTCTCTCTCTCTCTCTCTCTCTCTCTCTATCTATCTCTCTCCCACATATACATTTTAGTTTACCTGGCTTCCCACACACACACATGCATCCACTGTTACCTCCACTTTGTCATTGGAAAACCTTCCAAGCAGCTGAAATAAACATATATGCATACCACCTATATTGACCCTTACCCTTCTTCATTTCAGCTCCCAGTGCTCCCAGCTTCATCCACTTCAGTGAGCTGACCACCACCTCGGTCAACGTGTCCTGGGGCGAGCCCACCTTTCCTAATGGCATCATCGAGGGTTACCGTCTGATCTATGAACCCTGCACACCTGTAGATGGTAAACCTCTCATTCTTACCCGTAACACATTTCCTTTGCTGGCTTCATAAAAGCTTTTTATGCACACTACAAGATCTTTTTGGGGTAATAAATTCAAACGGGTGTAGAATTGCTGATGTATTTAGATCACTTTAACTTGTTGGAATCTGTCTTGTGGGGTGCATTTTTCTTGAGCTATAAGCTAACCATCAACCTAAGCAGCTCATATGTCACTCTACTCCTTTCTGACGCTATCTTGTACTATCATCACAAATAATACATGACTACAATGCCAAAATGCCAACATTTGTCTCTCTACTAATTCCATTACTACATGTGCGTGTCTGTGTGTTCGCCTGTGTTGAGTGTGCTCCCACCTTGCTTGGCCTGTGTAAGACCTGCTCTAAATGTGGTGTGTTTGTCTAGAGTCCTCAGTGGCCTGTGCCGACTGTCTTCACTCCCCCTCCCCCCCAGGCGTCAGTAAGACAGTGATGGTGGACGTGAAGGGAAGCGGACCCCTCTGGTTGAAGCTCAAAGATTTGGTCGATGGCATCACTTACAACTTCCGCATCCGGGCCAAGACCTTCATCTACGGGCCCGAGGTGGAGGCTAACATCACCACTGGCCCGGGAGAAGGTAGTGGAAGTGATGTTTTTTAAAATGAAAATTCAGATGTTTTTGATTTGTGATTTTAAATGCTTCACTTAAATACTTTATTACTGTTCTTTAGGTGCCCCGGGCCCCCCTGGAGAGCCTTTTATCACACGCTATGGTGCGGCCCTGACCATCCACTGGACCAGCGGGGACCCAGGACGTGCCCCCATCACACGTTACGTTATCGAAGCCAGGCCTTCAGGTGGGTGTTTCAGCTGCACTCTCCCGCGTGAATTTGTAAACTTAGCCATATGTTAGCCTTCTTGATAGTTTGATTAAGGAAGGTGGTGTAAAGTGTCAACATCTGCTACCCCACAGTCTGTGTCACTGGTATTTTAATGGGTTATTGATCGTGGTGCTGCAGTTGAGACAATTGGCATCCGGTTGCAGTTGTGATTGACAGTCCTTGGCAGGGTTAAGAGAGTGATTGATGGTAGTTGACTCACAGGAAGGGCTGCGTTTCACCAAATTTGAGTGAAAATTGTGGGGGTTACCGAGTTCTAGATTTTAAGAAGAGTTAGCAACACTTTTGATGATAATGTATAGCCTAGGTTTAATGCTCGGGGGGACGTTAAAGATGGTTAAACATACCTCACAACCCCCCTGCCTTCTCATCTTCTCTTATCCATATGCCAAGGGCCATAAATCTCAGCAGTATCATATTACTTGATGACTTGTTTTTTGTCTAAGAGCTGAATTACATCAGCTTTTCTAACTTTCGCCAAAGTTCAGCAGCATGACAGATGAACTCTGGAGCTTGTTTATGTTTGTGTCCCCCAATAAAAGAGTCAAACTTACATTGATGTTTACAAGCAGCAATGTGTAATAAATGGTCCCTGGCAGGATATCCAGTGCAAGCAGCAAACCATCAAACATTTCTTCATTTGAAATATGGCTGCACCACTATTTATGATGTAGATTTGGTTGCTGCAAATTTTACGAGAGCAGTGAAATTGATGGATTGTGTAATATTTACAAGAATTATGAATTACCCCGGGTGCTGCCAGCTAGACCGGAGCACATCAAGCAAACAAACAAACCTGTTAACAATGACATATTGATATTGTTCTAATGTTTTACAAGTTTCATATTCTCCTCTCACCCAAATTATAACCTTTACTCCATTACAGATGAGGGATTGTGGGATATCCTAATCAAGGACATTCCTAAAGAAGTGACATCGCACACATTCAACATGGATATTCTGAAGCAAGGAGTCAGTTACGACTTCCGGGTAATAGGAGTGAATGATTACGGCTATGGCTCTCCAAGTCTACCCTCTCCATCTATATCTGGTGAGCTTTCATATATTTTATTTAAATATAAATCAGAATTATGATAATATACAGGCTAAGTTAAATTCCCGAACTGTGGCCAGTTGAGTCTGATGAAAATAAATTTCTATTTCTTTGTAATTTATCCAGCCCAAAAAGTGGCGCCTTTCTATGAGGAGTGGTGGTTCCTGGTTGTGGTGGCTCTGGTGGGGCTCATCTTCATCCTGCTGCTGGTTTTCATCCTCATTATCAGGGGACAGAGCAAGAAGTATGCCAAGAAGTCTGAATCAGGTGAGTGCGCACAATTGCACAATTAAATGAAGCGTTTAACTTAAATTGAAGTCTTTTACCACTGCTTCTAACCCAGTGACATGGAAGGCCAAGAATCTGATGACTTGACTTTTTCTTGTAAAAGAGTAACAGATTATCAGGGGATTTGATGATTTGCAGTTTTTGAAATACTGGGCAGTGGAAGAGGGTAATATAAAAATTGTAAAAAACAAAAGAAAGTTATCTTGAGTTTGATTTGATTTGGAATGAATCCGATAATTGACTGCAAGGGAACAAAAAGGCAGCGAAGGAGAGACATAGTGAAGCAGGGGTCGGGGCCATACTTGTCCATTCAGTGCAGCTCTGACATCAGCGGGTATTTCCCTCAGCTCAGCAATTCTGCCATGTCTGTTTAGCTGCCAGGCAGGGGAGGGTAGGGGGTCCCTGTGGGTCACTGCCCATCTTTCTGACTGACAGAGGAAAAACAAGAGGTTCCTTCTCACTCCAACACAAAGACACTCTCAAAGCCTCCATATCCCCCTCTAGGAATCTGGCCTAGGCCGCTGGACCTACCCAGTGCTTTTTCTTCTTCTGTGTGTTTGCGTAACCACCAATTGACCTCAAGTAGCCCTGGAGCAACCACGGAGGTCCAGGCCTCACTGTGGTCCCCCATAAGTCTTCGGATGGCTGAAAGTGTTTTTAACCTATAACATGGCATACAGCAACCCCTCAAAACATTAATCTAGTATAGGGCAAGTATGGCAAGTCTGTCACTGTCAGTTTACAGTGTTAGCTGTTTGATCAGTCCCGAGGGACACTTGGAGTCGAGGCAAACAGTTGTGTTATTGCCCATTCATGCGTGATCCTCAGACAGTGTTTGCACAGAGAGGCAACCTCATTTATCATATTCCAGTGTAATCTGTAGGTGAAGTTTTCATACAGATTAATCATTTGCACTCATGCATTCATGTCCTCTGTATTAGACCTATAATGTAAACTTTTCCATGGCCATCCATCAATCATATCTATGGACCTTTATCTTTCAATATCTTTAACAGTCCTGATTGTTTCAGACTCATATTGTTTGTTTTATTTCTGTCACACTCATTTGTCTTATTGACAAGAGTGACTCTCAAGTAAGATTAAGGTCATGAAAATGAGGAGTTAAGAGTCGACTTGATTCCCTGTAGAATTAATTTGACTTAGCTTTGACATGCTAAAAGTCAAGGAAAATAAATAGGACAGCAACAGGCAGACATTAACACAGACCTTGAATGTTTATTAGGCATGTGTATTAAAGCCATGTAATAAGCACTATTAATACAGCTGTAAATGGAACATGTTCAGATGCCATGCTATTTAAATAGTCAGCGTTTAAGGACCTGAAACATTATGCAGCAGACTTGGACTTGTCCTCAAGATCTTGAGATATACCATCTCTATAACAACAGCCTAAAAATGATTCACTCATTCACTTCTTCTTTAAATGGTGCACCCATACACGCTTATATAGCAACATTTCTATTCATTCACTTGTCTGTTTTTCATCCCTTTTAATTCAAACCTTCACTCACTCACTCACTCACTGATCAAACCATTGATCAGTTCCATTCACCCTCCCAGACACTAACTTGCCTGTCTGTCTGGCCTGTGGTCACACAGTGTCTTTATACGTGTGTCCAGGTAACAACTCCAACTGTAACGCCCTTACCCACGGAGACATGGTCAGTCTGGATGAAGGCCGTTTCCCCGCTCTGGAGCTCAACAATCGACGACTGTCTGTGAAAAACTCTTTCTGCCGGAAGAACGGTGTCTACACCAGGTCAGTGATCCATGTGCTCATAGCTTATTCAAACCAGAAATTGTAAAGTGCAGATGATGTTTGAACTAGATGAGAATTAATTTAAAAATGGAAATTCAATCAAATTACTCTCCCCCTGATAACTTGAATTTGCTCTCTCCCTGCTTTTTAAAAGCAGCATATAAACAGACTAATTGCTGATTTTCTTTTAATGAGCTTTTGTATTTTAGTGAGTCCCCAGCTGTAACACGTGCAGCATGCTGAGTACATGACCTTGTTTAAAACCAATCACTCTGACTGACACCTGGGCTGAGAACCCCGTAGAGACTGAGTCAGGAGGTATACTTTGCATTAGGTCAATGCTGTAATGCTGTTGAGGACAGTTGACTGTATTTCACATGGATATCATATCATTAAGTGACAGGTGCACTCCCTTAAATGAATTAGCCTCCTCTGTGCGTGCATGGGTCTGCACTTCCATGTTGTGAAGAGTACATATAATACAATATACATGTATTTGTATAAGAATAGGTGAGAGATTTGATTGGGTGTGTGCATTTGTTTGTGTGCATGTGAGTGTGACCTTGAGGACAGATCAAAGAAGGCCCAGGTCTTTGAGGAGCTTCCAGGCAGCTTCCTATTATGTCTTTGCCTGGCTTGAAGGGAGAGCCTGGGAGGAAAAGAATGCACAGATGTACTTTGAGAATCAGCACTCTTTGAACTCAGCCCATAGCAGGGGAACCGAAATCCCAACACCTGAGCGTCCGATTATAGATTAATGCCACATCTTGATCTCTGCTCTCAGAATACCAAAGAACGGATAAAGTCCTCTGTCTTATACCAGGATCAGAAATCAAACACTTCCTTAATCCCACTGTATTTGTTCTAATTCCAAGCTGTGTCAAACAGCAAATGCCATTTACGGTTGATTTTGGATAGAGATTTTCTCCGTGTGGAGATCATTTGTCCAGAGATTAACACAAAGGGGGTAAACGCACTCACTCACTAGATTCAATCACCATCATGAGAAAGTCAATGCAGTTCTCTTTTAGTGACTGAGAACTTAATGTGTCACTACTTAAACTGTCAATATAGTATAGCACTGCAAGGAGGTTAAAGCTAATGCAAATAATTATTTGCAATGATTGAAGAAAACTGCTTTTGAATCTTTGCTTTTGCTGAAACAGTTTAACTATCTGTTCCACTGCACATAACTGGCTCTGTTAAGAAAATAAACAATTTAGGAATAATATACTCCTGAGTCTAAATCCACTCTGGCAGCATTTAAACTTCACTCAAAGAAGACCAACTGCATTTTTTGAGGCTGAGGTCTTACATCCAGAAGATCAATGTTTCACTGCTGTAATGACAAAGAGGGAGAGATTAAAAGCATCATTACCGCGTGTCTTTGTAGCATTGTAACACTTCCCTGGTTTGAAACCCACTGTGACACACTGGTTTGGGGTTTAAGGAGGTCTTGGTGAAGTAATGCAGTGTAGATTAACATGGTTTTAAACACTCTTGAGTGACAAAGCTCTCGAACACTTCAGACATGTTAATGAGTCCCTACAGGCAATTGTAGCAAAAGGAGAGCCTGGTAATGAGTAAAGACCGGGGGCAGATTTGATTTCACCCCCTGGTTCTCATTTCTTAGTCGGTGTACCGCTGACTGAATTTTGCTGCGAGAGGATTAAATAGACCCTTCTCTATCCGAGTGAGAGTGCTGATAAATAATTTACGCCTCACTCAACAGTGTATGAGAGTCAAGGAGAAGGGGTGAAAGTGGGCTGAGCTTCCTCAATGTTTTTAAACAGGCAGTTTATCATAATGTCCCTGAGGGCTCACAATAGCATTTCTTCACATTGGCTCTAGCTCTTTGTTCGGCTGTGTTATAAAGGGGGCTCAATGCAAGGACTGCTGAGGAATGCAGGTTGGTAAAGGTTATGGTGCAGGGTCCTCTTGTGTGTAAGTGGACATAGTACTTCAGAGTTGTGATGAAGACTTTGTTGTGAGTTTTTCTGAGCTTGGACTGTGTATTATAGAAGAATTGGATCTCCATTTGAAATTGAGTTTTTTGCAGTTTTAAAAAAATATGACACTTTTCACTCAGCTTGAAAAATACTGTGTTTAAACAATTTATCCAATGAATCAATTGATTAAGCAAAAGCAAATGACTCAAGAGCTATTTAAAATATGTCAAACTTTTTTATGCTTTATGATCATTAATTTACTCCATTAAATATGCCATTACTGTGATCATAACCCCCCAATTCATCATGTTTTCACAGTCTAGGGGTAGCAGTGCAAACTTTAATCATTATAAGAAAATAATTGTTAATAGAGTAGCACAAGAAAAGTTACATAAAAAAAGAAAAATACAGTGAAGCCCAGCATTTAAATGAATCCATCAGGATAGGCAGGAGAGATAATGTACTTATATCCACATATTTATGCACATCATCTGTATCTATAACAGTGTGAAGCTGTTGTTTTAGTGTATGTGTCCGTTTTTATTACAACTGTCATATCAAATATTACAAAATACATTATATCATTGTAGAGCGGATATCTTTTCCAACACCACCTTGGGCTCTGGGAAATCCTTATAATGGTTATGCTAATTACTTTTAGCAATTTTTTTTTTGGGGGGGGGGGCATTTTATATCTGATTCATGAAATATGACATAAGAGATTAACACAAATTTGGAATAATAATTCATTGCAGCTGTAATGTTTTAATCTAATATGATGTTGTTTACCGCTACGTGAGTTTTCAATAATCCATTAAAGCTCTGCTGCTGTACGATTTACTGCTAGTTAAAAACCTGGCAGAAAAAAAGCATAGAAAAACCTCATCTGTTACATGAGAGTTGTATCCTTAGTAGTGACTGTACTGCATCTCTCATCAGAGTCTGCCATTGTTGATCACAAAAGGAGAACATTTAAGCAAAGTCAGATAAAACATCGGCAACAGACTGAGACACTTGAGCTCTTTTAAACATCCTCAAGCATGCACATAAAAATGAGAGAGTCTGGATATCACACAATTAGCCAAACTGTAGTATATTGTACATCAATGGCTCTTAAGTGAATTAGCTTTAATCTAGTTTAATATAACTCATCAAGTGTAATTTAATTACAGCTTGCTTTGTGATTTCCCTGTGGAGTTATTCCATTTTGTCCACACCATACTCAAAATACCACCCCTGTGAAAACTGTTGGAACATTTTTGAGATGCTTTCAAAATATATTTATTTGGAAAATGCTTATGCAAATGTGGTTTTGACGTGTAAAGCGGCTGTGTGTGCTGCGGCAGCTCCGTTGGCAGCGACTGGCGGCCGATACTGTGGACTGGAAAGTCAACAGGAGTCAGTATGTCCCAGTAGTCTCAGCCAAACCAGCACCAATCAGCAGAAACAGATGGGTGTTTGTTTAGCAGGACAGTGGAAAGTACGGAGGAGCTTAGGCACAAGAGCTTTTCTTCCTCTCATATTTACTTAAAGAACCCCTGACTAGGGAGCACCATTTTAGGAAATGGTTTTCCAGTATTTCATCTTTCTCTAGCCTTTCTCTTTTTAGCTTTCAGCTTCATTCAACACTTCGCTTTGACCTTATTCTCACTTCACAGTGCTTTCAAATACCCTCCCTTTGCTCAGTTCCATCACTTGCACTCTTTAAATGTACACCTGAATGGTATATTTGATCACGGCAGCATGCCACTGGCAGTTTAATCCATGCAATCATTCATGTGGGCTGTGATAACATTTGCCAGAGAGCAAAGCCTGAGGCTGCCATTTGTTTGATGACCCCATGAGCGCCGCAAGAGTTCAGTTTATAATTTAGTCACAAGGGCCCAGTGGTTTGACATTCCACAGCCCACAGTGAGGACTGAATCAGGGGGAATTATTCATTCCAGGAGACACTGACTGTAGGCAACCATCTCATGAGTGTCCCATGATTCTCATCAAGCTGCACAGACAGACAGTGATACATGTGAACTTCAAAGGAAGTGTTCACTTTTGTGTCTCGGATATTAGGGATAATTGAGAAATGCCTGGAGTTATTGTATGGTTTTCCTGTTTATTAAAATGTGCTTGTTTTCTTGATTAAATACAGAAGGTCAAGTGATTTGAAAAGGATAATTATGACAACACGAGCTGGTGATTTGTTTTGGTCATTGTTTCTAATGTTAATTGTATTCACAAAAGTGACTGCTGAGATCTGGGTACACAATGGGAAAATAAACATTCGTAGTTAGAAGATAAGACAGGCAATAAACAAGAGATGGAGGAGAGAGAGACACACAGAGAGAGAGAGGGAGAGAGAGAGAGAGAGAGAGAGAGAGAGAGAGAGAGATGTATAGCATACAACAAACATCCACTATTGGAACTGAATAGAGGATGTTGTGATTATATGGGCATCCTTGACCACTGGGTCACAAGGACGCTCCACACATTTAGCCAGCTCAACAGTTCATCCAGATTATCAAAACTACTTTATTTGAAGCTAAAACTGAAAAAACGACTTCTCTTAAAATGCTGTAATAAATATAATCCCCTTATTGCAGAAGGAAACTGTGCATGCACCACTATGGTAGGTTAACACTGAAATAAGAAGTTAATCTTAGACAGTGATGGATGTTTCTAACAAACAGTTGGGTAAACATTTTCTTCTAAATAAATCTGGATGACCTGACAGTTTGTTTAACCTCCCCAAATGTCAGGAATTATGTTAATGATATTATTACTAATCTATGAAAATAAAATAGGAGATTTTGAAGAGTTATGAAATGCCTGAATGATGCATGGTTTAAAAAAAATCTGCAGTGAATGACAAGAACTATCTGAATGAATCTGAGTGTTTGCCTTTATCCTTTACCCAGGTCTCCTCCCAGGCCCAGCCCAGGCAGTCTCCACTACTCAGACGAGGATGTCAGCACAAAATACAATGATCTGATTCCTGCAGAGAGCAGCAGCCTGACTGAGAAACCTTCAGAAATCTCAGACTCACAGGTGCAGTAGCAACATTTGTAGTTTATGCTCCATATTGTACGTTTTTTTTTCAATGTAAAAGGCTCACTATTTGTCTGCATAAACTGTCTATTTGTTATATATTTGTACCTGTCGATGTGTGCACACCGTCATCTTCTTGAATACCTCTGGAATTCGGCTTTGCATTGTTGGCTGTACAGTGTTATTGTGTCAGTTCATAATGTGGTGTCCTTTCTCTGTCATTCACCTGAATGCGTTTGGCCTGCAGAGCTCATAAGATATAGCTACAGTAATACACATGGAGAGATGAGAGATTAATGACTCTGAACACTAGCGGCAAAGCAGTTTTTAGACAAGGCAGTGACCTGTGGAGAATGTCACTCTGCAAACATCCACCTGAGATTCAGGCCACTGCACTCAGCCACAGCACTTGTTATGTAAGATGGTGAGTGCCGATACACTCTGTGCAAAATGTATTTTCGAGCTAGTTACGTATTGGAATTTGCAGCTCTAGCCAGGCAGCCTATCCAACTTTCCTACTGGATTTCTGTAAGTCAAGTCAATATATAAATCATCTCATGAGGAAACCTATTGAATACTGTATTGGCTTTTTACCCAGGCTCTTCCTCTGTGGCAGAACCTAGCTTTATATGAATTGTAAGCAGTCAAAAATTACAGTTTTTAAAATCTTTTGAATATTTTAAGTATTTCCTGTCGGAGCAGATATTGTCAAAACCACTGGCTGTATATAAAGACTGATAAAAGACTAAAAGCTATTGCTAGAATGTCTTTGACTCGTGGCCTTTTCCATGTGCCGAGCCAAACTGCTTTTGCCCAGTAAGTGAGTTTAATCAATGACTTGTGCCTTTCTATCCGTCTGTCTCTATCTTCCCATTGATCGGTCTGCGTGCCGCTCACCCTCATGTGTCTGATTTCCTCACAGTTGTCTTTTTCATTTTGAGGGTTTTATTCGCCCTGAATCATTTTGTCTCAGATGTCTTATATGCATATGTTTTGTTTTTCAGTTTTTGTTTATGTCACCCCCTACTCCAGCTCTCTGTGAAACGCCTTGTGGTCCACAGTCTGGTTTTGATCACAGTCAGATGAAAGCAATGGGAGGGGGGCGGGAGGGGGGGGGGGGGGGGGGGGGTCCTGAATCTCCTCGGTTTCAGCCTCCCTTCAGTGTTTTCTTTCATCTAGAAATTCTTTACTCTAGGCATTTCCCAAATTATCTCAGAATATCTCCTAAAAAACGTCCCCAGTGTGAATTCCACAAGCAAAAGTCTCTCTTCACCTGGCCTTATCGCCACCTAAGTCCTATTTCCAGATCAAATGAAAATCTCTCCTCAATGAATTGCTACAGACAGGACCTTTCGCAGCACGATAACATCCTCTCAAATGAAGCATTTCGACATTTCATCACCCGTCTGACATATCTACCGTTCGCACTTGTGCATTGTCAAACATAGACCTAAGGCAGTCACTGCCCCCCCAGTCTGAGATGACAACGCTTGCCCAATGCCACACTGCACATTCAGGGGGCTGCCTTTTGCTTTAATGGGCTAAAACACACACAGTTGTGCCTATTACCCCAGGGCTCCACTGCCATACCCCTGACAAGCCACCATATCAGCACCCAATGGTGCTTCAGAGAAATCCAGGAATGCTCTTTGAAGTTTTATTGAGCAGATAACTCTGAGCTATCAGTATGACATTGTGCTGTCTGTCCTCTTTAATCCCTGGGGCCTCCACCAGCAGGTATAAGTTGACTATTGTGCTTCTCCTCAAGAGGGGATTTGGGCCAAGCTAACATTGACTTGGCAAGGCAACAAGGCCACCATTACTGCTCTACTCCCCTGCAGGTAGAGACCCATTGACTTTTCTTCCTTTATAATACAGGCTTTCTCATTTACCAAGGTTGTCTTTGTGTGTCATACAAGTTTGAAACCAGCCGAAGACAGATGATCTCATCCCTGAGTCAGAGATAAGACAGTAGATTATGCTCTCTGCAGAGTGGCATTCTGTGGGAGAGAGAAATGAAAATGTCTGCTTTCTTTTCTTGCATGCTTTCTTTCAGCTTCTGTCTGTCTAACTCTCTCTTTCTCCACCCTCACCCTCCCCGTCTTTTTAACTACTGTAGCTTTTTTGGCTGAGGCTCAACCGAGAATACCGTCTGTAGTGTTTGGATTGTCTCTAGTGACAACGCACCGCTTTGTTTTGACTGGCCCGGCCTGAAGTATGATGTCACAGCTTACAATAAAGGCAAAGTCATGACCGTGAATAAATTAGATTTTGTTTTTAATAATTGTATGGCATCAACTTAAGACAGAGGGTAATGGAGAGAGATTGGCAATGGTGGGTGAGGGGAGGAATGACATCAGATGAAAAGTAGCCCCAAACTCATACAGTCCCTTAAACCAAGACCAAAAAATTAGTTGAGAAATATAATAGGTGTACATGCCTATTGTCATCATAGTCCACCAGTCTGGGACAGCACTAATTCCAAACAAAAACTCAAATCCCTTTTGATTATAATTGTTCTGATGATGCAACATACATTAGTGGTAGTGAGAGGGGATAGGAGCTGCTTAGGAGGCCTACATCCCTGTTTTAATGGTGACAAAATACAACATCACTTTGACGCAAGCAACAGTGTGCCAAAAACCCAGCTACATCCTCCCATTTCTATTTTTCCTTCCTTCCTTCTACACAGAAACTGCGAAACAAACCCACAAAAATGTTCAAACTGTGAACCTGTCTTTGAACAGGACTTCTTAATCCCCCTCCAGACCCACATATACTGTTATTGTCTTTATCTCTGGGGACTCCCGCTGTGTTCACTTCATCAATGAGAGTGACAAAGACAGCCCCCCTATTATCCCCCTCTTTCCTGCAATAATCCATAACTGGAGGACAAAGGACTGACCCACTCTGTGGTATTAGGGTATGCATCAATTGTGGGGGGATGGGGGCCTAGCTCGTCAGGAGATTGCTGTTCTAGTCTCATACCATCATATAAACCATAGGAAGGTATGATTTAATGTTATTTACAAAGCATTTTAACACTTGGTTAATCCTAAAGTGCTTTGTGGATCAAATTAAGGCATACATGCAGATAAAAACAAGAACAGGAGATGACATATGGTATTTTCAGCTGAACTCTTACCAGGCTGAGGTCAAAGGTCAAAGTTCAAAGTTCACGTTTATTTGCCAGTAATGATCAAATTATCGCCAACAAACAGGGCAAGAAATATCTACCTATACTTGAAGTATATTTCCATTGTCTGATGTTCCTTTTTTTCTATCTCTCACATTGTTTTCCCTCCTAAGTTGTCAGCAATTGTAAACAGGAACACAGGAAAACTTATTATGCTGATTATAAAATAAACTACTGTCAAGAGGTTTCCCCTGTTAATTGGACCGATTTTTTAATCTCTCTTTCTGCCTAATTTAACATCATAATGATGAAAACATGGTTAATAATTGACACTGGCAGGCTGGTATGTGTCTGTTTTACACATATCCTCGCATAAATATGATGGTCGTTCCCCGGAGGCTGAGGTGCGATGCTGCATTTCATGCCTTAATTCTTTTTCTTTCACAGCATTCAGTTCTAGTAATTAGCTTATAATGAGTTGAAGTAAGGAGCTGTGTCATTGGCCGTGCTACCCCAGAGGCAAAATTTCAAGCATCTCCATCTCCACTGTAGGTTCCTCAGCTGGATCCTTGAGTTATATCTGTTTAAGTCCAGTGTTAGCAAAAGGAGGCAAAGTGTATACTTATATATAGATGATTTCAAGAGTCAGAACATCTGTTGAGCGCACTCCACAGCCAAGCAGGGGTGCGCAGGAGTAGGACACAATTCACTGTATCAACACTTGGTCTGTACACAGTCTTTCCTTCTACCACACACACACACACACACTCAAAACCACACACACAACCATGATGTGAGTGGTGTTTCATCTCCCAATGCAGTGTTAATTCTTTTAGAGTGAGGTAATACCACTTGAAGTGGCTCAGTATGTCTTGTTGGTCCACTGTGAATGGATCTTGTTATTGTGTTGTTGTGTTGCTAAACTCACTGGCATGATGGGAATGCTTTTCAACACTAGCTGGCCTCAAGTGTTTACAACAGGGTAACTTCTTTTTTTTAAATGGACACAAACACACACAGCCAATGATTCATCTGACTCCCCTTATTGAGAGAAACAACAATATGAAAAGAAAGTAAAAAGGAAAGTATGAACATCCTGATCAACTTCTGAATGTTTAGGGAAACTTTTTTGAGCACAAAGTCTGCCTTTGATTTATTTGTGGAAAAGGAAGTGTGTGTGGGGAGGGGGGTTGCTTTCCTTTGTTAGAGTCAAAGAGGATCAAAAATGAAAGACCTTTCCCTTATAATTCAACACAAGCATTGTATGTTTGGACATTTATAAACTCTCCTCACAAGTAAAGAAGAAAAGCCTTTACATAAGGGTTTTGGCAAAGGCGACATGAACCGGCAGAAAGAAATCTGAGCCTACCAACATATGCATCACATATGTGATGTGCAATATCCAGCATTAGAGCAGTGCTCTGGAGCGTATCCTTGGAGTGCGTGCCAGCACCCATGTTCTCATATAAGAAGACAGAACATGATAATATGAGGGATTTTGTAATACACCTAATGCATACTTCAAGCAGCCTCTTTGGGAAATGTTCCAGCAATGATTTTGGCAAAGTCAACTGTACAATAGTTTATTGTGGCCCTGTGATTAATCACAGGCTAGCTGGTCAATTGGCAGCTTGCTTTCATGGCAATTAGTTGACCATGAGCATTTCCCACTGAGTGTTCAATGATCACGTTGCTTTTTACTTGACACGTGGAATGTTACTTGACGTGAACACAATAGTGTTTCTAGCCCAGCCTGCAGCAAGGTAGCAGGTCAGTGACGAGAATGTGTGGAGGATTATTGTCATTATTCTGCAGATGGCTTGAACGGAATTCAAACTGACTTGAACAATAAAGAAAAATATTTCCACTTCCTTCTCAATGAGCTCCTAAAATCACACTTCGTTTTGAAAATGCACTGCACAATCTTTTTTTTGTACCATTTGTTAGCTTTTAACATTACATTACATACCGTATGTACACATATTTATAGTATTATCATCGTCATTACTGGGCCATTTTAATCATTCTGTTATGGTGATGTACTGTAAAACCCATTGTTCTGTTCACCCATAGGAGGCGCTGGTGTTTTCATATGGGACAGGTGGTCTACATACACTTCCACTGCATTTGGTGAGGTTCCTGTGGCTGCCTGCTTTGAATGTTTTTAGCCTGATAGGTGACTGGTTCCTATTGCTAGTTCCCATCCAATCCTCTCCCTCTGATTCCCATTCTAGGTTTTTTTATGTGGTACACTGAGCTATACAACACCTAACCCCGTCTTGCTGGCGTGATGTGGATTCAAAGATCGTATATCCTGAATATATAGTTGATCCACTGACTGATTGGTTTTAGTCCTGAAGATAATTTGACCTTTGCCATCTTGTGTTGATGGTCCGTTTACAATGCACGCTTCAGTAACAAGTCATCATTCCATCATCATGCTTTGACCATCTTTGACCATTTTTGGCGTCCATGTGTACTTGTGATGTGTTGTAAATGTGTGTGTGTGGGTGTGTGTATGTGCGTGTGTGCGTGTGTGTGTGTGCATGTGTGTGTTGTTTAGGTAGGGATGAGTCTGAATTAATAACGGCTCAGAATAATTCAATAACTTCATGTTCATTTACATTTATAGCTTCTGCAACTCTAACTGCTCCACATGGAAACACTACAGAATCATCCCATGCTAACCTCATAAATCAATATCTCTTCTTCTTCTTTCTTTCACAGGGCAGCGACAGTGAGTATGAGGTGGACCCCAACCGACAGAAGACCCACTCCTTTGTCAATCACTACATAAGTGACCCCACTTACTACAACTCCTGGCGCCGCCAACAGAAAGGCATATCACGTGCGCAGGCTTACAGCTACACAGAGTCCGAGTCAGGCGAGCCGGAAATTTGCGCCCCACCGCCACTGCCTCCTCTACCTCCGCTGCCACCCCAGCTCAGTTCACCTAGCCCCCAGCCTCAGCAGGCCCAGGGACAACCCCAGGGCCAAGGCAGCCTGTTCAGGCCCAAAGGTAGCCGGACTCCCACCCCCTCCCAGCAGAGCTCCAACCCCCCAAGCCAGCACAGCACCCTCTACAGGCCCCCCAGCAGCCTAGCCCCTGGTTCACGGGCCCCCATTGCTGGCTTCTCCTCCTTTGTGTGAAAAATGCTGAAAAGGACATTGAAATTTCTGGAAATATCTACCCAACTTGTGTTGAAAAAAACACAGCTTCGCATTAAAAGCGCAGTCAGCTGAATCAAGTCATTTATGCTTCTCTTTCATTTGATTACATTTTCTTTTTATCTTTTTCTTTGTTTTGTTTATGTTATCTTTCTTAGTTCAGCCTTACATACGCAACAACACTATGAGACTTTTTGGAGCACTTTTTTTTTTGTCTAATGCGTGGAAGTGTGCCAGTGTAGACTTTGATTTCTCTCACCAGTTAATGAAGTAACTGCAATATCTAGTCACTTTTGTTTTGCTATTTGAACTATTTGCATGACTTTTTCTTACCATTTACTTCCTCCCTTTTTGCTTTCTTTTCTTAGAACACATTCAATGGTAATCTCTTTGATTCTGTACAAAGTCACAAGAATCCTTGAAAACACACACGCATATTAATATATATATATATATAGTAGATGTACCTAGAAGATGAAATCAAGTCAATGCGGACTCTGCATTGATGGAGACTGAAACGAGATGATGGAGCCATATTGTGGAAGTGCAAGGACACGTTTGTGTTTGAAATGATGGGAAGATGAACTGGATGTAAAAAAGGAACTGATGAAAGACAGACATGGATGTGGAATTCATGCCAAATCGAACAAATTTTAATGTGTTGGCTGGGAGAGTTTTTAGCGAACATTGGAGCAACAATCATGCGTTTCCATGGAAACAGCTCACTGGTCAATAGCACACTAATCCATGGAAAAGTCGGACAACATTTGGCCATGGCGGGTCAAATGTCAGTGACTGTTCTGTGCCTGAAGGATCCTGCGGATATATGAAATGGGTGTATATCTGTTAAAGTGAAAGTGTAAAAGTCTTTTTGTGAGTGTGTTACAGTGGATCAACGATGCCTTGATAGAGAAACACTTATTTATGATCTGTGGCACCAATTGTGACTGAACTGCTGACAGTGCCATTGATTGTAGCATCGTAATGGCTGGCCTCGCGCTACAAGAGCCTTCTTTTAATCTTGACAGATGTGGGCTGTGAATTCATTTGCATACACAACTCATGTTTTTCCACCCTTTGCTGGCTCACATGAACACACATCGGTCTCATTCTGCACATGTCTACTGAAATGCTTTGAAATGGGCACAGCTGCTCTCCCCGCTAAAATGTTAGCAGTGTGATTTTGACAAGAAACAAAGAGGATTTCTTTTCCTGGTTCCTTCCCTGCTGGTATAACTCTTCTCTGTCACTGACCACTATCACGGGGCAGCACTGAGTCTGCACCGAGAGATGATGTCATTGAATTGCCTCACCTCTTTCCCTTTTGTGTAATCAACCACTCTGTACTATTCAGGTGTGACTGTATTGTCCCAAATGCTAATGTGTGTGTGCGTGTGTGTGTGTGCATGTGATTACACTTTTTGTGAGCTTTACAGATCATTCACTGTGTGTCTGGTTATAAAGAGATTGTCCTGCAGCAACTGTAAACCTGCCTGGAGTAACGCCACAGAGCGTCGGCACCATCCAGCCGCCTGTCAGGTGCACTCATAACGCTATAGTGAAGACTCAGTGGTGTGTTCCTAGTTTCCATAGTTCAAAAGAAAAAAATAAGAAAAAAATGTCATTCTACTTATTTTCTTCTCTGTGGGGTGATTTCATTGTACGCTACAAAAGCTTATCATGCAGAATCTGAATGAATATATGATCACAGTACATTTCTGAAATAAATTATTTTTCAATGTTAGTGATTCTGGTGCTCAATTGCAAACGGGAAATGGGAAAAGGGGGAAGGGTGAAAATGCAGCGGTAAGTAAAAGAGGGAGTAAAGTCGTGAAAACGAAAGAGGAATTGGATGAGGACAGTTAATGGCTAATGCTGACGTGGCAATTCAAATGATGCAACTATTTTAGTGAGACTAGAGCTTAGATTTTGGAAAATTAAATACAGTTCAATGATTTTAACGATATGTTATTTATTCATATTATTACTTTAAATTATCTTGGATTATAAATAGGACCAATCTGTTGCTTGTCAAACTATTTTGATCAGTTCAGTCTAAATATAAATACTGTTTGTTTTATTAAAAGCTCAGCAATGTCATTGCATCGTAATTGTGTCTTTTAGTAAGGATTAGCTAAGAAGTAACACATCTTATGTCACGGCAAGTGGACCGATAAAATATTGTACCTTGTAGCATATCATATTTATCATACTACAGTTGTGGTGGTTTGGTATCTGATCAATCGTATGTCTTCAGCTCCTTTAGTCCTCAAACTTAGGCAAGCTGGACTTTTTAGGTTGTATTTCAGCTTCTCACCGACAATCATTGCAAAAAGTTCATACTAGTATTTGTCTGAACATAGCAAACATGTAAACAACACATGTCTTACATACACAGGATATATCACATTTATCACATCAACTTTGGTTACAAAGAAATTAATTTGAACAAATATCATTATAACATATAAGGAAAAGATAAAACATGCAAAAATACTAGTGTACATAACATGTTGGCAGTGTTGTGTGGCATTGGTCATTGCCTAATTAGTTGATGAAATTGTACCTAACCTTAGTTCTAATAAGGGCAGCAATAAATTGGATTAGTGCAGATGCTGTGAAATCCTGTTATCTGGTTGCAAACGTCCCCTCTTGACTTTTTTATCTTTCTCTCCGCTCCTGAAAAACAACAATTCATTAGCTCATCTTTTTTTTTTTTTACTAGCTAAACTGACTCTGCTGGACCTTTCAACCATTAAAGAATACCTGTTTTTGTTGCATTTGTAATGGTTGAGCAGAAAAAAAAATGAATTACATTAACAGACATATATATGCATGACAGAAGCACATCTCCACTATCTGATGGTGTTAGATGCTAATTGGATCACAGTCAACTTGATCCAGAGCTAACCTACTAAACACATAGGCATGAGAAGGGAGGAGATTAGATGGGATGGAACTGGGAATTGGAACGAGGGCGTCCAGTGCACTAATCCCTTTTTTGAAAACACATGGGAAATTTCTCTCCGACTGAAGAATCACAGACAGGACTTATTTCACTTGCTGAAATGTTCATTTCCTTCTCTCTCCCTCAGGAAATGAATGACAGAGTAAAGAGTGAGCTGGTGGTCCCTGTTAAAAAGGGAGCCCAAGGTACTAAATAGCCCTGATGAGCTTTGAGAACCCACAGTTGGAATATTAAAGGATTCAGACAGAAGGTGTAGTTCAAAGGAGTTTGAAACCCTGAATTTAATTGCCTCATTTGTGAGCTTCACTGAGGGTGGTTTGGGCATTTGAGAAGGATATACTGGCAGTTGGAGAAAGGATACTAATTTGAGAAAGGGGATGTTCCCTGAGTGCTATTCACGAATGCCTTTGTAATATACTGTTTGTTGGATGCTTAAATTGGTTTCTGACTTAATGTGCGTTTATGATAGAGAGTACAACAATAATGCTGCATGTTCGTAAGCATTTTTTTAAAGTCAATTTGCCCTAACCAGCTTCAGTCTAACTCTTCTTGCAGTTTGGACAGACTCTACGTTCTGCTGTGCGCAGGTTGGTTCAGGCAAGATCTAATTAGGGATGTAAGGCAACTGAAAATTGTGACATAAATTGCTGAAAGTCATATCTGGTCACAATTTCATTGGAGTTATCCTTTTGTTGGTTTGTGTTTGTTGACAAGAGAGTATTTCATGTCCCAATTTCTTACTGTGGGCTTTGCAGGCTGTATGCATTACATAACGTATAACACAAAGCCACACAAGGAAGTAATAACGGAATAAGGGGCCCACTTCAGGGTAATGCGCCACCAAAGATTTGTGTTCCTGCACAACCTCACTGAAGTTTTGAGGAAACCAAACAGAGCTACCATAAAATACTGCACCTCTAATTGGTCCATAGTGTAATAATATAAGACGTGATGATATTTACAGGTGGCCGAATGAGGCTTTAACAGACAGGTGGGTGTCAGTGGTGTATTAGAGTTGAAGTTCACACCTGAGGACCAGATGACTTGTAACCACACATGCACAAGCTCATTTCTACATGACCCGAATGTGTTACGCATCAAAGGTTGTAAATTTGCTCTGTGTGTGTGAAATTAAAGGCCATTTTGAATGTAATTTGGAGATTGTCAAAAAATAATTGCTGTAAAGGGCACCACGTCCACCATAATTACCTTCATGGATAGCATGAGTTAGTGATCATATAAATCAATATGTCTGGATCTTTAATTATAGTAATGGGCTACTTTGCAGGACACTTGCCCTAATGCTGCAAATCATGAATGAGAAGAGCATTGATTAGTGTAGAATTTTATGGGCAATGCTCACAGTCAATACCTGTTACAGGTACTAAGCCTATATGATCGTGTGTATTAAAGTTTGCATTTGTGTGTTGTTGCAATCATGAGGAAAAAATGGGATTGTTAGTGTACTTTTTTTTTTTAACGCTAACTCTACTTGTAGACCACTTTTAGTCCTATAATCTGAAATCTAAAAATAGGTTATTATATACTTTAAAGAAGGAACCCAATGTATCAAACACAAATGCATACAAATCAAATTTAACAGAACACTCTAGGTTCACACAGATCTCCAATCCTCACAGACTGTGCTGGTGTGAAATATATTTAATGATCCCTCTTTCAACCGCTGCTGGTTCAAATGTTTCACTCCAAAATATTAAGAATTTCAGCTTAGAAAGCAAATAACTACTAAACAGGAATTAAGGTACTAGTTTGGCATTTTGAGAAACATCCATGTTTGCTTTCTTGTCCAGAGTCAGATGAGATGAGGTTGATACCACTCTCATATATCTCTATGGCAAGCTACAACCATGTGACAAATACTAAAAAATAGAGATCTGTCCAAAAGGTTAAAAAAACAATCTGTATTTGTATGTATTTAATTAGTTTGTATTTTGTTTTGTTTTGCTTTTTGTTTTGTTTTAAATATTTACAAATGAAAAAGTTGTGTTTTTGTAGGGGGGAATAAGTGCCAGACGATTTCCTGGTTTGGCACAGGGAAGCTGTTGGGAGTCTCTTGTGGTTGCTTGGCAACCTAAAGGTGAGAACAGACTCAAATCAGTGCACCAGGAAATAATCTGTAACCGCCATAGCACATGTTACATGCTAACTAATAAGCTTTAGAGGTGCTGATAGAAGGATTTTGATCTAAACAGAGCCAGAACATATTTCCCTCTGTTTCCAGTCCATTTACTATAGTCTGGTATTGGCCTTCTCATGGGTATAAGCAAGAAAGCGAATCAGTGCAAAACGGCTAAACTACTCTTTTAAATTGGTGTGTTTTTCACTGAACTATTTGAAGGTCTTATTCCATAGCCATTAGTCCTGAACTAATGGCCTGGGAGCCCCACCAAGTTGAAGTTCTTTCTATTGTGATGTGTTGGGGGACTAAACGGGTAAATGGGGCTCTGTCCCTTTAAACCGCAGCAGGAGGTGGTGCTCTCCAGCAGAGGAGGAGGAGGGAGAGGAGGAGGGGGGAAAACGGAGAGGGGGAGGGCCGCTTTGTGAGCCGCACACAGCCAGATAGATGCAAACTACACACATAGGAGCACCGACAAGGGGACTGTCCTGCCGCAACTCCGCTGCTCTCCCGCTGAGGAAACTAACCTGAATTTCTAGCGACGCAGAGGCAGACGCTGCTCTCCTGCGTTTACCAAAAAAGCTGAGTGGAATACAACCTGAAAACTTCCCAGCCGGTCGGACAGAAAGGTAAACACTTCTTCATGTGTGACTATTGTTTTGTTTTAGTTTTATTAAACTATAGTGTTGTGTTGTATTAGACTCGTTGACGACTTTTAGTAAGTACACGGCGATAGTAAGTGTGTCTAATATAGTTTTCAGACAAGGTTGAAGTAAGGAAAACCATACAAAAAAGAAAAAAAAAACACGGTGTGAAATCTGCATCTCATTTGAATGTCAAATCTGCTGGAGGACAATCAGCGCCTGGCAGTCACATCAGGCTCTTGGCTGTCCCATGTAGAGACAAAACAATGAGTCCTCTGGCCTCCTTCTTGTCCCCGTATGAGCCTGATGAGGATTAGAAAGTGTAAAAATCAAACCATAACATAATGCAAGTCACCACTACAGCATAGAAAAAGCGTCTCCATGGGTCAAAAGTTGCTTTACTATTGATTTTCTTTGTCGTAAAATACAATGTAAACTTTCTCAACTTTGCTCTGTTAAAGAGTGTAGGCAATCTTTTATTAGCCTATGTCAAGGACCCTCCAAATATTGAAGTTTTAGATTACCCCAATTAAATGTAACCACAGAGCACCCATTTTAAACAAGAAGTTATGCTATGTATAATTCATCATACATTTACATAATCATCTGTTTCAAATGCAAGGCCAAAAACAAAACATGCAGATGAAATGAGTCATGGGTTTAATTCTGGGAAGTTAAATAATACTGAAATTGAACTATTCTTCATTATTGGAGAGACCTCCCGGGAGCCCCATAAAGAGCCCCTAAGGGTCCACAGACCTCTGGATTCATAATAACGTACTTATTCAGGTTTGAGATGAACTCATAGTGGGAACCAGGTTACAGGGTCTAAAATAAGTGTCCCAAATAACAATATTCAGGACAGGATATAGTTTAAGCAGAGTGAGGCAGATGGACTTAGGAGCATCAGTTCTCCTCTCTGAGAGTTACGTAACACTAATACTTAGCAGTGGGAACACACACAGCAGTTTGAGGTTAGAAATCTTAACCAAGAGCTCAACAAACAACACAGCTACTTTCCATCCGTCCCTCTCAAATTTGTACTCCTTCTCGCTTCATTAGTTTGTTGTTCCTGTTTGTGTTTACAAACTTGGCGCCTGCCTCTCATGGTCATCATGCCTGATGAACTGGGTAATTTACTCTAGGCCACCGCGGCTGTATACCTGCCCAGCCTCATTCATCATGCTCTAATTGAAGGCTGTATAGTGTGTGTGCTTGACTTTAACTACACTGACCATAAAGTCTGTGGGTCCCATTTTATAACATTCATTATTCCTCACGTATTATCAGTAATTAACCCTCTGTACTCGTTAAACCGTCAGTCTCAACAAAAGTGGACATATTGACAAATGAGCTTGGTGTTGTCAGACTCTTGAACTCTGACCCCCTCCTACACATACATACACACACACACACACACACACACACACAACCACACCCGAAAACAACAGCCCCAAGCTCTGTCAGTTGTTGTCATATTGCTTGACGAATCATTTACCCAAGACTCGGATGTGATAGAGAAATGAGTGAACAAAATACAGCATTGTGTGCCTTTTTTTAAAGTTTTAAAGTAGAGAGATTTAGGCCAAGGTCAGACATCATTACCCACAGTGAGTGTGACTTTCCAGTGACGAAAGTGGTGCATTATCTCACACACACACACACACACATACACACACTCCAAGCCTTTTAGCTCCTTGTTGTATGGCTTCTACAGAGCTGCCAGGCAGATATCTCTCCATTAAGATCTATTGTATGTGCTTCAGAGTCAGAGGGGAGGGGTGTGTGTGTGTGTGTGCGTGCGTGTGTGTGTGTCATCTCTGACTGTGCTTTTTTTTGCAATAGAAGCTATTTCAGTTTGCCGTGGAGGGGACGGTGCTGCTGCGTAGTGAGGAAGCTGGCTACCTGCCCGACTCTGACTGAGCTGAGGTCATTACAGTTTTATACTGGAAAGAGGGCGTGTAGGAGTGGGGGGTTGGGGAGAAATGTTAGACTCATTTGCACTCTGTTTCTCATGAAAACTTCAGGCAGTTTTGTTTCATGCAGTTAGTTAAAGTGGAGGGCAACTCATTTCCTTGTGAATCAACATAAGAGTCAGTGTTTAATTTGTGTGTGTGTATGCCTGGAGGTTTTAATCTGTGGAGCATGTTAGGTGGAGTCAGATGTGGTAACGTACACTATGTTACATGTTCTCGTTGCTTCCCATGGCTAAGGGAATGCAGATTATTTGTGTCCTCAGTAATCCACCCACCTTTATCTCAAGCTTTATAGGAGACTGTCCGGGGAGGATGGGAGAATGTCCTGACATTTGGTCAAGACATTAAGATGAGTTTTTATGAATTATTTTTAGCATGTTTAGATTTTATGATAATTTCTTAAGAAATGGAAAACAGAGGCGAATTTTTCCAAAAGTAAAGTTTATCTTTGTTTAGTTTTCACTGAGTCAAACTTTGGAAAACAGCTTGTTTAAATATGTTATTGGAAGTGTTTCAGAAATACAATCCAAAACTCTGAAGTGGTTCATAATTTTCACTCTTAGACAAAGGATGTCATTTTTTCCCCGCTTTTGATTTTGGTATTGAGGGTTTTGTTGAACTCCCTGAGGAGTTTTTGTTTCAGACACCCCACATGTTAAGAAGGCATGTAGGTCTGCAAGCTGTGATAAGGAAATCATGTTGAGGATGTTTGAGTTCATTCTTCAACACTCTTTATAAGGCAGCAAAATCCATGTTGGATTTATGTCAATGTCATGTCAAGTGTTTCACAGAATATAAGAGCACTTAGTATTAAAGAAAATGAACATGAATCCCATCAATGCTACACAATGTCATTGTAAAAGAGGTTTCCTTCTGTAAAAATGTTGTTATATAATCACACAATATATATATTATGAGATTATATAATATATTAATCCTTAAAACAAAGCAGATTCCCCTCCTCCCTGGTTGTGAATGTCTGGCAAGGCAGACAGTTATTTAAGTGGTAAAATGTTCCAGTTATCCACAAGAAAAAATAGAAGTTTGAGGAAAATCTAAAAGATAAACACAATTTGTGTTTGTTAATCATCTTGTGACTCCTGACATTGATATTGCAACCCCATGTGGACTCCTGACCCCAGTTAAGGACTGGAGTGTATTTTTGATCTCTAGAAAGTTTATGTTCTAGAGTCAATGGATTTCAGATGATGGTGTTTCATTATTGTGTTGAGAGGCAGATCTGCATCAGCTGTTTTGGGCCAACCCCCCCTCTCCCAAAAAAAAAGCCCATCAACATTCTATGTCCACCACAAAACTGAAAGGGAAACCATGGCTGACTCTGGTAAGGTGATGCCACCTCATTTAACAACAATATATCACGGCTTTTCCCATAAAGAAGAGACCACTTTCTCTTTCTTCTTTTGTGTGACAACCCGTATGCACCTGACACTCAATAGCACACATATGTGGTTGTTTTGGTTACTGTCAGTGAGACATGATCATTGTGGGGAAAAAATAACCAGTTCAACAGGAATGATTTTCCTTTGCGGTGTAATAGCACTCCACACTGTATGCATTTCTCTCCAGGCATGATAACACTAACAACAGTATCACTTCACTATGCCATATAGCACATAGCAACATCTTTGAAGATTTATTTTACACCACCTACTCCCTTGCAGCATCGTCATTGTTTATTTGCTGCATTGTGTTGTTTAAAGTTGTAAAACCAGTTCAGATAATTATCATGTATGTGTTAGAGCAGTTTCAGTGAAGCTGATCATGGCTAGCTCAGAGGGTTGTTCCCATGTTGCGAAAGCTTCAGAACATCCTGTGTAGATTTCACTTTGTAAAAGAACAGCTCATCAGTCGGCACACCTGTCCAACTCCACTGGAATCCTCTTTGATTACAGTGTATAATCTCACACAAGCATATTTTGAAACATAGTCATAGTTTTGTGTGTGATTGCAGCACGTTAATGAGTAGGGTGTAACAGTATACAAAATTCATGGTTCAGTTCTTCAGTTTTGGGTTCATGGTTCAGTACAGTTTAGATGCAGATATGAAGATGTAAACGTCCAACAATGGCTCATTGGCCAAAACTGTTACTGAAACAGTTTATTTTTACTGCTGTGTAAACTATTACTGAAACAGTTCAGCAGCAGAGATGGAAAACAATCATTCTGTTTCTTGCAATGAGTCAGGACAGCTGCTGACTGCTGTTTTATGCAGATTTATGGTCAAACTGTATAAAGTAGTTCAAACTAGCTCCACCTCCAGCAGCTACCACAGTAATGTTGTGCTTACACACTAACACTTCAGTATTTATAACCCAACATTGTTACAATAAATTACAAAATACAATAAAAGAGGAACCAAAGGGGAAAGGGGACGAGGAGATGCGGTGCCATTTAAATATGGCCAGCAGGGTAACCAGGCTACGTTGGCTAAGCCAGTTTGCATACCGACAATCATGCTAGTAGTGCACTTCCAATTCTGGGTGGAACTCTAGGATTATTGTTTCACACATTGGAGTAAGTAAGAATTGTTTGGGTCACAAAATGAATTTTTCATACAACTGTAGTAACATCTGTACCGTGACGGTTCAGGACAAGTACATGTACTGTTACACCCCTATTATTGAAGAACTGGTAGTCTGCTGTTATCAGTGACTAAAAGCGAAATAGGGAAATTCACATCAACCTAGGTCGTATTTTCATGTTTCTGTCTGATAAGCTTATTACTCATGTTAACATTTCACTTTGTTTGATTTGGGAAACACCGAGCTAGCCAGAACAGATTTGAATAGGGTGGTGCATGCCTCACACAGCTTGCCATCTTTGCAGCATCCAAATTTGATTCCATGTGCCACATGGATTTTCAGAGGAGAACTTCTGTTTTTAATTTCAGTCAGTCACTCCTAGACAAGTGTTTGAGATGATCTAGAGGAGTCCTACAAGAAAGATAATGGCGCACAATTTCAGACAGTCTTTTCTCTGAGCCTGCCATGATGTTGCACTTTGTTATAAGCTCAAATAGTGACAGGAAATGATCAGTGAAGAATGAAAAGTTCAAATGCTGCGTATTTACACATCACCACATGAAGTGGGTGCACTTTTGCTTTGAAAAGTTACAAAAATTGTTAACTGCCACCCACTTGACCCAATTCTGATTTCGAAAAGGTGTGGAGGTTTGGTTTTCAAATACTGTTTGACAATCCAACAAGCACCTAGTTTGAAGCCCATCAGCACGTTTACTGGTGTTCTCACTGGAACAACATGGAAGTGGTGAGTAAAATGCTGTCATGGCCTGAAGTCATTATGGACAGAAATATAACACACTGGTTGAGAAATAACAACATTGCCTTGAAAATGTGCTAGAAAGCCTCACATTTTGTTTTAAGCTTAATAAATGGTCTGGGTTTTTTGTATTATGTGTATTTATACATTTGGTCAACTGAATGTTCTAATTGAAACAGTCCAGTGAGAAATTCAGTAGATCTATTTTTCTTTGCGTAATATTTCTCTTGAAATCCGACATCCAAGTGCTGTCATTACTCCATCAACCCAGCACTAATGCGGGGCTTCTAATGTATTAGTTAAGCATTAACCTGCTATGATTGCATTAAGTTTCCCTCTCGCCTTAGTCACTGATACCGCTTTTAACAGCAGGACCATGGTTGTGCAATATGTTGACCTGACTACGACTGACTCATTTGTATTGTGAACACGCATTCCTGGCGGCGTGTGCAGCTGGCCGTTTTTGGTCCGGGCTTCGGCCTGTTTACAGTCCAGCGAACTTTCATTGTTTTGCAGCTCTGTACGGACACAGAAACAGGTGGTCTCTCCCAAGCGTACTGAAAAGACAAAGGAGGACTGTTTGCGTAACTGTGGTCCCCTCTGTGCCCACTAGATGACAAATCCGTGCTGGGAAACTAGTTGTGAGATGGGGAACAGTCGCATGACCTATTGTGAGATCTTATCATGGTTGTCTGATGACCCTGTGAGAATTGCTGGCTTCCTTATGAATATAGACCAACATATCTTACTGGCTTAAGACTCTAGAGGATATTTCTAGGTCAGCATTCGGGTGCTGTGAAAAAAATTTACAGTACCTTGATAGATAATCATCTCAAGCCTTTGTATCCTTGCATGGAATGAATTTGAATAACTGTAAATAGTAGGTGTCATTCGTTTGTGGATCTTAGTATGTGTGTGTTTGTGCATTTATCTTTTCACCTTTTATATATTCATGTAGTTTGGGTGTGCCAGAAGGGTTTGGTTTCCATCTTCCTTAGTAGTGCTTTGTTCTTTGTCCTCTATTGTACCTCTTTTGGCATCACTTGTTCCTCGGTGACGCAGAAATTTTGTCTTCCGCTTTGGAACCAACAAGGTGTGTGTGTGTGTGTGTGTGTGTGTGTGTGTGTGTGTGTGTGTGTGTGTGTGTGTGTGTGTGTGTGTGTGTGTGTGTGTGTGTGTGTGTGTGTGTGTGTGTGTGTTTGTCACTCAATGAACATAAACCAGCTCTTCCCGATGACCCTTGAACCTATTTTACTGACTATCTAACCTAAGCACCGGGCCATTTGAGCAAGAGCTGTTGATGGACTTTGAACTTCTCTGTGTGAACACCAACACGTTCATAAACACACACACACACACACACACACACACACACACACACACACACACACACACACACATACAGAGTTCAGTTATAAACCCAGTCACAACATGCCATATGTGCCTCCCCCTAATAGAAACATCATGCCCGCAGACATGAACCAGTGTGAGCTGCCAAATCAAAGTAGCACACCAAAAGTGAAAGCTATCTTTAACAAAACCAAATAAAAAGAAAGAATGATTTCTGTAAGATGACACTGGTTATCCTTCAATGATTCCTGAAAGCACTCTGAATTTGGCACGTTTACCATCTGGCCAACAGAGCTGCAGGTTTCAGAAGAGCTATGTATTATAAGTGTGATGTGAATATGTGACTTTTATTTACTAGAAATCTAGTCTCTATCTCTAGAAACTTTCCATCACAGGTAACTTCCACAAATTGCTGACTTGGTCTAACTCACAGTCCAAAGTCAAATGATATTCACTTTACAGCAATATAAAATAGAAAAAAGTAGAAAGCCTCCATATTTGTCAAGTTGTAAATACTGAATCTATGACATCTTTTGCTTGATAAATTACTTGATTGATTTTTCTGCCAAACAGCTAATCAACTGACTTGTGGTTTCACTTAAACAGTACTTAGCTCACATCAGATTATCGCATGCAGTGCACACTGAACAACACTATCAGAGATCTGAGCTGCTGAGATGTAACCAATCCTCGTGTGCTCGGTTGGACATTCCTGAAGAGTCACTTTAAGAAGACCTTACACACACTTTTACACACACTCATTCACAGCAACACGCAGCACTAACCAAATCACGGTGGATTTTGGTCAATCAAGCAAGGAAGCAATTACGTTAACAACGTGCTTTACAAGGGAAGGAGCTGTGTACGTGTTCCAGTCTTTATCTCTCCTCACTGTTTTGGGATTTTTCAGCTTGTCAACTGTTTTGAATGACTATTATCAGGCTGAAGTGGCCGTGTTTGTGGGCAGGCGTGATCTCTTTTTTGTCTGCAAGCGTTTTGTTGTTTGCAGTTGGTGTCATTAAAGTTAACACCATGGGGGTTTATTAACTCATCTTGTCAGTCAGGGCTGGGTGCCTGCAGGCCTTTATAGTCGGTTTGTGTGTTTGGCTTCAGCGGGGAGGCTGCTGATAAAAAGGCCAGGAGCCGTTGAGAAGTTGACACAGCGCTGAAACGGTCACTTATCTTCCAGTCACACTGAGAGGCCTCCTGCTGATTTCACTAAAGTTTGTGTGTGTGTGTGTGTGTGTGTGTGTGTGTGTGTGTGTGTTTATGTGCGCGTGCCCCGTTTGACTGAAGGTTGTCGCACTGGCATCGACTTATCTTTTTGTCGATCTGGCACATTTTGTTTCCCAGAAGCCTCATTCAGAAAAACTTGTTAGCGTTTCTGACCCTCTTTCTCTGGAAAAACAACAGGCAGTATGGCCAGTAAACTATTTGAACTTTTTAATTATAGTCTAAGCCAACTGTGATATTGGCATCCCTGCTGTAACAGAGTATTCTGGATTCTCTCACTGTCTTTTTAAGACAATCCTCACAAGGAATCCTGCTTTGTTTTGTCATCCAGCAGCTATTGGACAGTTAATTCAACCACTTGGCTCTCATCCTGTCCTCTGGTACCAGTCGTGAATACTGTCTATCTGTTAGAGACTGATGGGGAGGATTTCTGCGATTAATTAGACACCGTGCGCATACACACACTCACACACACTATAGTACAATCCCTCCACTGTAGGCATAATGAGGGTTTGGGTACATTTCATGCAGGACACGGTGAAAGAACGTCTGTCACTGTGTTGGCATGACTGAGAGAATCCAATGCGGTGACACCCTCCACCGCCCCTTTGAGGGTGTGTTTCTCCTCAGTGCTTCCATCTGTGCCTTTCCTTTTGTGGATGTCCCTGCAGTAATGTTGCTCCACATGGGAAAGGTTGTGCCCCGTCACATTTTTATTTGGGATGTAATTTATACATCAGGAGGAGGGCCGTTTTTTTTCCTCACAACTCTTAAGAGACTTGTTTTGGGCAAAGCCGGATTTTACAGTCAAGAAAAATTCTCATTATCCATCTCATAGTTTTTTAGCCAAGATTCCTTTTTTTCCCTCTCTGACTAGAGCCCAGCATGGCAGCCCACCCAGTATCCAACCAAACGCTGTCCAACCATGCAGGAGTAACAGCTTTATAAAAGGCCAGCTTGACTGGAAACACAGAGAAATCGTTTGGAAGCTGGTCATCTGCTTCTGGATATTAGGATTTGGTAAGATTTAAAAAAAAAAAAAAAAAAATCCACAAAGTCACGTGGTCATTGTGTTACATGGCGTGCTGATGTCATAACAGGAGCTTGTGCAACACAGCAAAAGGGATAAAAGGTGGATTTTGGAGTCAGCCTGAGGAGGGCTGGCTGCTTAGGCATTTAGTGGTTTGCTTATGTTTCTTCGGGTGGACAGAGGTGTGGTGTTTGCTGTCCTGAGCTCCCATCACACAGCGTGGAGGGCCGGTCCAGGCCTGCTGGCTTTATTTGCTCACGTCGAACACGCTGCCCTTAATCCTGCTGTGGTTTTGTTTCTGCCTGTGCGGCATTGGGGCCCTGGAGGCTGATACAGTTTATACACACACACACAGAAGGCCTATAGTGTAACACCCTGTCCTGCTGATGTAGGTATATTTTAGCCATTTGAGAATTTGTGTCCTAAAGCCTTTTTGAATTAATATCACTGTGTTCACCATGTTGTGTGTCTTCTACAGATGAAACAGTCAACATTTCATGTAACTCAACAGCTCTGACCTCTGTCCAAGTCCAACCTGTTGCATGTCACAGGGTTTCTTTTTGCTCTTATATTACCAACATCTATGCAAACCATTGAATATCTGCATAGCTCATATTTCTGTGTATCTTGATGTTTCTTTCCATAGTGACTTCATACCCATGTCAGCCAGCTGGTCATCCTTATTAGAACCCACTAGCATGACACATTTGCATGGCTTATAGTGACATAATGGTGGTTACTCCCACAAGCTTCAACTTCATTTTTGCATATGCACACTCTATACTTGGTTTTTATGCCACTGTGCTGGCACAACGATGGCCAGAGACATTATGTTCAGGTTGTGAAATCTCAGGGGATGCCTTGAGGGAGTTTCCTCAAATTTGGCTCAATTAAAGTCTTACTCAGTGTAATATAACAAAGCTGTATCATATTCATAGTAATACTTTAATTATCTTCACTGATCAGCTCATCAGAAAAACAAACTGGCTGGTGGGTGGTGATGATGTGATATTAAGCAGGTTCAACACTTGTTGCAGAGTTCAATTGACACAATTTATGTGTTTTACCTTTGGACAATTTTTCATCTTAATTTGTCTGTGAGTAAGTACATGAGCTGTGTTGAGTTCATTGTCCAAACTGTATTGTTAATGATTATGTAGTTTATTCCATGCTTTGGTAGGATTAGATATGTCAGTACAGTGTGCCCCAGGCGTGTTTACATGAGTTGGATCTGTTTACCGTGAGATCATACTTTCTTCAGAGTTTCACCTGTGTGAAATAGGTATGTTCCATGACACATGGGAGGTGAGGCCCTTTTTCTTAACATTCCCACCCTTTGTCTGATAGGGGTTGAGATATTTCTGCCATTTGTCATCCAGGGTTAGCCTCAGAGCTGGGTGAATAGATATGAAGGTCAACAGGAAGAACAGGTTCCTTCTGTCACAGGTAGTATTAGGCTAGTACAAAAGAACCAAGGCTAGTTAACTGCACTGTGTTTTGTGTCAGTAACAGGTTGACACATTTAGAACTTCTGATCCCTGTTTCAGCTATTATGGGTGTGTTCAGCATATTTCTTTTTAAATTATCAATGAAGCGAGTTTAAGAGAGGAAGTCTATGGACTAGAGGGGAATTTGAGGCACATGCAATAATTGTTAAATGACATGGAGGCTTTGCTAGTGCTGGGTGGTATACTTACTTTAATATACAATACAATGTTATATTTTCATACACAGCCATACCAGTGCATAGCTGAGATAATTGCTCTAACTCTTCAATATGCTAGAAAATATATAATGGCCACCAAGAGTGCTATTGTCAAGGCAAGCTGTGTTGAGTTTATTGAGAGGGGACCCCTGTTAACAAATATAACTCTATAACACAACAATTAATAATCCACAACTAACTATCTTTCACAGGACAAAACCCCATGGCACATAACAATTTGTGACACATAAACAGTATGTTACACCAATAATTGCACATGCAAAATTATACTGCAGAAGGGATTGGTGGGTACAGCTGGCCAGCTAGCTATGTAGCTCCGTCATTGAGATTCCAGAGATTGGGATTTGGATGTATGAGGTTTCATGTATAATTATGGTTATCAGTATAACCACTGTCAGCCTCCTACTGCTTTAGAAATGAACATGATTTTTACATGAATTGCGTCAAAAGTTTGTGAAAATGAACGAATGTTAACACACAAACTGGCTGTAGCAGCATTATGGCTACTGCATAGGGAATTATAGCTGGGGCAGTTTTCTAATCCTTCAGTCTATGTCTAATGCTATGGATAGCTTAGCATCTATTCATGCTAGAGAAGTAGTAATGTAGTAGATTAAATGAAATGGTTCATATCTGCAAACGTCCAGATATATGACTAACATGCTAAAATAACATATTGCTAAAATGTGTAAACTTCCAACAAAGACTTCACACTGGCAGGCTCCTCTCCCCCCGTGGGAATCAGTTGTTTGGGCTTAAGGTTACGAACCTCTCGGTCAAGTTGGAACAAATGAAGTTTGCCGATCTTCTTTGTCAGAGTTGAGAACTTTCCATTCTCATGCGGCCCCATTGATTAATTGATTAGCAACATTATAGACGGCGCTGGCTAACTCGTATGTTCATTTGCATATCAATGTTGCTGACAATAGGCGTGAACAATGGAGGAGATTGTGGCTAGTTCAAGGTTAAACAAAGCAGATTCTCTTATTGCGCACACAGCATAGTCTCTGTTGAACATTATATTCTTAAAACCGACCACAGAGGACTTAAAGCCAGCCTAGACAAGAGTTCCTTGTAAAAAAATATACATATTACACGTGGCATTTAAAATCACAAAGTGACTACTAAATTTCTGCTTGGCTAGGGAAGTTTATTTGTATATCCCATTTCAACAATTAAAAGTGCTTTACATAAGATATAAAACACATTAAGAATTCAATAAAATGGAAGATAAAAGATACAATAAGATAAAAACAGAAAAATACATGGTAAACAGTACAATTTACTGACTTACTTTACTGATTTACTACGTTGCCATGGGTGACTCTTGTGTAAAGTACTTTGGAAAGCTGTTATTGTTTATCTGGATAAAGCTAGATGCATAAGCCAACATTATCAATGGTGGGAACTGGGGAAGCATATTTATCATCATATCCACCTTATGGTCTACAGATATCAAGTTAGCTTGCTAAAGAAGACGTGGGGTTCCATCACTGTTATGTAATTACTCTTTATGTAAGATCGCATGGAGGCTTCTATCTTCTAAATAAATGATGGCTCTTTCTTTGTCTCTGCTTTAAAAATTTAAACACAGTCAAAAATAAAACCAGAACCTCTCGCAGTCACTGCATGCCTGTTGGTTTAACTTGACAGTAGTCGAACTGTGATTGGACAAGCAGCCAAAGCCTCTTTCGCTTGTGCATGGAGTGGAAAGAGAGAAAGTGGCATGGGATAGCTGAGGACTGTATGGCGCCTGTGATCCACGGGATTACAAGACTGAACGCTGATGAGCATGGTGGTGGTGGTGATGTCATTCTGTGTGCATGAGTCTGCGGGCGACATAGGATGCTCTTAATCATTCATGGCCCTGTCACCACTTGTCTCAGTTTGAGCTGGTATCATGTGGCACTTTGAGTGCTCGGTTACATAAAGGCATCGTCGCCGGCTGGCACGACAGCTGAACGTAAAAATTCTTAACTGAAACAAACATTGTATGCTGACTGCTCTAACACAAACATGTTCAAATGTATTTTTATTTGTTTGTGTCTGCATTGGTAGCTGTGTCCTGGTGGAATGACCTGTTTGTCTGTATAGCTCTGTCAGCTTGTGAAAGAGTGCTGAGATGGAATTTTGCCCCCAGCTGAACTCAGAGCATGTGTGGTATGGGCCATACAGGCCAGACTGAAATCCCTGGTCATCAAATCAGCACAATGTATGAGCAAACACAAAGCTGTGAATATGTGTTTTTCTGTGTGACCAGACAATGAAATAGACAATTTATTAATGAATACGTATTATACTCCATATGGTCGCTAAATCTCACTGAGTAAAGCACCAGCAAATAAATCAGAACTTCTATTCCAATCCATATCCCACTCTTTTGTACCATCAATATATAACTGAATACAATAAAAGCATCAGATACAGTACAGTAATATGTTGGAAAAAGTCAAGCAACATTCGGTCCTTACTATGCAAATGTCTAAAAGCCAGCCATAAAAATTTTTGCTTGTTCACATTTTTAAGATTCTGTTGACCTTTTCATTAATCAGTCAATCAAGGAAATAGTTAGCAGATGAATCCTAAACGTTGGAGATTTTTCAACCAAGATAACAAAAAAGCTTTCTTTGTACCGATTACTGCCCTCTCCTCATTCTCCAAAGGGCATCTATGTGAAAGGTACTGTTAAAAGAGTAG
Source organism: Scomber japonicus (assembly GCF_027409825.1). Classification (NCBI taxonomy): domain Eukaryota; kingdom Metazoa; phylum Chordata; class Actinopteri; order Scombriformes; family Scombridae; genus Scomber; species Scomber japonicus. The sequence goes on along the minus strand of NC_070597.1, from coordinate 8,773,478 downwards.
AGTAGCTCTTTAAGGAATAGGGCAGGGTGTAATGTGTGTGTGTGGTTGAGCGAGTGTGAGAGAGGGAGAGGCACTAAAGTGACAGTGAATGCGATTGGAGCAGAGGTTAAGGTTAGCAGTAAGTTTTCAGTCTTGCAGTAAATGTACAGTAAAGGCTATAGTGTGTCAGTTAGTGAATGCTGTGCTGAAGACCAAGAAAAGTCTTGTGTGGTGTTTCCCAACTGCTGGAAGAGTGAAGGAGGTCAGCCTCGAAGTTAGCGACAGTGTGTCAGCCTAACCTGACCAGGCTCACTGAAGGTGGACTGACCTTTAAGGTGAACCAGCTATTCTCATTTTAGTGTCAATCTCAGTTGCTCTGGCTGCTGAGTCTCTCCAGAGTTTTGCTCAGGAGACCCCCCCACCCCCGCATCCTGACCCTTCGCCACCACTGTCAACCCAGGGAAAACCTTGCAGGGTTTAAATATACCTCAGTACTCAACAGTGATTTGGTGAAAGCGTTCATAGTTTCAGAGAAAATGCCAAAATGTTCTTTCTTTATGTGAAAAAACATTTAACATGGCTCCATTTTAATATGCAGAACATTAAGCGTGTTTTTTTTAGACTTCTCAAATGGTCTATGGAATGTTATTTTGAAACGGTAGCACGCACATGACACTGTCATTCTTCATGATTTATCTTTCTAAAAGTACTGAAAGCCTAGAAGTGAATATGACAGGACTGCCTGCAGGTTATATTTCATCTTTTGTCATGCCTACTATAATGGGGTCTTGATGAGCCTGGGAGGGAGGGCTAGGGGTAGGGGGGGGGGCTATTCCTCATCAAACACCATGGGGCCCCCAAAGACATGAAATGGGCCATTTCCTTGAATGACTTAAGGTGTGAGGTTTGTACCTTTTTGATATTTGAGCTCCCACTGACATCTTTTATGCTGAGGTTGAATGTCCTCTAGTGTCAAGACACATCAAACGCATTCCCCTTCAGCTATAGCACTGTGATTGTCCTATTGCCCTGCATGTGGCCACCAAGAAGGGTTAATCCATCTGAATGAGTTGATCTCTCCATGTAGGGGATAAAATCTTTCTCTCTCTGTCTCCGGCCGGCTTAGAGACAGGAAGCTCGCTCGATAGCCACTGCTCTTCTCTGATGTTGCCATAGAGAAATACAAAACTATGGGCAGCAGGGAGGAGCATATCAGTGGATGAGTTGTCTTGAGTGGTCAGTCACACATTCAGCAGCCTTTTGTCCAGCAGATGCTAATTGGCTACTGCACAAGGCATGAAGTAATAAAGGGTTTAGCTAATGATAGATCATACGGCATTAATCTAACCACTATGGGTCCGCTCAGAGGGACTTTGTTGGTATTTGTTTTAGTCAAAGCTATAATCTTATAGTTTGGCATCCAGTTGCTGTTAAATAGCTTTCGTAACAGTAACTATTCTGTGACGTTCAAGGGTGTGAACTCCAACAACTCTTTAAATACTATTGTTATGCGTTTTGTGCTTTCTGAGGCCTTGTTTTGTGTCTTTTTGTTGTTTGAGGGGACAGTTCTCTCCTCTATTAGCTACTCTATCTAGCTACTGAAGAAGACTTAAACGAAGGTGTTGATTATAGAAGCTAGAATCGTGACAGTGGATAAAGTTCAGTCCTCTTCGGGATGATCTGTCTTGAAAAAAAACAGCCTTTTATCATCTCTCAAACCCCCCCTCTGTTCCCTATAGTGCTACAGTTAGCTTTCCGATTGAATTGGTTCTTGTTAGAGATGCAAATGTTTTCATGGGTGACGTTACTTTGGAATATTGTTGAGTGAAGCCTCCATTCATCCACAGGGGGAATACGCACACAGCGTGGGCTTCAGCTCCAGTTTGAAAACACTGGGAATGATGGGATAGCTGTCTGGCTGAAACAATTGAATCCCTTGTTAATGCCAGTAACACATGGAGCTAGCGGACTGTAGCTAGCACATAAGTGGGCGTTACAACCTCTTCTCCATTCGGTTTTGTGTTAAGATCAAGTTTCATGCTTGAGTCACTGGTGACTTAAGGACAATCTGTCTGACCGTCTGAGTAATGTAATCCTGCTGAAATCAGCCATAGCATCAGTGAGTCAAAGATCATTAATGGAAACTCGGTATTTAGTGTGCCAAGCTTTTAATCAGTCACTGCCATTTCCAGAGGTGATAGACTCATGTATGTACTGGGAGATGCCCATTGGTGTGGAATAAGTTAAAAACAGACTTTTAAAAAAGTAATAGACTACATTTTCTGTTGGAGGTGCTCAAATCTTGCCTTCAAGGTTGAACAGAAAAAAAACAAAAATGAAAGAGAAACATAAAGAGGTAGCAGTGGAAACATTTTATCTTTTGATGATAGGAGAGTTACAGAATGTAGCATATCTGGACTTTCTGAGTCGATCAGAGCTAGAAAAATGCTGTTCCACTTCATTCAGTTTTTTTTCTCCCCTCCTTCATTCTTTTATTCCTGGCATCTTTCACCGCTTCAGCTCCCAGTATCCTGTGTCTTGCTGGTTATGTAACAGTCAGGGGCCTAAATGGGAACTAAAGCACAGCAGTGATAGCGGACACTGCAGCTACTTGAAAAATTGAAAGTGACAGAAGCCTATTAGGGTTTTTTAGAAACAGCTCAAAAATGTACAAGAATAATTGTACCGACAGACTTGAATGGGAACTTATCTTGCCACGGTAAACTTCACAGGGAGTATTATGACCAGTTTGAAGTAAGGTGAGGGTTCTGGGAACTTTGCACCAGAAAGCTTTTCTTCATCATTACATAACACCCTTACAGATTGCTCCATATAAAAGCTTTTGCTAATTTACACCCAGTTCTGCCATCGAAAGTTTCCATACTTGATGTTGATCCGAAAACAGAGAGTTATGTGATTCTCTTAAGAGAAGCATTTAAAGCAGTGTGTTGCATTTTCATCAGAATAAAGTGCTGTCTGATGTGTCTGATTATATGTTTCCACATTGCCTGCCAAGGTGCATAGCTTAGTCTTACTTTACATAACTACTGATGTGGCTTTAATACTCTCTTTTCTTCTTCATCATAGGCTGAACCAACCGTAAGATGAAACAAGAGCTGGAGGACCATTATGGCTGCACACATTAAACACCTGGAATTTTACGTGCTTTGACAACATCAACATAGAATTGCCAAAGAACTCTGGAAGGAACTCCTACAGAACCTATTTTCACATCTGCCTGTGGATTATAAGAAAGAGATAGCCATCATGCCTATTCTCAAGCAGCTGGTGAACAACTCTAACCAGTCGAAGCGACGGTCTCGAGTTGACCTGACTGCAGAGATGATCAGCGCCCCATTGGGAGATTTCCGCCACACCATGCACGTGGGCCGGGGAGGCGATGCCTTCGGGGACACTTCGTTTCTTAGCACGCGATCAGGCGAACCTCCCAGAGAGCCAGAACCGAAGCAGGGCTCCCCGGGCCAAAAACAAGGGCTACTGTCCCGCACTTTCAGAAGCAGCAAGCGCTCTCAGTCAGTTAATCGGGGAGACAAGTATGACTACAATATGGCTCCATCTGGTGGTTCATCCAGTTATGTGAAAAACGCCATATCCCTGCCTTACCTAAATGATGAGGATACTAACAGAGGCAGCCAGATGCCAAAGAGCGTGTCCTCTAGTCCCATGAAAAAGCTGATGGAGGTCGACACCAAGCCAGTAAATGGAGCAGCAGCAATGGCGACATTGGATGCAGAGTTTGACGAACGTAATTTTGGCGAACTTACAGATTTGCCCCCATCTATGCCTAAGGGAGGTGGGATGAAGCATGCCGAATCTATGATGTCCTTCCACATTGACTTGGGGCCCTCTATGCTCGGGGATATCTTGAGCGTGATGGAAAAGAAAGGCTGGGAGGAAGACGACTTGGGCTATGAGGAGGGCAAAGGTAGCGAGGGCCGTGGGTCCCCCTCCCACATTCCCCATATAGATGATGAGGAGGAGGAGCAGGCCCCTGCAAGGCCACCTCGCAGTATGTACCAACAGAAGGCCATGGTGGATCCCTACACCCCAGAGCTACGCACCAGGAACAACCACCACAACCTGGATAGCTGCTCTGTGTCGAGCTCCGGCTCAGCCACTGAAGAGAAACGTCAGTACCACCTCCATGATGGTGATACGGACAGTGCAAAGTACAGTTCCCCTCGTGGAGACGAAGACAGAGATTTCACTTTCATGGATGAGGATGATGATGAGATTCGAGTGTAAGCTTACCCAATATTGCTGCTATGAACAGTCGTGAAGGACACTAATGGAAGAGAGAAGACGTTGGGAGGCTGTTGCAAACTGGGAAAGGCAAGGGAGGGACTTGAGGCAGGGCCACATCTGATTTAAGCTTCTTCTAGATCAATTTTCTCTATTAAACATCAAAAATGAAACCAATCAGGCCTTATTCATTCTACTGTGGCATAAGATGTGATCTGAGTGTGTGCTGGAGTGCATAAAGACTGACTCACAAAGTGGCCACGACTTGCAAATTTTGTTTGCGACATCACACTTTGAACTCACATGTTTTGGAAAATTCCAACTCTTGTGTTAAACCCTGTCCTTCTCACACTCATTTTAAGACAACAAGGGTGATCACAAGGTTAGAAAACTGTACCCAAACTGTCAATCACATGAATATCACATTTGGAGTGTGATGTATGAAAAAAAAACAGGATACACGAGGTCACGAACTGAATGTGGATGTGTAGTACAAGTTCTGAGGAAGGAAGAGGGAAAAGGACAAGAAGTGAAACTCGGATAGCTTTGTATTCCCCGTGTGTGGGAGTGATGGAGCTTCATTTGCCAAATACAGTGTTTTGGCATGACACTAAATAGATAAAGTAGATATTACTTTTGTCCACGTCTGACTTTAAGGGGTGATTTTTTGCTATTTTTACTTTATTTTAGGTACATACAGTGTTTGGCAGTTGGTCTACAGAAGCCCATTGTATTTGAGTTGAGTAGTGTGTAGTTTTGCAATTGTTTATCATCGGAAAGGTCTTCATTCTTTAAATTCACAGACAGATCTATGATATTTATTTGTTAATTTTCATAAGGGACAGATCATACTTAATGTGCACTGCTAGGTCTTAAACGTTTTGATTTGGGCGGGGGGGGGGGGGTTCTGATGTGTTTAATTTCTTACTGAATTTCTTAATGGTACTACAGAGTGGGTCAACTTCTTTCTATAGAAATTGGCTGAATTGCACTTAATTATTGGACTCAAGTAGACATAAAATTGTCAAAATCACATCACTCCTGCTATCACTGTCATGGTAAGGCTGTATTAAATGACAATTACTTCTGTTTTACAAAATCCCTCGCTGTTAGTGAATGCTTCTTAATTAGCAAAAAAAAAAAAAGAAAAAAAGATGAATTGTCAAAAAAAAAAGAAGAGGCCTTTTGTATGTGTTATGTGTGTTTTAATACACATGTTTTGAAACTGACAAGGACAGAAGTGGTGGTTGTGGCTGAATATGACTGTGCAACTGATGTGTATTTCTGTGTTCACTCCACATCGTCACTGAGGTTAGCAGGATTAGCAGGTCAGCAGAAAGACGAAGAGGAAATGTCTGAAAGGGAGTTGCTGCAGTAAACAAAATGGTTGCATCTAAATTAATAGTCACTGCTTCATCCGAACACATCTCTTCTTTGTAGACATCGGTCCATACTTGTTTCTACAAGCAGCGAAAGGATGTCAAAACATGCACAAAGTGTTATTAGAGAGCAGCTGGGCATCAGGTATGTTTTGGGGCAGCGAGAATGAAAGATATTTTTGAAATGGCCCCACAAGTGATAATATTCACCTACTCTACACAACCCAAATCACATAGTAGGAACAGATGATTAAATCAACCAATCATCTGGCCTTTCCCAGTCTACTCATTAAATATGCTGGATAATTGGCCCCTAACCAGCTGGAACGACTCCAAGAACAGCAGGGTCAGGGACAGACAGGTGGGCTGTTTCTCTTTTCGCTTTTTTTGCGTTTAGTTGGTTTTTACAATACTGGCTCATTCAGTTGGCTCAGTTTCAGTTATGAATTAAGACAGAAACAGGAGTACTTTCCTGTCCGGTATCCATGACTATGGTCTGACTTTTTTTTCTTTTTTCATTATTAGGTGTTAGAAAACTATTCACCACATCTGACAAATGGGAGCTTTGAATTTCCTGTTGTGACAATGATGCAGGGGTGTGTGTGTATATTGCTAGAATCAGGATGCTGTGTCATTCTGCTTTGAGTTATTGTTGTTTTGAAACCATGTCTACATGAGCAGGTTGCGAGAAATTCAGTGGTAATTGCCAAGTATGTTTTAACCATATTATCGGGTAATGTTTAGCAGGATGTTGGATTTTGTTTATTTTTTACCAATGTATAGATATGCAGTATGATTTGAGTTTGATCTCTTTCACATTTTGATGTAAATGGGCCAAATTTTAAAGATGTCTTACTTTTTTTTTTTTTTTTTTTTTGCTCCATCGTGAAATATGTGGCTTGTGGATTGTTTTGGGCAGTTGCAATCCCTCATGTTTTATCACCAAGAAATGGACACTAAAAAAAATAAGAAAGAACAAAAACACTCCTTATCTGCCATCGTTATAATCAAGTAATGTAAATATAATTTGTGCCATCAATGATTACAGTGAACAATCTTTATTGGCAGTGTCACTCCGTGGTATTGGTGTGTGAACCAGAAGAATGTTAGCCGCTTTAAACTAAATAGCACATTTGTGGCCTAATTGTATTTGCGAGTCGGAATTTGGAAAATGTAAATAGAGAATTATGGAAAAGTATACAAAATTACTCTAAAATACTTTCTTGTAATTGTCTGAACTTTTTGGCACTTGTTGTGTTTTTCTGTGGGAAACTTCTAAGTAGGCCAGAACCATATAAAGGAATTTGCGAATACTTTCTGCCCCAGGTCTGCTTAAAAGTTGTCTGTGCCCCGACGGCTGTGGTTTGGTGAGTGGCAAAAAAAGATAAGGACTGCAAAAAACAACTGGCTCCATGTTCAGCTGTAGAATGTTTTTTTTTTTTTTTTTCTATTCAGTGGCTGTAGTGTTATGCCAAGTATGTACTGTTTTCTCTTCCTCTTTTTCAGTCTGGTTTTACAGTATATTAATATATTTACCTCCCTTCCTTTCCTTTCTTTGAAATAACAGCTATATTTTTCAATAAAAGAGAAAGCTGGTAATCTTTAACTGTGACTGCTGTTTTTGTTTCATCTCTATAAAGGTCTGATACTGCAGGAGACGGCTTCATTTTCAAAGTCTTTTTTTGCAACTTTATTCGCACTCTGCTTCCAAAATAGGCAGAACACTCACACGAAATCTGACCTTGATGCACACCCAAGAATTTTTACTGAGGGAGCTGCTGAAAGAGTTCCAGACACATCCACAGTTTAACAAACACCCACTTGGAGGGGATTATTCTACATAAATAACCCTGAAATGGAAGATAAAACCTTGTTGTGTGTAACGGATTCCACATTACGGGCAAGATCTGTCTTGTTAGCTAATTACTGTTAGCTCCAGTCTGACATAGATGTGAACTGGCTTTAGAGCTTGGTTAATAAAGCATGAAGATGCACAAACAATCAGACATACCTTATGTTTCATGTTGTGGCATGAACCCTTCAAATATTACACAGCAATTAAAACAGCATATTTACTTTTCTCTATGACCCCCATTAGTTTTGTATGTTTAACAAAAGCTGAGTGAATATAGCTTAACTGGTGCATGCATGATTAACGGACAGAACAGGACATTAACAGTACAGATGGAATATATCACAGCTTTTTTTCTTTCTTTCTTTAACAAATCCAATTTGTCCAGTCGATGGCCATCTGGACATAAGATGATTGGACATGAGTATTGTCTCCATTATTCTTACGAGTAACGTGAGGCGTCACATTGGGTCTGTGCCAACATTGTGACACACACGTGCTCAGGACAGTTGGAGGTTTTAGTTTTAGTTTCAATGAAGACTGTCACGATCTCATGTCTTAAGAACAGAAACCAAAGTGTTAGAATATCAACACAAAACTTCACAGAATCAAAAGGGGACAAAAATAAAATCCTGATTTCATTTTGGATATTTGCCCTCAAAGCCATATGACAACCGACACAAGCTTTGGAAGATTCAGTGTAGTTTGATGAAAACAGATTGGTCTCTCTGTCAGCTTGGCAGATTACTCTAAAGCTGCTTTACACATCCCATAAAATGATGACATTAATTGCAAAACAGTTGGTTTAAATATCAGCACTTAAGACAAGACAAACTGTAAGTGAATGTACTCGTTTATAAGTGTACTACTTTCGCCCTCTAGTGGCAGTTTTATGTAGATAGATATTTTTCTGCAGACCTCACAGCTTGAGGATATGCAGTATTAAACAACTCAATGTTAAAGTGCTTACATCTATCAAACTACAACTACAGAGGTTATGTGTCCATTGTTTATTTGAATTGCATCAGTTTCACGTCAGGCTACCATATCTGATGTGTTGTTGTTGCTGTTGGTTGGGTATTGAGAAGATGCAACCATGCAAAGCTCTACCTGATCCCTCAAACAGGTCTGCAGTGCAAACTATTCATGAGTTTTAAATCCACACTATATACACCTCATATGAAATGTGAACGTGTTATGAGACTCCTGTTTTACCATCCATCACTGTTTCTGTGAATTTGCTTCACAGAAATATCCTGTGTGTGTGAGAAATTTAAGATTATGCTATAAAATACTTGCAATCACTGAATAATTTCAAACACAACCTTTCGGCTTTTTTGTCTTTACATTTCGATTTTACATTCAAAATATATATACTTAAGGTATATTCTTTTACATCAATGTTGGTCAGAATCATACAGCTATGTTTGTTCATTCTCTCCAGAACTCAATCATCAATAACATGTTTATTTTTTCCTGTATATCCTATTAATGAGATTAAGGTTTTCTAATTGCAAATAATACTAATATCCTACCACTATGTCTTGTCATTTACACAATACAGCAAAAAAGCATACTAAATGTATTTGCATGGACAGATAAGAGGATTTAGAAATTGTGCTTTCAGTAATGTATCGCCTTTGTTTCTGCGATGTTTGGAGGAGGATAAATAGCCGGATCAGAATGGTGACTCACTGGAGCGGCGACGAGGAACAGTCTGTGTTCTTGCCAGTGAGATGAAGTATCCTGCTAAAAAATTAATGCCCGTGTGCTATGCTGGAAATGTTTACCCTGCTTTTCCTCTTGTTTGATGTTCCCTGTCTATGATGTCTTGTCTATTTGACGAATGTCTAAATTGATCAACTACAAGGCCACAAGCTCATGCAGCTGCTTATTTTCTTTCATTTTGAACATCATCATACGCAGTCATAAATAAGAAATACTTAAAAAGAAGCTGTGCTGTTGGTTTTTTCAGAGTGTTTCAAAACCTCTTTGAAATGCTGCTCTGTGATTCCTATACCGTGTTTTGTTAGACAAGTTTTCTAAATGAAGACAAAAAAACTATCTTTTTGATTGGATGCGTTTTTGAAGAGGGCAGTGGAAATCTATACTGACACTTTAATAAAGGCTGGGTGATCATTAGACCTGGTTGTTAGGTAGGATGATGACGTCATCCTGATGATCATGAAGCCATATATGTACATGTGCAGTTCGGGTGTACCTGATTCTGTGCATCTGTATCAATACATAATCATGCAAAGCAATCATTAATAATATAGCAACACCTACCAGAGAGATGGAATACATACATTGTGAGTTGAGCAAAGGATGATTTCTTGGAATATAATCCTAGAAATTAGAAAAGGTTGTAGTATGACGTGTTTATTTAGTATCTGTGAAGTGTCAACCCTCTTAATTAGTAGAGCTTGTGTTTTGTAAGGTTTGTTGAGACTTTCAACTAGGGGTTAAATTGGACCAGCCCCAGCACATAGGCCTAGGCTCTCCTGTGTCATCAGGGGACACTTAACTTTACACATCTTCCACAATGAATATATGTTTATACCCTTCTCTGTGTTAATATTTCAAAAGTGGATGGCAAGGTAGGGATAGAAATTGGTCTGATATTCTGCTTAAACAATGTTTGAATTTTACGATATGATACTATTACTTTAACGTAAGATAGATTAGAAGCAGGTTGCCTCCAATCTTTGGCAGCAAACTGCTACATTAAGCCAGCTGGCAAGCAGCCTTCACACACTCACATAACATCGCCCAATTTAACCCCTGCTGTCAACAATATAGTAACACATCTATCTATCTATCTATCTATCTGTACAGATTGAATGACTCCAATTACAATGAACACACAATATAGGTATCTTATGTTCATTTACTTTACATATTTGATTTATGTTTGGACCCATAGATAATTGTTCAACATTTTAAATACATTTCTTAAAAATACAGCATATAGCGAAAGTTTAATACCAGCAATCAATCACATTTTCCAGTTTTCTTACTTAAAGGTCTTGGTTCATAGAGGAAAAAGTACATTTTTGGTGACACTGGAATTTGATGTGGACCTGTACGTCATGTCTATTAATGACCACTAGATGGAGCCAGTGGTTAGTGCACAGCAACATTTTCCCTTCTCTTACTATCTACTAATCTACTACTACAGGTTCATATAACATAATGTTTGGTGTGTACGTGCATATGTGCATGTGTGGTTTGATATTCATATTACTCTCTATAGCTGTGACAAGCAATATTAAAATCATATAGCTTTAAGTTTGCTTAACTTCACTTCTCTTTCACAGCTGCTGATTCACACCCAACATCACACTTTCTTTCACAGTGTGGTTACAGTGATTAACCTGTCAAAGTGTCAGAAATGTTTGGAACATTATTGTTTCAGCTGTTACGTCCTACTTGTAATTCTCACAGATTATTGTTATACTAACTTTACATGACCTGGAACGTCTTTGTGAAAATACTCATGTTCTCACAACACAACAAACTTTTCAGGACAAAATGATGAATGTGCCAGCTGTTAATTCTGTTGGCATTCTTGAAGTTATTTCTTTCATCCATCTGAGCATTTGTTTTGCTTTTTTTGGAGCAACAGTGAAAACAAGCAAATACAAGGCCTTCATTTTTTTTCATCAATATTTTGCTAAGTAAAAAACTATTTACTTATAAAGAATTATTTCCAGGTGTTAGGATATTCCTCTGTAACTACAGAAGTTAAGGGAGTGAAGGAAAGCCATCTTGGTTGATCAAAGATAAAATGATAACATGTCCAAATCACCTCATCTGCTTTTGGCTGCAATTTATACTTGAAAATCAGATGTTCACACAAACATGTATGTGTGATTGGTATTTTACATAAGCGATGATGTGCATGATATCAAACAGCTGTAGAGGGAATGCAAACTATGAGCTGTTAATAAGCCAAACTACTGATGCTGTAAAACATTTGATTACAAATGAACATAACATGATTTGAAAGTTTATATCACAGGATTTTAAGGACTTTTTGTGCAAAAGTGATACATATTGTACATGTATAATGAATCATTGCCATTGATGTATTAGAAATAACATTAGTGAAATTACTTAAAATGCCACTTTAAAGAAGCATCAGCACATATTGAGTGTTAGTCCTTGTAAAATTGACTTGGCAAAGGTTGAATTTAACCTAAATTTGGTGCTTGGTGACTTTAATTTTGGAGGTTTAGGATTACAATTCATATGTTTTGAGAGTCATTCTAAAGAAGAATGTCTTATGTTGAGTCCTTTCGTGCAGCATTGCTTACACTAAATGCACCTTTGAACGAATGTTGAAAATCTTTACCAGACTTACCAGTAATTATTTTGTCTTTTGTTTAGTCTCAGCAGACATGTATTCCTTGTAATCCACCATTTTATCCTGTAATGAGACTGAAATGTATTCACAAACAAGAAAGCATTTTTGCAGACAAAGCAGTGAAATCCATGTAGAATAACTAGCTGGAGTGACTGGAGTTCTTACTCTTCTCTGTGTGGCTATTGTCTGCATTTGATTTTTCTTTTTATTATTCTATAAGTAAACCTGAGGTGGAGCTGGATGTTAAAAGTGTGATTGCTGCGTGGGCTGAGTAAAACAAACCACAGTATAAAGTATAAACTATCACTGAGGGGTCTGAAGCCAACCGCATGTACCTCAAACACTTAAATATTTACTTTAGTCGAGCTGAGCCGGTCTGAGCCGGCCAATTAATCTTTTCAAATGAGAGAGTGGTCAAACAAACCAAGATGGGTGGATAATGAAGCGTCAGCCCCTGAATCTCTGTGTGTGATTGCACTCACTGCACACTGTACATTGATACAGTGACTCGCTGCAGAGGATCATACAACTCCATTTATTTCTTCTGCCATTCTGACTATAACTTTGATCAACATATAGGTTGATTTTGAAAGCTGTTTGGAATTATCCATCAAGTCAAGGTCCAAGGTCTGGTACCCATAAATTATAATTAATGAGTCTGGCAGGTGTTTTTTTTTCAGGGCTATGTTGGTCATTTTCAGCTGAGCAAAGCACATTTAAGTGAAGGGATAACAGCCACACATTAAGGGCTTTCAGTTGAGCACTTTGGAATAACAGAGGTTTGCAAATGGCCCCCTTGTGTAGGTTTGAGTGCTTGGACAAAGCCTTTTTTTTCTAGCTCCGGTTCTTTTAAGAAGGCCTCAAGCTCTGGGAACCCTCAAACCAAGAGGAAGCAGGGTGAGGATATTTTCAACCATGATTCATGTTATTCCAATGTGGCACTTTTAAACTTCCTACATTGGAAGTGAGCTCACACACAGCATTAGCATTTTAACATAGCCCAAAATTTGAAAGCTGAAATGTTTAATATCAAAAACTCACCCACTTCCTGGCCTTTAATTGTAGGTGTTAACATTTTCTATAGTGTAAACTAGCTCTACTGATGTCTGAGGCAAAATATACACAAGTCAGGGTCACTTCTTTTCATTTAAGCATTGAATAAATTATTCAATCTCACCTTTCAGTAATGCATCATATACATTGTCTAGAGGTTAATATTTAACATTTACCACTGATAAATATTTTAATAAAGTTTCAAACATACTTAAATATTACAGTATATGGCCAAAAGAAGGTGGACACCTGAGCATTATATCATTTTTGAACATATTATTCAAAAACCATGGCCATTAACATGCTGCTAAAACAACCTCCACTCATCTGGCAGGGATCTGCACTAAAGTTTGGAACCTGGCTGCAGGGATTTGCTCTCATTCAGTCACAAGAGCACTAGTGAGAATGGGTACTGATATTGGGCAATCAGACCTGGCTCACAGTCACTGAAACCCTCATATATGACATTCATATGGACCAGGCTTTGTGCATGGGGGGTAATGACATGTTGAAACAGGAGAGGGCCTTCTCCAACTATTACCACGAAGTTGCAGGCACACAATTAAAATATTATTGTATGCTGTAGCTTTAAAATTTCCCCTAATTGGGACTATAAGGCGTTGTCCAAATCATGAAAAATTGCCTCAGACCACAAGAACACAAAAGTTGTGTGGGCAGGGATGTCCACATTGTTTTTGGTCATGAAAGTACTCATTAATTAATGTTCATGTCAAGTATCCTCTGAGGCCACACAGAGTAGGAGATTTAAGATAGAAGGAGTACTAAGCCAAAATCCCAACCCTCTTAATAATTATAACAAACACTAAATCATACTGAAAATTTATTAAAAAAAAACAGACAATACACTTTATTGAATTATCAAAATTACACATATTTTCCCCATGCGGTGACTCACTCAAAACTTGATGCATGAAGTGTCAGAGGCAATCCAAATATGTACACAGATGAGCTGGGCGCTATACGTCTGCCTCTTAATGTAATTGAGTGCGGACATGTTGGATGAAAACTGTTGACAGTTCCGTCTCTTGAACCGCATCCAAAGAATATCAAGGCTAAGAAGAGCTATGTAACACAGAGTACAGCGTGGCCTTGGATACTGGCCTGCTCTGGAATGTATGGGGTAGTACTGGATATGATTATAATAATGGCATTTGGTAATGTGGTGAGCACTGGTATGTTGAATAGAAAGGTCTGGCTCTGGCCCCTTGTTAAAGTAAACATTACAGTGTAAAGCCTTTTGTATTTATCACGTTCAAGCAGCACATTGGTATTTCTGAGAGGGAATATTGCTCCTAGGCAAAAAAAATAAATAAAAAAGGTTGTTACAACCACTCGTAGTAACAGTGATATCAAATGATTAGACAGTGGGTGTTTTCATAGAATGTGAGGTCACAGAACCCGGGCATACCATAGCTTCACATCACCACTTTGACATTACACATCCTGTCTGTTACTATTGAAAAACAGGCACAATTCCTTTTGGTTTCCTCCTAGTTTTTCCTGCTATCAGTCTAAGGGTCCAGGATGACAGCCTCCTTGCACCCCCCTCTGGGATTTAACCTCTTACAGGGCACAGAGAGTCAGCTTCCTTCCCTGGTAGGGAGGTGGTGAAAAGGAGACCTAAGATATTTACAGAAAACACAGGCGTGCCCCGCATATTCTCTCCCTCTGAATGAAAAAAATGGGGTGGGGTCGAGAGCGATTTCGCAACGAAACAGAAGAGGAAATGGACTGGACGGATACTTCACTACTCCATCATCTGCACCTCCCATTTCCTCTTTAGTGTTTATTTTTTGCCAGATGTGCATATGTGCTTGAACATACCCAGAGGAGGTGTTCCTATGGTTTAGCCAGAATTTGAAGAGCTGCAGTGTTGATTCCAACTTAGAAGAGTCTGATATCCTCCCTGATGGTATCTCTCCACCCACTCTTCTTCCAGTGTTCCTGTTTTCTTTTCAGGTATAACATTATCAAATAAAAAAGCAGAATTGAAAGTAAGTGAGTCATTTTCTGCAAAACACAAAAGAGATGTGAAGGTAAACTGCTTTCTATTCTGTTTTACTAGGACTGATATTGATATACCAGACAGACTGTTGACAGAATAAAGATTCAGGACAAGTATACTCTAAATCAAACTTTTAATAACTTGAAAGGCCATTATCTTCTTTTCACTTTGATTAGATTGTAGATATGTGACAGTAAGTAGTCTCACGGGTTAAATCTCACACTTTTGTGACCTGCCTGTGTACTTTGACGAGATTCTGCTCCTCATTTCAACACAGTAATTTCCTGCAGGATGCAGTGCTGAATCATTGGGTGTGCTCCAAAAGCCATTCCCTCTACATATTGGACTGTCTTCATACTGTATGAGGATGATGAGGCTTGAATTTAATTTCATGGATTTTCTTTGTATCGTCCTCCTAAGAAATGTGCTGCCTTTACTACATAAAAAGGGAAACAGTATTTTAGACCTACTGTATGAGTTAAGACAACACAAATGCAAAGTCAATGTGTACTATTACTGTAATAGATAAGACTGGCAATTTTCTATTTTCTTATTGTCAACAAATCTCATGTACAGAGCTAAACAAAAATCGAATAATCCTACTTACAAGTATTGGGAGTATAGAAAGCCTGATACATCTTATTCCTCTATGCTGCTGTAGATTGCTGTTGTTGTCCAAAAACTATTAAAAATAGTAGGTGACATGTTCCTTCACCTTGAAGAATACGGTCACAGTAGTTTATTTTGAAAAAGCTTCAAGTAGCAATCATATTTTCAGTCTCCGTAGAGTTGTTCTTGTATGGCAGATGCACAGATGCCGATGTGAATGCACAAGAATGAAGTTTTGTTTACAATGCTTCACATATATTACAACCTCTTGCCTTTGTACTGAAGTTCTGTAAACTTGAACCACATCCCTGTGCATGCTCAGTGATGTCTCCTGTATAAGGAACCACTCTCTGGAGGCTGAAAATGTGATTGCTGGAATAGTTTTTGGACAACAATGGAGGTCTACAGCACATAGGAAGATGGTATATCAGGCTTTGGATACGCACACAATACATAATACTACCCACTCCAACTTAATACAGTAAGTAGGATCAATTGTTGGTTTGACTCTGCACAAGATTTGTTGACAATTAATGACATAGTTCTCTTTTATTTTTGTTCTTGGCGTGCTTTAGAAAACCTGACAATGGAGCATTTGTGACTGCTTACAGGCTCGATCCATAATCCCTTACATTTGCTTAGCAAACCAAGCAGGCCCCATCATGACTGACAGCGGTCACAGCCACTGGCAGATTAATGAGCCATTTAGCCAGCCATTCACAAACCCTCGGCTGCACTTCTTGGTCATGCATCATCACCAGTGACACCGCTGGCTCATTGGATAGTTTGCCCTAGCAATGGAAAAAAGGACAGTCTCTGAGTACAGAGTAGCAGTTACAACATTTTGCACACTGGAAAGTTGGTGCAGGGCATGAAGTCTAACCAGCATGTGTGGAAAAGTGAGGCCTTTGCTGAGGAACAAAAACTACAAGGGAAAACTTGCTTGTAAGGAGAGAGTTTAACAGTATTTTGGCCTGCCTTTAAAAGGTTCACAGCTGTACTTATGCATGTCAGTATGTGAATGATAAACCAAAATAATAAATTGGTATGAGTAAGTAAAGATACAGAACCAACCATGAGGAAATTCAGAGTGTGTTCATCATCCTCAATCCTTTTCATTTCCAGGAAACTTCATGTCAACCATGAGAAGAAGTTTGCATGTGGACCACACACGATGAAACCCCACACCTCCACTTTAGGTTAAAGGGTTTATTTACACAAGCACTGCAACTATCCCTCCATTCAAAAATGCAAAAACCAAATACATCTGAAAACAATTTGATTTTCTAACGCTTGAAGGTTTTTTTTGTTGTTGTTCCAATAAACACTACAAGAATCATCTTAGGAAAAAGAGGCAAACCAACCCTCTCCTTCTTTTAACATGAACTGTTCAATTGTCACCCTCAGTGAGAGTAATGCCAGACATTCACCCTCTTATTTTCCTGCTTGTTTCTAAAAATGTCTGACTTCATCCAAGAAGCATCGGATGCAAGGAATCTGTGACACTGAACATTTTTCATCCTACACTTCATTACACTTTTACCTTACCCTAAATGTACGCAGACACACACACATATATATATATATGTGTGCGTGTGTATTTATGTTATACTGGCCCTTTGTGTACCCCATCCCCCATCTGCTGGTTCATATTGTGTGCTGGTTCATATTGTGTGTATAAAGTGTTTAATGACTAAATAATGGAGACTTTTATGGTGAAGAATTTACAGGAATCGAAACGTGTTCTAAACCAACTAAGCAGAGTTCTACTAGCGATGCTAAAAAACAGTTGTCACCATGGGGTATGGTGATGTTTGGAGCAATTTGTTCAGTGCATCAGTTAGAAATAATGCATGGAGGAATAGTACAAGCGGCCTGTGCTTGAAGCAGGTGTCCATATAAAGAAATCCGTCATGAGCAGTTTGGACTGAAAGTAGAAAAAACACTGGAAAACTAGCATTCAGCATCACTTATATATACGTTTTCCTCATTATTTGACACTTTGGCCCCAGTAAATATGAACATCAGACACTGCAACATTGTATGACTGAAAATAAGGAAAAGCATAATAGGTCAACAACAACAATGGCTGGTCACAAATGAGCAATGCATTTTTTGCAGTTGTACTCAACAAACCCAACAGAGGTCTCACCCAGACAAACTATACTCAGAAGCCTTAAATCTACACCTCTGCATATCCCTTGCAGGGCTGCAGAAGGTCAAAAGGCCATCGATGTCTTGGCTTGGAAACTGTGCAGCTATTTTGGAGGTGTGCAGTGAAACTTGTTAAGGGGTTGGAACTTATAGCCTTACAGTGTTTACTGCACCTCCTTTACTATAGGGACACTGTGTCTTAAACCCCTTGTATTTTATCTACATTTAAAAAAGATATTAATATATAATGAGAAAAGCTGCTTTCTGTGTATTGTAAAATGTACCCTAATTAACAGCCCTTTCTCAGATACTCAGAGATAGTTGGAAGAGAGTGAAGAGTAAGGAAATACGCAATTAACAGCTAAACGTGATACCCTGGGGGCAGCATCCTTGGGTTGATTAAATTTAGTTAATTTAGTTATGTAATTAACTAAATATAATCCATGACTCTGTCTGAAGACAACAGTAAAAAATTATTCTTATATATAGTTACGACTTCTGTTTCTGTATTCATAAAAAGAAAGATTAGAACTTCTTCTGTAATTTGTTTCTTTAGACATGTAACATTTTAAGGATAGGAAGTCATCTTTTAGACCTAGAAATAACTGGTCTTCTATCAGTATCATTGGAGTCTTGCCAGACCACCTGCAGGGTTTGACCCTTCTTGGGACAGCTGCTCTTTGGAGTGGGAATAAATGATACCCTGCATCTCACATCTCCTCACCCGTACCTCACCCTCACCTTCATATATGCACTATATTGTAGCTTTATCCTCCATACAGTCCCAAAGCTCAATGCATACTTTTGCAAATTCCTACAGATGATCTTGAGAGTTACTGGTCACTGTAATGATTTCACCTGTCCATACAGGAGGACTGATCCTGTCCAAACACTGTACTGCAAAGTTTAGCCAACACAAATCTGAGCATTCAGCAGTCTGAGTATCAGTAAGTACCTAGTAAACACTGTCCAATGACACACTACCAAGACTGTAAGTTTGGAAAATACAGACTTAATTTGGCTGACTGCAGAAGCATCATATTTAGCCTCAGCTTCATTTTGGAATGCATTTTTGCAATAAACGACTGTGGGTTACGTCCCCCATATTTCACAGTGTGGTTGTGCTATGAAGGGATCACTTCACAGCCAGTATGGACAGGAGGAATGACTCCAAAAACTATTCCAATGTACATATGGCATGTGAGTGCTCTATTAAGATGTACTTGAACAAATCCGGATCAATCCTAAATTGGATTGAGTTGTTCCAGCCAAGGCGTAGATGTGACCTATGACTACATAAACAGATCCTACACTGTAACTGAATGATGTGTCTGTATGTGAAGCATATTTTCACAAATCCAGGATAGCTTTTCACTGGCTGTAAATACATGACCAGTGAGTGTAAATCATCACAGCTCTTACTGCAGCAGTAACCTGTCTGATATCTTGTTGACTGGTTGCCCTGACACATGCACATACAAGCACATGATAAATGCAAATACACACGAGCCTCCTCTTCATATTATTTGAGCAGTGAACCTCGTGGCAGTAAAAACCACACAGTGAATTTCAGACATGTTTAGAGGGGTGTATTTATAAATTGCAAGCCCACCCAGCCTGGCATGCTTTGGATGCTTTGGGTGTTACCAGAACTGGCACCAATAAAGGCCTGCAGCATTCCTAAAGCTATCAATGTTGGATACAAAAGTGCTAGCTTTGAGAAAATTTTTCCTACTTTCAATTTTAAATATAGATCTCATATTGTATTCTCAGAAATCTATTATATTATATCCAAATCAGCAGTTGTGTTATTGCGTTTTTAGCAGAAATGGTCACTTGTTATCCTGATTGGGTGTGGCTGCCATGTTGACTGATCCGACTATATGTCAGGTCACAAGGGCAGCACCTTCCTCTTTAGCATGTCCAGAAAATAGCATCACTCACTCTCTCTCTCTCTCTCCCTCTCTCCCTCTCTCTCTCTCTCTCTCTCTCTCTGGCTTGCCTGCGCCCCCTCTCTCATTTCAAACACAAACACACACATTAGGCAGATTTGGCAGCAATCCACTCTATGCAAAGTTTCCATTTCCCTGACTGTGGTTTCAAATAAAAACATCCAATGTACTTATTTTTAGTCTTGTAGCACTTCATCAAAAAAAAAAAAAAAAAAAGAAAAAACACTCTAATGCATGACAACAGCTTGGGGCTTAATAATTTGACACCATTTATAAACATGGAGAACACAGACTGGAATGTGATGGAGTTTGTGTAGCAGTCTGCATGGTTTTTAAGGCAGATTCTCATTTTTTTAGAAAGCTGAATTTGAATTGGATCAGGCCTTTAGATGTATACACTCGTAAGTCCCCAACAGTATGTTAGGATGTCTGCTCAGTAGCACTAATCACAGCCGGTGCACAACATCATTTTAACATTTAAATTAATAATTCATCATTTTGCAAAATGTTTCCTGTGGCTCATTCCTAGAGGCAGCATTATAAACCAGCATGCCATGAAACCAGATGAGATACAATTTCACTTTAAAGGCTCAGGGAAAGCCTTGAGTCAAAGGAGAGAGGTAGAAAAAAAAGAAACACACATTAAGGTCTAAAGAGGATTATGAGAATGTTTTGAGATAGACAAGAGGACTGAAAAAGAATGATGGAGATAGTTGGGGATATCACAAACTCTGTTATCAGGCACTGTGTATGTATAGGCAAACGTCTAAGACCCATATGCTATATATGGGTATATACAGTACAGTAGAGTGAAACCCAGGATGCCTGATAACTTCCTTTCTTCCGTTGTATGTACAGTGCACAGTTGAGGAATTTGTGTGACGTTGTTTTAGAATCAGGAAATTAGATTTTAAGAAGCAAACTTTCACTTCATTTTTCTTATTTTGCTTGTGGTGAACTTTCACAGTGGTGCATTTTTATTCATAATGTATTGCTGTAACCAAAATCTCTTACAGAGTTCATCGGATAAATCATGCTCAGTTGTCCTCTGTTTTAGCTAAACCTAAACAACATAAAGCAGTCTTAACAGTAGCAATAATCTGCGTAACAAGAACGGTTACCCTTTATCTGAATCAACATCAGGAGCAGGATGGGAGCTTATATTCATGTGGATTTCTTAAATACATAAAATCACCTCAATCTAATTAGGGATAAGAGACATTTTAATTGCATACATCAAAGTTTCTTGCCATCGTCTGTCTTCCAACTCAGAACTAAAACAATGTTGGTCTTTGTAGAAAAGCAGTGTTCCCCATCAGGGGCGAGCTGCTGCCCTGTCTGCTCCTCATTACTCCTCTAATGATAGACCAGGTAACTCAAGCTCAGTTAGCTCCCAATCTAACTTCTGTGTTTGTCTTTATATATTTTGACATCTCCCTTCCTGTGTGCCTTCTTTCCCTACCTTTCTCAATTCTCTTTGTGCTCTTTTTTAATTCTTCATGTATGAGCCAGTATCTTTGGATGAAGCATCAGAGATGACCTGCCTACATTACCCATGTGTCTGAAATAAACAAAAAGCTGCAGGGGGGAACCAGACAAAGAGAGCAGTGTTCAACTTTCAGACACACATATGAACTACAGGGGGCGACAGGGAGTACCTTTTATGTTTTTGACAGCATACTAGCAGTGACTCAACCTGTTCATCTAAAATGTGGCACTCTCTTATGTAGACAATTTGCTTCCAACATCCCTTCATTGGTAGGATCCATGTCACAGTTACTGTTTTTCTGACTTCTCCACATGCCTCACATTCATTCTCACTCTTCCAATTTATCACCCCCTTTTCAGCCAGATGGATGCCTTCTACATCCCTCCATCAACTACAGTTCCTCCTGAGAGCATTTCCCCCAAAAAAGCTCTTAGGGCCTCTCTCCACTCTTAAAGCTCATGGCGGTCAACTTCCAAAGGGTTCCTGTCTGCAGACAGAGCACAGAGGGGAGGAAGAATTATATTATAAATATCATGTCATAGCTGCTTCATTGAACTGTGGTGACCAAGGGCACACATTGACATGATTAAGCAGTCATATGCATTCACATTGATTTGCATCTAGTAACTTCTGCAGATTAATGCAACAGCAACCACAGTGGGATGGTGGTATGATATCAATTTGCAAGGTCTCCCACCTTGCAAATTGATATCATACCACCAGTGTCGATGGATTCATCATTCTGTCTTCTCAGTGCTGGCAGACTGGAAGCATAGTGGGGGTTCAGACTGGTGAACTAGTTTTACTGTGTATGTGACACATAGCAACTCTTTGTTTGCTTTAGCAGACAGAGGGCACTGGGCTGCTATCCCGGCTCCTCTGTGCCCACTTCGCAACATTTGCCAAGAAAGAGGCAAGACATGCCTAATAAACTGTACTTAATAAATAGTGCAGCAGCACCTCCCTCATACAGGCAAACACTTATGCAACAGTTCTCCATCTGCAGACCTTCTAAGGACAAGAGAAGACAATTTGATTTATTTCCTGTGTAGCCATTGTGATTATGATTCAGTTTTTGTGCACAGATGTGGTTCACTTTAGGACTTCTGAGCTCTCAGATGAGTTTGCTACACTGTGTGGTTGTGAGCAGTCTATAGCCGAATGAATGAGTTTGTCTATGTATCTGTGTCTGTAATAATCCCCAAGCCACAAACAAAATATACAATTTGAAAAGTATACTATTAAGATAAAACTAAGTCTACAATCATGTAGACAGCTCTCTAAGGCTACACATAGCTAAATGCTCAAATTGTAATGTTTACCATGTGCATATTAACATTTGTCAATAGCTGTTGACACATGTATCCAAAAGCACATGGTGGCACTAAAGGAAAAGTTAGGGGACAACCAAAATGAGTTATCTTCTAGGGATCATGAATATTTGTACAAAATGTAGTACCAATCCATTCAGTAGATGTTGAGATAATTCATGCTTTGACCTGTTGGTGGCATGAGAGAAAAACTTGGGGGATCACCAAAGTAAATTGAATGAATCTAATCTACAAAATTGAATGGAAATCCATTTGGTAGTTTTTGAGATACTTCAGTTTGGATGAAGATGGTGGACCGACTGACATACCAACAGTGCCATACATTTTTTAAAAAGCATGGGCAATGTATCGCTACATATTAGAAAAAGCTGTGTGATATTTGTTTGAAATTGAATATAGCAAACAGTTGAATATGTTTGTATGCCACAAATCAATTTTAGTAGACAGATGTATCCATGGAGTTGGCAGCATCCCTTTATATTTATATTTCTTCACCATAATAGGTCTACGCAGACACCTAGATGGGCCTTTGGTTGGTGGTCTGCAGCTGTCCAGGGGAGAGTGTAAAGAGGTTTACCAATTTGAGGTGGTTGAAATCCAGTCCTGAGTGCAGCTGTGCCGTGCTGTCCTCAGCAGCCAGGATCAACTGTATGGGCATGTGATGACCGTGCTGGGTAAACGAGAGGAGAGAGAGAGAGGAATGAGGCAGTAACACATTGAAGGTCTTCCTCCACTTCCCGCTCTGGTTGGGAGCAACATTCAATGTGGTCAGAGGCCTTGGGTGGTCGCCCCAAAAGCTGCATGGAAAAAAATCTGTGTTAAACAACTGAGAGTTCACCACAGCAGCTTGTGTTACACACAGATTCAGAGCAGGAGAGTTGGCAGCACGTGTACTTGAGGATTAGAGACAAAAGAAACTGAAATTGTGGCAAGTGTTTACTATAGTACTAAATATGTTTGGACACTTCAGCTCTGGTGCAAAGTTTGCCTTTAAAACCCTTTAAAAAATTATGAAATTGCAGTAAAAAGAAAATTTGGCAAACATGAATAACTCAAAACAATTAGGGCTGTGGCAAAAATATTGTGGCCACATTTGAAATAGGTTGAATAGCACGTGTTCAGCTACAGGGTTCAACAGAAAAAAAGGACTTATTTGGAATAGGTTTGACATATTTGGCTTTAGGGACAGGATAATGTCCAATTTACCCAGTGCAACAGGTTTTAACTTTCTTTTGACCTCACTTTTGCTGACCTTGGCTCCTCCCACTGAGGTCAATGTACATTCCCAGCTGCTGCAGCCTGTCCTGTCCACACACAAGATGAGGGTGTATAGCTGCTGCAGATCCACCAGAGCCATGCAAGGGCTAAGTCACGGCTCAAGGCACCCCTCACATGGCCCACACACCTGACATGGCACCATAGTGCATGCCCACTTACTAAAACATCATTATAATCACAGTCAGATTTGATTGCAATGAGGGCCTAGAGAATACTTCGGGCTGGGGAACTGTGGAGAGCAATCGCCGAAGAGGTTGCCACTTGGAATTCCACTTTTTTTTTTACAGCTCTCTGTGTGGTGCCTAAATTGGGAACCATGTGGCCATAATTGTTGCAAGCTTATGATATCTTGGTACCTCTACTGAATGAATGCCATACCAATGAACCACTGTCTGATTCTCATAAATACATCCTACACACGATTTTGTCTAACAAAACAAAGAGTTCCCATTTCATCTATGAGACTGTTAAGCTGCCAGGAAAGATAAATGAATTTCTCTCAAGTCTGCTAAACTCTTTGACAATAGCCCCATTCTGCCTCAGACGAAATTTGGGAAAAGGAGAACAATTTGAAAGCTTGTGAGGAGTTGTCAACCAGATGCCGTTGGCATTTCAGAGGGAGAGAAAGGGCACAGAGGTTGGAAAATGACTGAACAAAAAAGCCATGGTTTTCAATGCCTTCCCCCGCCTTATAGCGGTAAATCTGAATCTTCCTTGGCCTTTTGTTTGGCTAGTGTGATGAGTTAGAGAAGAATTTAGACAGTGTGTGCACAAATCGGGGAGCATTCAGTTATGTTTTATGCAAAAAAGTGTCTTGTGGTCAAGCATTGACTGTATATTTGCATAGGAAAAGAGCAACTACAATGGACAATGGCATTATCATGTACTCAAACTGGGAACACAAACTGAAAGCCATTCTTACACTTGTTACAAGAGGTCACTTTGAGGGTAAAGTTCATTTTTCAAGCACATGTTGTGATGTGAATAATACTGCTATTGCAAAAGAGCAAAGTAGAAAAATGTAAATGTTCACTATGCATCTCCAAAGTCTAATTGGAAGTTGCTGAATGGTAGCAGGGTTGCATTGCAGCAGGGTGTGTCCCTGTGAAGGCCTAGCATAACATGCCTTTGAATCCATCTGATAGCTTACTTGAATGCATTCTGACCTTTGGCAATATGCAAAACGAATGTATGACAAGGGAATGCTGTAGCAGCAGCTGTGTGTATGTCAAACGTATGTATGTATTATGCAAACCTTCTGTCACTATACAACACGCGCTTGCAAGATCAAGTCAAACTTTGCCTGTGCAGCACTCCCTATCAGAGTATAAATTATGGTTAACTGTGTGTGTTCAATGAGCTTTTGGGAACAGTCACCAAAACCATAAAAATAAAACAAACAAAATTTGCCATAAGCACCTGCTTCAGCTCTCAAACTTCCCACACGATGATTCCAAGAGTCAATGTTGAATATTGTAATTAAGAAAACAAAACTGTTACATTTATGCAACCAGACTTTCAGATAAAGACATCAGCAAACCTTCAGTGGGAAATTCTTGCCAAAAAAGAACAGAAAGCTGTTCTCCCCTCAGTTTTAATTGTGGCAAAACTTTCTTTTTGGAGACAACAGTGTGTTTGGAAGGCTGTTAATCATGTGGCAGAAATGGCCAGTCACAGAGTCCATCTGGACCCGACAGCCCTGTTCCCAGTTCCAACCCTTGTTCTCATGCAGCTAAGGTCCAGCTGTGCACAGTCTCTCATTAATACTGACAGACACCTCTTTCTGCGAGAGGACATAGACTACGACTGGCTATAAAAAGGATACTGAAAGAACTGTAGTAAACGGAACATTTAACAAGTGATTAACGAGAATGATGGCAGAGAAATACGGAAAGGGGGAGTTGGTGCGTGAGAAATAGCAGAGGAAAAATAAAGGGAAAGTAGAGGAAACAATACACAGACCCTAACTCTTTTGTTTCCTTCCTGCCTTTATTTGTCTTTTTGACTCTGATGCACTATACAATTTGCACCTCAGCTGGGCACATGTTGAACATGTCTCATTTCACACCCTCACTCCCAAGTGTCACCACCATGAGGAATGCGGGGGTCCTTTCCTCATGATTAAGCCTCAAGATATTCCTCTGACCAATGCTTGCATGATAATGACTCACTGTGTAAGCATCTGAGGTTTCTATCATTCATGCTCCCTTTCTGTCTTGCCTAGATGACAAGCACAAGCTGCATTTTTCCTAATTTGGGGTGGAGGTCTGTGTGTGAGAATAATATGCACGCCCAGGGTGAATAATTCAACTCCTGAGTCAGCACGGAAACATTAGACCTCTCTCCCCTTTATAAGCGTTTGGCCAGAAATAGCTAGAATTACAAGCACCAGGCTGGTCACAACCTCGAAGCACATTGTCAACTCAATTTATAGATACTTAAGCTGCTTTAAAGCAACTGGAAACCCAAAGATACAATAGCCTTATATCTATGTACTTTAGAGTCTTATGTACATAATAGTAAACAATTAAAAGTTAAAATTAGAAATTAGTGTCGATCCTAAATATTTTCATTGAAGTATTTGTAAACTCTTGTGACATTGTGTTTGAATGGGTTGTGGTTATACTTGGACATTTATTACAACAAATATGCAATAATTCTGTGAATCAATCATAAATAATGTGACATACTGATCTGCTGTTGTAACTGTGTTGCCAGAGTTTCTGTGTTATTGGTAGCATTTTTGCTTCTCACACCCACTTAATTTTGCTAAATTCTTCATTACTATAGCTAATTACCTAATGTACATTTAAAGTTACACTAGTTCCACTCAGGCGCTCTACTTCTTTTAGTGACTTCCTCGCTAATCGCACAGTTGAACATGCTTTTCAGATATTTTAGCTTTTTAGCTTAGTTGCTAGCAGTGGCCTCCCTCTCTACCTGTTGCTCTTCTGCTCTCTCTTACTTTTGTGTGTCTTACTTTTAGCTATTCCCATGTCTCCTTTAGTGATAATAGTACACATAATAAATGTAGCTAGTTTAGTTGTAGGTTAGTAAGAAGAGTGACTCTGTCCTATGGAAACCCAGTCTTTAGCTACTGTAGTTAGCTAGCCCCATGTAGCTGGTGTGGATGAGAATGAAAACATGATATACCACGCCAACACAGTCTTGAGAAATGGTCCACACAGCAACTTGAACTAGGTTTTCTAATATTATCATATTTTGTTGATGTGTAATGAGACATTCAACTTTGATATCATAATTGCAGTTTTACTATTTCAAGCCAAATTTCCAGAAGTTTTAAAGACTAATAAGACAAACCAGAAAAATCCAGAGAACTAGCACACCAATGAAGGTGTTAATGGAAAAAAAATTGGCCTTTTATTGCAGGGCTTTCTCTGTGTCTGTAGCAACACTCTGCCGAGGCCAGTGACTCATACCCTCCGACACTGGCGGGGACCCAGTCAAAGAATAAAACAGGAAGCACTTCATCATGGCAAAGAGAATTTCTTGTTGTGCTAGACATTGGTAGAGGTTCTGATCTGTTAAAAATTAAGACACTAAGGGTTTCTAGCAAGGGGACATTTTGACTTCTGAAATTCTCAGAACAGAGAGAATATTCGGAAAACTTCATCATGTGTACAGCTCACCATCAGCTGAAAATTATATGAAAAAATGTCCAATAAACAAGTGGCAAAGAACCACGTGCATCTTTGATGACAGTGTTGCCGTTCAGAGAGTCTGGTCAGGGTTTTCTCTCCAGGCCTGCCCTGTCCTGGCTTGCCCTGGCCTGCCCTCTCCTCCGCTTTGCTGCGCGCCACATAGTGGCTCCAGTGGAATGTGATGACCATGGACTGGACAAAGCCCTGCATTCATGCCCCCTCGTCCCACTCTGGAAGTTCGCGACTGGGAGCCTTGATTACAGAGTGGGGGGTGGCCAGAGTCCATCCAAACCTCGCCTGTACTGTCAGACATGCATTGCCCTCCCCTGCACCACCATCTGACTGCCAACAGCCACAAAAAACCCAAATAAAACAAACAGAAACAAATGCAGAGGTAAGGCTTAGCCTACTGCTACTTAATCTTTAAAACAGTAGCAACCAAAAGCAACTTAGTATCTATGTTTCCCATTTACACTTAGCTGACTTCATAATTGGAAAGGTTGGGTGTGATGTCACAAGAAGAGAGCACTTAATTAAGTGTGGACTTTGGAAACGAAGCAGGTTCAAGAAGCAACACATCATTCAATGATGTGTCTCAACCACTAACAGCCCACCATCTGTTACACTGAACAGTAGCATGTGAGATTTTAAACGAGGAGAGATCAAGGAAAGGAGGTTAAGGAAAGCTAAATCAGTGTTTTCAATAATCTAAAATATGGTGTTAGTTTGTGTGCATGATCATGAGAATGTCATCTCCAATACTGCTTTATGGTCACTTGAGACCTGAACAAAGATAAACAGAGCTATACACACAGATCATCTGCCGCCTGACTGACTGTCTGTTTTCTGCTTCCTCTGCCTGATAATAATACAGTGTCCATTTGCCTCCTTTGTGTAGATAATATAATAGAGCCCACAGAGTATGCAATGCCTCAGAAGGCTTTCCACTATACTTTCAGACATCAAACTGCAAACAGAGTTGTTACCATGCAACCCCACATAAACATGCACAAGGCATGCAAGCATGTTGATGGGCTTGTTATTGCTATGCAACATTTTACAAACAAATGGACACTAACATACAGTATACACATATGAAAGAATGTGGTTCTTCTAAAAGTATACATCTAGTGATATAGTACATTTTTCTTAACAAATCCTATCAACAGGCCTTTCAGTTTATTCCTCTGTGCCAGAGAGCTGCATTGTTGTCAAAAAAACTCAAAGACTATTAAAAACACATAAATGAGCCACACCTTTACACTGAGTGACAGGTTCCTTTATTATGACTAACATGGTCACTGTACTAGTAGTAGACAGACACGATACAAATTTTTTTGTTCCTGTTAACACCAGATCAGTGGTTGAAACTAGTCCTCACTTCTGTTTGAGTGATGTTTGTTAAAAACTGCATTGCTCAGAAGTTTTAAGGAAGTTATTTAGACATTTTTAAACCTGCAATATTGACTGTTGTCTTCCCCTCCTGGCAGTGAGAGCAATTACAAAAATATGACACGTGTTTATGTCATAGACTCCACTGTAGCTTACTCAGTCACTACTGTGGTGGCTGTAAAATGATGGATAAATTGTTTTGAGCTTCCCATAACGCCTGTGAAATAACTAGTTTTGATAGGTTTAATCAGCATTGTTTGAACTTGTTTGCCAAGGTCTTGACTATAACAGACATTTATTTACATGTGAAAGTTCTGCACTGCAGATTTAAGAATTAAAGTATCTGTGACTAATTTTTATAGACCACTGGAGACCACTGCAGCATTAAATCAGGACAGGTAAAAGACAGATAGAGGTATAACCTGGCGAGAGGAGAAAAGAGCCAGGCTGCATACTGGCTTGCTCTCAAACGATTGCTGAGGATCTTGAGCTATGGAGGTTCCTGTGATTTTTCTGCATCTGGACATGCCGTTAGCTCAGTGGGGGATCTTTAATACTGTCATCAGATTTAGTGCTTGATTTCCTCTCCTGTGTTCCTCTCCAGGTGTGGCCACCATTCTCGCAGGCCGTTCATACACAATTCATGAGATGAAACTGATGCCATTACAGTGGCCTGCATACCGTGACAGACACAGACAGAAAGCTGCAAGTCCATGTTACCCATTAAAGTGCAGTCAGAAGAGCATGCAAGCATGATTTGGACTACTGATAAAAATATGTTTTAAAAGGGGAAGCTGTGGTGTGACAATGCAGGAAACTTGCCATGCTGACATGGAAAGGGGTGGGGGTTGGAAGTTAAAACAGAGGCAACAGACAAGGACTTGCTTTCATGAGGTGGAAATGTTTTGAAAAGTTTCTGACCTCCACCTCCCCTCTATTCTTACCTGATAAGCTTAAGGTCATTGGTGAAAAGTGAAGGCTGTGTCAAGGCCTTAGGGAGAGGATGTGCAGTGGTGGAGTGGGTGTGTGTTTGGTTATACTGGAAAGAATTGCAATGTTGTTGACATAGTTAATGAAGGCCTTAACATCTTCATCGTGTTACAGCTAACACTGTTGAATGTTTGTTTTGGAGGTGGAATGTATTTTTGACCGTAAGTTCCTCACTCAGGTTGCAAAGCATCAGTCTTTAGTTGATGCTGTCTGGCTGCTTAGATAGAAGTGCAGACAGCTTGTGTTTATATTTGGCAGCCATTATTATGTCTGTAGATTGGTACTGAGGGGTTTGCAGGTGTTAAGCAAAAGTATTCTACTGTGAGCCTTAAAAGCACTGGCTTGGTGTTTTGTGTCTGCAGTATTGTGTCAGTATTGTGTCTCCATATTTGGAGAGGTGATTCAAACTGATTTGTGGTTTTGAAGACATCTCATATTCAAATGTCAGACAGTGTATGTGTCTTCTAGTATTTACATTGTTAGGAAGGTTGCAAAGATGTGGACATAAATAAAAGTATTAAAATGTGTACATGTCTGAGCCAAAAGTCATTTCCCACTTCATGATCATTGATATCTAAGCCTCTGTGTCCTGTCACCTAATATCACTCACTGGAGGCTCCTTGCATCATTTATTTTTTTCTCTTTTGTCCAAATGTGAGCGTTCACCACATGTGTCATCTCAGCCAAAAATGAGAAATATCCAGCAAGGGGGCAAACACCTCTGGCCAAACCACATGACATAAGTTATAGAAATTATAATACTTTCCTTTTCCTGCTTTCATCATCTCAGGCCAATATTTAATTAAAAGCTGGTATTTATTGTGTTTTTATTTCTATGCACATGCCAGCTCTCAGTTCAGTGTTACTGTGCTCTTAGTGGAGTGGACAGCACGCTTGCTCTCTCAGACATTTCTACTATGCAGTAATTCACAACATACTCTCATGTGCCACAAGGCAGGAGTATATATAGGCTCCTCTAAGATTTCCCTCACGTTCTGAAACCAGTGGGGAGATGGACTAGGAAGCGCTTTTCTAGAGGTTGTCACAGCTCTATCCAGGGGAGGAATTTCGTACGAGGCCTGGCTTTTCATGCTTTTCTGGGGCGTATTTATAGCGGCTGAGGTCAGGGTGGCAGAGGTATGTGGGGTGGCCTTCTTCAACCTAGCCATGTTAAGTGATGCTGAGGCCACAGGGGTGGAGCAATGACATGTCATTCCATTCTAAATCTAAACCTCCATGTTTATAACAATAGTAGCCTGACCACGAGCCACAAAATAGTGAGCACAGCGCGGCCTCTTTGAAGACACCACCAAGCCATGCCCTTTAAAATACTGGACACAGGGAAGGTTTCAGGGCAAGAAATATACGCCTACAAACCAATCACATAGCCATCATTACTGACAGCTACAGTAATATACTTTTAGCAGTAACAAAACAAGCAGTGCTCTACTAATAGGATTTCGGTAATATTATTACAGTTACTACCCTGCCTGCTGCCCGATTGGCAACACACTCGACCTTAGTCTTTGTTCCTGCAGGTGTTGGGCCCAAAGGGTGGCGACTCCATGTCATTTCTTCGGGCTGTCCCCAACCAAGCCTCATGAGTCAAGGCCCAGCCACCAGACTATCACCAGCGAGCTCCCCTACCAGGCCTCGCTTGATGATAGTGCCCCAGTCTCCCTCTACTGGGCGAGGTTCCCACACTCCTGAAATGTTGCTTCATTGAGATTACTATGTTAAGTAACTCGTTACTGGGTGTGTGCTTGCGTGGACCAGAGAGCTATTAGTTTGTTCAAAGTGCGACTGGAAGTCACTGGTTTCCCATTCATAGAGAAGAAATCCTCACGATCAACTGCTAACTGTTGTTGTCTGGAAATCTTTTGACCGGAAGCTACAACTACATCAACACTTCCAGCCAGAGACCAACCTGGTTCTTCAGCAAAAAAGCACCAATGGTTTGGCTTTGATGCCTTTTAAATATACCATGTTGTACATGTACTGTATATCATCCACCACTGGATATACTACAATAAACTTGAGCTTCTGTGCTTTGATTACCCACTATAAAACATTACACTCCATTTTATAATGCCTTTGAAGGTAATAGCTTGACTAATCAAACTAATACACTGAAAGCTGCTCAAACTATCACTTCACAGACACACAGACATGTAAGCACCAACCAATTTGACCTTGTAGATTAAATGACAAAACAATCTTATGTGTATATTTTGATCGGGACAAAACTCTGTAGTAAAGATAGGCCCGCTGAGTTACTCTTGGCTACAGCTCTTCTTGCCTGTGTAGTGGAAAACAGACTATCATCTATCCAGCCCTACCCCTTCAGAACAGATTAGTGTAAATGATCCTCATTTGCAATGGTAGGTAACACAACACAGATTATTATTCTGTGCTACAGGGGTTTGTGTGGACTCTTCCTGTGGCATGAATCATTAAACAGGTGACTGTAATCCATACAGACAGCTAGGTTCTCAGGGTGAGGGCGAGCTATCTGATGCTGCCTAGAGACCAACTGAACTGTTCTGCTTCGAGGACAAACCTCAGATTGCTCACTATCTAATAAGAAATAAAACAATAGATCTGTCTTGCATGAGATTCTCAGGCAAAACCCTGTAATCTGTTTCAAAGTCATGACTAAAAGCT
The DNA here is from genome assembly GCF_027409825.1 of Scomber japonicus. Taxonomy (NCBI): domain Eukaryota; kingdom Metazoa; phylum Chordata; class Actinopteri; order Scombriformes; family Scombridae; genus Scomber; species Scomber japonicus. The sequence goes on along the minus strand of NC_070597.1, from coordinate 8,741,036 downwards.
AAAGCTAAATCACTTCTCAAAAAACACTTCTGCTGTAAATAACTGATTTCAGTGTTTTTTTAAATTTGTTTCATTCATTTATTTACTTTTTGTGTGTTTGTTTTTATTCATTTTTATTGTCTCTGAAATACTTGCTTTGATAAGTGGCATGTCTTTTGTCCCCATGACTTCAATTACTTACCATATTTTATGTATGTTCTGTACTTAGTAATTCTGTTTTTCAAAAGTGCATTATCAATATTATTATTAAATTATTGCCAAGAAAGGCATAGTTGCAGAGCAGCATCAAGTCCGTAGTGTTTATATAAATGTGTCCCTAGGTGTATAATTTTGAGGGAAAACACAGAGTGAGCTTATTTGGAGTTGCTGTGAGCCAATAATATCTCCAGCCAAACAGAAAGAAAAAGACAAATTACAAAACCAAAATGGTCAATCTACACTGTTGTGACATTCTGCAATCCCAGTATAACAAAGTAAAAACACCTGCTCTCCATTAATCTGAAAATCCCATGCAGTGTGCTGCAGTAACCCATGGCAACTGCCTTTGTGTCAACAGAAATCTTGGACAGGCCAGCTCCTGTAGAGTGTGCACTACCATTGGCTGGCTGAATGAATGACTTGCAAACTTGTCTATCTATTATGCATGTCAGTTTACCTTTAGTGTGTTCTTGAGCTCATTTCAGGTAAGCACAGCAGAGAGGTAGCCTCTGCCTGCATCGAGACGCCGGCTGAATATCCAGGAAAACCTCTGTTGATCTGGGTAAGGCTTTCTTTTTATGCTTTGATACTTTTTTGTGACTTTGTGTTTCTGTTAACTCTAATGAGCTACATAATACATGTTCATAATTTCTAGAAATACACTTATGTAACCTATCATGAGTCTACTAAATTTGATTCATCTGAATGTCTGTCTTCAAATTCTTGGATCTGTATAAGTAATCTCTTTTAAAAGTAGGGAAATCTCATGAAAAGTTATTTTATGCACTTGACTCAGAAATCCACCCTAAGAGGAGTTAAATATGGAGCTGATTGGATCCACTCTGACAGCCACATATGCTCGGCCAAAAACCAGTCACTTCCTCCCTGCCATCTCCACCATGGCATCCAGCTATCGCAACACCCAGCCTATCTTGGCGATTAATGCCAGTGCCAACCAGTGGAGGACCAACAGTTACTACAAGAGCAGCAGTGCTATCCCAACCCAGTCTTCTATACAACGAGAGAATTTAGATCTGGTTCGAGCCAAGACCATGTTCTACCCATCCAACAGGAGCACACTGACCACCCGTTACACTCCTGATGACTGGTACAAGTCCAACCAAAGCAACTACAGGGAGTCTGAGTCATCCCGGAAAAGTGCAGAGAGACTAAGAAGAGACACCATCCGGCTAATGCAGGATAGAGAGCAGCTGACCAGACGAACCCAGGAGAGTACCAGCAAGAACATTGGTGAGCGGCTCAATGACATCGTCTTCTGGAGGTCTGAGCTAAGCCATGAGATTGACAACATGGTGACAGAGATAGCAACCCTCACTGAGGTGAAGAGGAGGCTAGAGAGAGCCTTGGCAGAGACTGAGGGGCCCCTTCAGGTGAGGATGGAAGGAATATACTTCAATGAGTGTGTGTTACCTTGAATCTGTCCCAGTTATTTCACTGGAAAATTTGCAGAAAATATTTAAATTTCTACAAGGAGGTTTGTCTTGAAATCATTAGTGCACTCACTTTATGCATACTTCATGCATATCACAGTATCTCAGGATGGTATCTCTCACTGGTGAAACAGTTTTGACTTGGGTGGCCGCTTTAGTTGTAGCAACAGTCACTCTCTCTGGTCCTTCACAACACTTTAAAATGCTGCAGTTGCCATATTGGGTCAAATGAGGTCGCCTCAGTGAGCTCTTACAACTGCATTGGTCATTTGTGTGAGTCAACTTGATCTGGCTGGAGATCTTATGACATAGACACCTTTCTAGATCATGTGGCAGGAGGCTTCCTTGGGGACTTCTACAGGTAACTGAAAGTGGAGAATGGAGGTGAACCATTGTATTATATATGTAATCCTATCACCAAACAAATTGTAGATATTTGAGTCAATATTGTGCAAAATGTCCAATTCCCTTCAATAATAACCTTGATTAAAGAAGGGTTATGGTTAGGGAACTATAACATGTGTAAAGTAAGGGAAAGATTGTGGTCATGATTAATAAAAAAATGCAGGGTTAGGTGTGTAACAGTACACAAAGTCTGATCTCCTGCTACACGCCAATCCACCAACCCAACCTCCACATCTTTATTTTCCCTATCGTCACATAATAGACACATGCATATATTGAATATTAGTACTGCATGTAAATCGTGAGTCATGGAAGCGTCCAATATGAACATAATTCCTCAGCTATAAGAATGTCAAAACAAAATAAAATATTATATATCAAGTGACTTTTAATTATGCTTTTTATACACCCTCTCAACTTCGTGTAGTCATGATCACTTTGTCAACAGGTGTCTCAAGAGTGTTTGTACCACAGAGAGAAGCGGATGTCCATCGATCTGGTACATGACGATGTAGAGAAAGATCTCATAAGGGTAATAACAAAGCACGTGTCAAAGTGTATGCATTTGTGATATCTGGTAACAACCTAATAAATGAAATAATCAGGTTCTATCTCTTGTATTTACTTATGGCTCAACAAGGAAGTGGAAGTCATAAAATCATGTCAGGAAAGGATGAGGCGACATCTGGACAGGGCCATCGCTCAACTGGCGTGAGTGTGGAAAATGATAAATGAACTATTACTAAATGCAGCATTGTATATCACGATTATTTCCAAAAGTACAGAATGGAGGTTGACATTTATTGTGAAATATTTGTATCTTTTTGTTTTTGTGTTGTTTTTTGTGGTTCCTTAGGTCAAACCGGGCAACCCAGCATGAATTAGAGAGAGATATGAGTGATAAAATGACAGCTCAGAGGATAGATGACAGGTGTCATCGTCTGAGGAACACGTCAGATGGTATCGGCTTCTGTAGAGGCATTGATAGATTAGATCCTTCGTGAGTATAGATTTCAGTGATCAAATAAAAACTGTTCCATATTATTTTGTTATATCATATATTCCTTACATTTTTTTAAACAAGCTTGGGAGAGAGGATGGTGTCCAGATAAATGTTCATCAATCAATCACAGAAAAGTGAAACAACCATATAAAAAGTATCTGAAAATATTCTACCCAAGTCTTTTCCATATACAGCATGTTCAAAGACAGTGGGAGTATCATCCTTCAACAATGTGTCTTTCTTTTCTTTCTGTCAGACTCTCTCTGCCAGACTCGTGGTCCAAGTTCACAGACGACAACATCCTGCACTCCCAGAGCGAACGAGCCGCCTCCCACAAGCTCAGGGACGAGATAGAAATCCTGCTGAACACCACGTCCAATGAGATGTGGAGCCAGTTTAACAATGTCAATGTCGCCTTCACCAACCGCATATCGGAAACTGCTGACACTAAGAACAGTCTGCAAACCCACTTGGCAAAGGTCACCATCATATTTAAATTTTATGTGACAATATCATAATTTAAATTTGAGTTTTCTACTTTTTGTTTATTTAACACGGCTCTGTCCTGATCTGATTATGTTTTATGTAAAAACTACAAGTAAAAATAAAGAAGTAGGTTCAAGAAGGCGATCACATGGCTCTACTTTAAAGAAAAAGACAGAATCCATTTACTGTCTCACAGCAGTGGGTAACTAAATTTGCCATTTATTAGGAAGAGATCATGTGTTTGTACCATTCCCTTTTCTTTTCAGCACACACCACAGACCTTCGGTGTGTTTAAGTGACATATTAGGTACCATCTGCAAAAATTGTGTACATTGCACGAATGTCAGATAAGACAAGATAAATCTTTGTTGTCTGCTAGATGGCCTGCAGTCAATTGTGTTCATATTTACTGTAAAACATTTATGTCCAAAGAGAGGAATGGTAATAGATGCTTCTTTCATTGCTTGTGCAATATTCTACACTGGATCCCATTGTTCTCTGGTTAATTGCCAGGGGTTACACTCTGAATCCATATCAGTGGTTGGATGGGCTTACACACTGACAGTAGCTGTGATACAGGGCACACGGTACTTAATAAACCTCAGTCACTGTCGTTTGCAAAGAGTAGTGAATCGCTGGAATTAAATTACATCAAATGAGTTTGGACAGAGCAGGCCTATAGAGCTCTGTGTTCAGCTGATTTGAAGCTTGCAGTTTCCAGGTTTTTTTTATTTGACTTGTTCTTTTCCTCTTCACTTCAGACTTCACGTCTTTCTCCTTCTCTTGTCAATCACTCCTCTTTTACCTTAATAGCCACATGAGCTGACCAGCTAGCTATTTCCATGAATGAGACACTCACACTGTTAAAGCCATGATTGAACAATTACTTAATTTTCAGTCATTTCACACTGTGTCTTTCTTGTCTCCTCACCCAGACTCTACAAGAGATTTTTCAGACTGAGATGCTGATTGAGTCTCTGAAGAAAGCCCTGAGAGACAAAGAATCTCCTTTGAAAGTGGCCCAAACCAGGCTGGAGGAGAGAACTCGCAGACCCAACATAGAGCTCTGCAGGGACAACCCACACCACAGGTAGCTACAAAACTAACATTGCTTTGCCAGTGGGTAGTTTACATATTTGTAAGTGCTATTTCACACATGGGATGTAAATAGATGTTTTCTACAGACAAGATTGTTGAAAGTTGAAGATGAAAATATTCAAATGAAAAAAGTTCTATCACTGTATAGTTTGGGGATGAGAAGTATCTATTTAAATGTATATAATATATATTTTAATACATTTCTATTTCATCAGTTCATTTGTTTTGACCATGGTAAAATTGGAAATAAACTATTGGTGGCTATTTGGCTCTAGCTAGAATGATTAGCCACATAATTAGACTTGTAGATATGAAAGACAAAACCAGGATTTCAGAAAGTGAAATCATCTGTTTTACATTAAGTAGCTTGTAAAACAAAACTTCACAAGAAACATTACACTACAATGACAAATAAACCATTGATTAGCTACAGAGTACAATTACATCATTAAGCTGGCTAACTGTACCTTAACAACTACTGTAATGTTAAGAATAACACACATGCAAGCAGAGATGCACTTTCCCATTAACCTACATTGATCAGAATATCAGAATAATTAAAATATGTTTTAATCCCAATCACAAAATTCTACCAATAGTAACATTTTAGCCTATCACTGTCTCCAGAATTACAAAGACTATAATAAATATTACAGCAGGAAATGTTTTTATAGACTTCAGACTTTCTTATGCTTCTCTTTGTCCTTCCTTGTTAAGACTTGTGGGTGAGGTGAGAGAGATCGAAGACACCATTCATAAGCTTCGGGAGAGGCTGATGGAGGCGGAGAACACTCTGCAGACTCTTGTCAAGACCAAAGTGACCCTGGAGCATGACCTATCCATCAAGGCCAACTCACTGTTCCTGGACCAGGAGAAGTGCATGAGCATGCGCAAGAGCTTTCCTAGTATGCCCCGTCTGGTGGGCTACACCTAAATCAAGTCAAAAAAAGACTTGTTATTATTAAATGTTTTAATGGTTTTGAAGTGATTTAGAGGGTGGTGTGGGTGATTTGAATGTATACAAAATGAATTAATGTTAAAGGCACTGATGTCAAAAAGTGATTGTAAAGAGTGGTCTATCATAGTTTTGAGTAGTGTTCCTGTAACATACTTGCAATATATGATAATAATATATAAAATAAATTGTATAATGTAGTGATATTGAAGAACCAGGCTGCTATGGTGATTAATCAGGTAGCATTACATGGTAAATGTATTGCATAGCTAACTGTTACCCTTACAAAATACTGGAAACTCAAATGTGTATAATCACTGAGATTTACTGCTCATACAACTCTTGCACCTACTTTAAATGTCAAAATGTTGTACAAAAAGATAAAAAAAATTATCTAAAGACACAAAGGGAGTATGAGTAGTAATTGTATTTGATTATGAATGAACGATCATGTATTTGCTCTGTGACAGCGTCCACAAAAATAACATACAGCACATTTTAAGTCTATTTCAGGAATGTAAACTGTTGTAACCCTTGCTTTTAACACCATGTGTAGTAGTATCTGATGTGGTGTGACTATCCCTCCAAGCCATGGTTCTGTGTTTTTCTTTGCACTACATTGGTGACAGGCTACAGTTCAGTGGAGCACAAACAGTGGTCCTGGTAGCACATGTGACAGTAATCTCCAAACAAACAAGCCTGGATTAACACATGCAGCACAGCAAGATAGGAAAGCAAATATATGCCTCTCTGAAGACTCACTCATATCTGTCAGCTTAAACTGACCTGAATGTCACCTCAGAGGAGTGGTGACATGTACTGTAAGAAACTGTGAATTGACAATTAGACTCCAAGAAAACACCCTCCACTCAAGTCAAGTTATGTGCATACAGAAATATTGATTGTGAAGGACCTTTATGTCTTTATAACCGGCCTCTTTAATGACTGGTGTGGCCCATTACTCATTACCTCACCCCAAGGAGGAGCTGGGCAAATAACTTTTAGGTTACGTATAAAGCCCCACACCTATTCAATAGACCTTGGTCACCCACACTCACTTCTGAGCCTCTTTCTTGCATCCCTCTGCTTGCTGATGGCCTCAAGTGGAGGGAGAGATGACAGTGAAAGAGTTAACCCTGGCTTGGACCCACACATTTAAAGATGTATGTGGAGTATCAGTTTCATTTCATTTTGTTTATTCAGTCAACACCTTTCATAACCTGAGTACACTATGGACACTATCACACCCCTTGACCCAACCCTCCACTACTGCATGCACTTCCTGCCTAACCTTTGGCTCTACTGAGGAATGTAAACTTTGCATGAATCACCAGTACTGTTAGAGTTTAACGTGGTCTTTTTTTTCTCCACAGTAGTTACCACATCTCCAATCGCTAAATTGATCTTGACTATCAGATCTAATGAGTGATGACTCAATCTGCACTTTTGTTACATCATGACAACTCTTCAGTTCTTCTAAACAGTCAGGTGCTCATATGAACATTTAAACAGGTTTTGCGTGCTGTAATAATTCCTTATGTTCATACTGACTATTAGAAGATCCCTTACAAATGCATTAACAGTGTAAGTGATAAGGAGCAAAATCCATAGTCCTTGCTTTTAAATGTATTTAAAGGTTTATCTGATGGTAATATGAGGGGTCAGCCAACTGAGTTAGTCAAACAAAGTTAGTGATGGACAGTGTTATCTTGTTCAGCTACAGTGGATGAATTGTAATAGAAAGGAAAGGGGAATTAGGCACCAAAAACGCCACTAACTGTTAAAGGTAATAACTTGATTTGACTAATTTTGATGGCTGAAGCCTCATATTAGCTTCAAATAAACTACTACTGTGTTCGATTTAGTAGCATCTACTGGTGAGGTTTCACAATGTGGATTTTGTCCTCCATCACTTACAGTACATTGAAATCACATCAGTAATGGATCTCTTACTGGCCAGAATGAACAGGGAGGAATACAAGCCTGTGTCAATGTTCGTTTGGGCACCTGACTATTGTGTTATAGCTCCAATAGGAAGAAGAGATATGCCTTAAAACCAAAATATGTCACAATTTGAGTGAGTGCCTGCTGACAACCTAAACAGAAGTTGGACTCAGATGCTAGCTGTGAAAGGTTGAAAACTGACTCCTCTTAAATCTTTTTAGTGACTGCAATGTTAAAGTAAAAGAAAAACATCTCCAGTGTAAATAGAGAGTAGTTTCACTATACAGTTTCCTGACAGGAGGGAAGGAGTGACCATAAAGATAAACCACACAATGAATATGTGTCTTACTCGCACTTTGATTTGGGTGTAATGTTTTACAAGTGTATTGTAAGTCTTAGTGAACTGAGAAGTTCTCTCTGCTGTGCAAACATCATTGTGTTTGACTACGACTCTCAGGAGCAAATCAAAGGCAGGAGGCCTCTACCATGGTTTCCTACATGTATGTGTGTGTTAATGTGTGTGTGGGCCTTCGTAGTCTACTCCTGTGCCCAGGCACATTCCTGAGCCCCAGTACTGCAAAGAAAGGCCCCCTGTTGTCTAGCTTACATCAAACGACTCCCTGCTCTCATCACCACATAATGAAACATACTGACAGATAGCAAAGAGTTTAGGGTTTTCTACCCCTCATCTGTCCCCTTTTCCTTCCCCCTTCCAACTCTCTCCCATTTTCTATGGCTCAGAAATACCTAATGGAGGTACCCATGAAAAGTCAGTTCAGTTAAGTGGGATGTTTCTATGTCTCTCATGCTTCGTTTGAGGTTATGGTTCTCTTCTTGGATAGTACACAAATAGGCCTTTCTATTTGACCTCCTGTGCCACCCCCGCTTATGGGGAATGTACTCTGGAATTCTTCTTGCAGTCCAAACATATTGGCAGTTTATTTTTAACACTCACTCTTGTTATAAATGCCCTGTGCCCCGTGTTATTTTATGTTTCTTACATACCATCATACCATACTAAAGAGCTGATCTCAGATCACTTGAGACCGGTGTCAGTCACTGAAATTTCTGTACTGTAATTACAGACCTGGACTGAGTGTACATCAGTGAAGAAAAAAGTGGTGAACGTCATGGAAACACAAAGTGCACGTTTGACAATAAATTACCACTAATTACCCCCTTACGGACACTTAGTTCTTCACTTTTACTTTTTCCTAGTCCATAGCCAAACACATGTTAATTTGTTAGTTACTTGATTACATTGATGTATTATGATATCAAAACCAATCTTGTTGCTAAACCCATTTTAATCCATTTTGGCCACTAGGGGCCAAACTCGGCGAGAGACACACAGCCCTGACACATCATCAAGCTATAAAGTTGTTTTGCCAACTTGTTAGCAACAGATCTCATACTTGCACATTAAGCGGATAGAGAGCAACATTATCTACCACTTGGAGTCGTATTTCTGGCCAACTCATGTAATTCCAAAACTCATGGGGCACTTTAGCTCTGTTTTGGTCTATACCAACTCCTGAGATTAATGTTTGGATCTTCACCAGCTAGATGTGCTCTTTATTCACCAGCTAGTAGCTACAAATGACTTTCAGTAAAGTAGTGTATGGTATGGTGCAGTGGGTTTATCTGAAAAGGGCTTCCTGTTGATGCTGGAAACAGAGTTGATGAGTGTGGTGAGATTCAGTCATAAAGTAACAGAACATTTATGTCTTTTAAAAACAAAACAATGAGCTTAAAGAGGCTAAATTGTTGATGATAGTTATTTTGAGTTAGAGAACTATATTGCATTAAATTTGGTTTAATGTTAGTATTTAATGATGCAGCTTTAGCTCTCACACTTACTGTTATTCTGTGCTCAAATTAGAATACAACAATTAAATAAAAGCCATTTTCATAATATATCATAATATGTAATGCCTCTATTTTTCAACAGGATACAATTTGAAATCCACACTTTGCACAATTAATCTATCCAGTATTTCCATTACGACAGCTTAATTTGGACCTTTGTCTTATACATTTAAACATTTACCACAGTAACGAAATCATATTAAATTGAATCATCTTCAAAGCAGATAATCAAATATAATATGAAGGCACTCAACAGTCCAGCCAGCTGACGTAAAACAGTAGAACATGAACTACATCAGATCCTATGTGTATGTGTGTACAAGGTCAAAATGAATGTTACATGAACCATGGAAAATATCCAATTATAATGTTGCTGTCATGTAAATGGCAGTGGAATGTACAAATGTAGTTTATCTATATTGCCAGGGACATGGATTGACAACACAAATAATATAAATATATGTGAATGACATGGGAGATAATGTTACATAAATAACAAATTAGTGGAGACTTTTTATGGGTAAAAATTGATTGTAAAATATCCAAATTACCTAAAAATGTTGTCATGTTATGGCTTTTACTAGCATACCTAGTTTGAATCCCTCTAGCTCTATGATAGGGACCATTTTTCATTTCATTTCTTTCATCATCCTCATTTTCATCGACTCAAACTGCCTGAATGCTCAATTTGGACTGAATGCTAAACATTCATGGGAACCAGCTCTTCCTGTGGTTTTTGGATCAGTGCCAAAACTCAGAGTTTTCTCCAGAGGCTGTTTGACCGCGTTGTCGCTGGGCTGTAAAGTTTGTCTAAAACTGTTTGCAAGAATGAAATAAGAAAAGAAAGTAAGTAAGTATCCGTTGAGTAATCAGCCTAGTAACTGTTACAAGATAGAGAGAGGAAGCTGGAGACAGACAGATAAGCCGCATAATATTCTGCGTGGTTTTCCATCCCAACTGCCAACCACACATACAGTGGCTTTATAGTTGTGTGTGACTGTCTGCTGATCCTTGCTCACATGAGAAATCTTTACCTCCCTACACTTTTATTCAATCAACATTATCTTCCCCCAGCATTCTGCGCATAACTGTCTCCAACCAGGGAGCTACAGTACGATAAGCCAGAAAAGCCCAACTGCCAACCAAAGTTCAGAGGTCAACCACGACGACTGGTACACGCAGTACCAGAGAAGAGATGGGAGTCTTTAGGGTCATTTATGTGATTGAGAGGAATTCTGGAACAATCCATAGCGATCATCTGCGAGTTTTATTCTTTTCTAGATAAAGGCTCCAACCAGAGGGAGTGGGTGGATAACAGAAAGACACAGAGGTCAAGATACAGCACTGCAGTTTTTCCTGCTGAATCACAGTGGGATGATGATGACTGTGAGCAATGCAACTGTAGTCTGACTTAAAGCAACATTCATCAAATATTTTTTATTTTTTATTTATATATCGGGTACCAAGGGAACGAGCACAGTGCAGGGATTAAATCACTTTAATCAATGTGCAGCTTTTCCTCTTCACTTTCATGCTTATACTCCACCTCTTCCCTTGTTAACAGATCCAATGACACAGAATAATGTGAATGATCATGACTATTTCAATGTGAATGTTGGATGACTAAGCCTTTTATATTCTACAAAGCAATGTTTGAATGCTAGGGTTCTCTTGAGAGCTTTTCCATATGCACACATCCATAATGAGTTTTAAGAGTTAGAATTACATTGTTAATTTATTAGCATAGATTTAAAATGTATTTGATAATATACTGTATCAATGACATACTGCAGCTATCTTGATTTGGTTTGGAAATTAAATATTTCACCTTGTCACTGTTATCTTGTTAATCTGAGCTTTCAGTTGAATTTTCCCCTAAGACTATGCTATCTGTACTCATATTGCAGGCAATCTGTTGTGTATTTAGTGTATTTTAGGAGGACAGGCCTCCCTGTACAACCCTCTTTGTTTTGTCTACTGTGATTAAAATGTGATGACAAGACAAGGGTTGTGAGTAGCTTAAAACGTATCTGCACACAAACAAACAGACTGTATTTACCTCTGATCTCTCTTTAAGCCCGTCTGTCTCCGTGTCTACTCACATTGTCTGTGCAGCTTTTACTCATTACGACTCATGTACAATTTGCACGCTTAATATTGCAAGTATTTGCTGTTGCTATTATTGTAGTTATCATGTGCACTCATCTTGTAGGCTACTTACAAACTATTGCGTTTGTGCATGCAATACTTGGACTAGCCAGGTCTGTAAACAGTTAGGTAGACCAATGTGAGTTGAGAAAGGGGCAGTCCGACTCTAAGAGGGCTGCAGTAGGAGGAGAGCTATTAAACAACTGTAACACAGTGGACCGACAGACAACAACCCTTCACATGCTGATGAGGGGACATAAGGACTGACCCCACCTTAGATTGACAGCTGCCACAACCTGACATAGAGGGCAGAAAGGTCCATTCCCTAGTGGTCGATCTGTGACGCAGATAGGCCTTCCCCCTGACCTGTAAGGAGCATCAGCTGGATCCGCTGTCTCTAAGTCAAGCTGAAAAATAACTGCTGTAAGTATAAACCACTTATTCAACACAGTTTACAGCTAATGGAAAGTGATTCAAGCCAAGATCAGTGACATTGCAAATAATGCAATCAAGTAAAAGGAGGCAGCTTGTCACATTGTTTTAAAATCAACAGAAATTGCATCAAGGACATTTTACCGGGAGTACTGTTTTTCAATCTCTAAAAAGCTTCAGTATTTTATAGATTTTAGAAATGATTTTAATGGAAAAAAAGGAACACCACTCATGATAGCCACATCTATTTTAACACTCTCTTCTGTCTTGGTATGTGGATGGAGTTACTGTAACTCAATCACGTCTACTCTCCAGCTTCATGCCCCCCGGCCGAAGGCACTCTCACTGTCTGCCGCGCAAACTTGGAGATAAGTCATGCAGTCTTAACGACGGAGGTGAAACGTTAGACACTGTTCCAGATGTAACATTATTCAGTATCTCGGTCTGAATGTTTGTTATGTGGCTCTCCCCAGAAAGCTTGGCTTCAACCCCGGCTTCACAAACGCAGTAAACTTAACACTCCCATGTCTACCCAGCCCACTGATTGTCAGTCTTTTACAAACATTGACATATAAGGGATGGGAATGGGGAGCTCCTACGCAGGAACTGCAAAGTTTTAACAAGACTTCCCCTCTACATGTTACTGTAAACCTTTACTGTTGACCAGTTCACAGTTCACACAATAAGAGTTAAAGCCTGGTTGCTCATTCTGTCAACTCTCTCTCTGATGATTTAGTAAACAACAGAGTTCCACAAGGTTAAGTACACAACAGATAATCATATCAGACAAAGAGGCACTTCAATACAGAATGACAAGAATGTCGGATACTTTGATAAGTGAGCAGCCACCAACCTCTCACTCAGAGCTGCACTTCATGTCTGTGATCTGGTCTTGTAGCTGTCCCTTTCGTGCATGTGTGGACATGAGCACAGCAGAAAGGCCTCCGTTTTCATGCCAGTGTGTGAGAAACTCACGGCTAGGCATCCAGGAAGTGTGAGCTAAGTGATGAGGAATAGAGAGTGGATGTTGACAGGGGTTATCTGAGGTCGGACGGCTTCTAAGCTCCTCCACCAGCCCACTGATGAGGAGCGAAGTGTGTGTCTCATACTGTGCTGTCCTTCAAGGAAAGCCAGTATTTTTTGTACAGCTGGAGACAGACATTTTCTAGAAGTGAAGGAATATAGGTTTGATAACTTGCAGGCATATTTCAAGTCACAGTTTTATCAGCAAACTACAAACATCACATTTGGAAGTTATGCTTTTATCATGCATGTCTAAAAGAGAGAAATGAGTAATGTCAACCAGGGTTAGGGTTAGGGTCAATTCATACTTTAAATGATTGACAATTTTGACCACCTTAAGACTCCCTGAATGTATTTCCTGGACTTCTACTCATTGCAACGGCCATATTTATATGACTGCAACTTCACTACACTACTTTTACATGCACATTAAAAACAGAGGCTGTAGTCCCTGTTTAGGGTGGAACACTATCTCTCTTCCCTAGAAATGAGTCATGTCAAACAGAGGAGAGCCCCAGATGCTATCACTTACTGGTGGTACGCTGGGCATACCCATCCACACTCTCACACAAACAGTGAGTCACGAGGCTCACTACATGGTTAGTAGGGGGGAAAGACCCATACTACACTGCATTACAACAATGTTTGTGTTTTTTATTGCCAAGGCAACGGAAAGAAGAGTTTACAGAGAAATATCCCATTAGGCAGAAAGCCAAAATACCTTACTGTACAGTACTACAGACACAAAAACGTAATTAATCAAAAGCCTTATTCCTGCTTGGCTAAGAATTAAAAAAAAAATGAAATTAGGAGTCAAGTCGAACATGTTATCAAGCTGAGTGTTATGTCAAAATGTTCTGATTTAATGATAACTAGTAACATATTAAAATATATATTATCTAAAAATGCGTAGTGGATATGACTTCTACTATGCTTAAATTATAGGTAAACAGAGCAAGTAACACCAAAAAATAGAATTCCAAAGCGCAGTGCTGTGTAATTTGTACAAATTGTAATAAAAGCTGGAAACCGAGAGGAGAAGAAGAAAAGAAAATCCTCGAAAGCAGATAGCTGCGCTCCGTTACCACAAGAGCAAAAACAATGATCAGTCAGGTCACTACACATACACTGGTAACTAAGGCAACCCATGCGCTATTACGCATGGCGCGTCTATATTGGGAACCTTGGCTGTTTACCAGAGGGTCACTCCATGACGCAGCGACGCACGTAGGGCGTTGTTCTTCCATAATGAGACACTTTATAACAGAACGTCAGCCTGGCATCAATCTAGTCTGAGAGCGACTTTGAGAACTGAGGGACTATCGCTGTTGGACTCTTTTGGGAAAACTTGATTATACTCCTTGCAAGCCTGAACCGCTCTTTTTTGTGGAAATAAAAAGCTCTCTGCTCGAAGTAAGTGGACTTTGATTTCCTCTGAACTTTCATACATTCAGCTACGCTCACAGTCTGTCTTGAAGGATTAATGAAGGAAACGCGCTTTTAGTTGGGAGTCACACCGCTCCGTTGCGCGCACGAGCTGTCATTACAGAAAGCTTGTCATTAAACTTATTTGACAATCAAAACTTTAAAGATTTTGTTTTCGATAAATATACTGACACTGTGGAATTTTACTTGACTTCTCTATTTTATGTGATTCTTACATCGCTTTTAAAATATCCTCTAGAGATGAAGTCATTGCTGATATTTTCATTTTTTACATGACACATACCGACAATCCGACGATATAAAACCAGTTCAAACGAACAGAAATGTGAGACGAGCTCTCGCAAAAAACAGACAGAATTATAAATGAGGCGATTTTCAAGATCAGCTGCAAAGTTTAATCTGGTCTTCAATATTGCTGCTAAATTCTACTCCGCCACATGCATTATATTATTAATGACTAAATGGGATGTTATTATTGATTACTATAGATAATTGACATGCTGAGTAAACATGGACCCTGACTTCTGACAGACAGATCCAGATTAAATTTCTCAAAATCTGACCGTGTCAAACCTGCTGCACCGACACACCCATGTCCCACCAATCTGACATCCACAAACACACACACGCACGCACGCACGCACACGCACACACGCACACACACACACACACACACACAGACACACTGACAGAGAATGTCTTCTCTTCTTATTATTGTCCAGACCTGTAAAGATGCTGCTCCTACTACTGGGAATCATCCTCCTGCACGTAGCTGCTCTGGTTCTCCTGTTTGTGTCAACAATCGTCAGTGTGAGTAAAACTGTTGTGTTTTCCTTTTTCTTTTCTTTTTTTTCTTTTTTTTAAAAAAATAATCCTTCCAATACATTTTTGAGCATAACATGTAGAGACACAATTATATTCATCACGAGCTAAGTCACCAATTCTCAAAGGAACTGAAGATTATTATTAATAAAAATAAATATATACATAATTAAAATTCACTATTGAGGCTTACATAAAGAAAGATTCCTCCAGGTAGAAATATTTCACCACTTCTGTTTTTTTAAATATATATAATTAGACACTTATTTATGATTAGTAAACATGCAACATGATTTCCTTATGAAATATGCCAAATAAACTTTTTCTGATCAAGTTGGTGCTTATTACTAATCAAGTTTGATGTTGTTGACAACAGGTATGGGCCTCAAGTGAAACTGGCTCCTCAGACCTCTGGATAAACTGCTCTACTGCCAATGGAGGATACCACTGTGACCCAGCATCCACTGGAGGTCAGACACCTGCTTAACTTTGTACTATTTGCCAAGGTTAACTACCTACTTAGTGGTATTTGCAGAACAATAGCAAATACTGGACATGTTAATCATTGCTCTGCTGTGAAGCTGTAATGCATTTCTGGATTTTTTCACATATTAGTCAATCTTTAGGTTTCCTTTAGGGTTAGGGTTATTCTCAACTAAAAAGACTAACAGCATTGAAACACTGTCTTAAACTATCTGCATTGATATCCATGGAGGACTCAAACTTTGGAAAATGACTTGCTGAAATCCATCATTTATCATGCTGATGTGGGTGTGTCACAGCTCCTCTGGGATTCTGGTGCCATCTAGGGCAGAGAATGTGGCAGTGCTGTTTTGAAGTGCTAGCTGATAGGCTGCCACTGTATAAATAGTCGTGGTGTGATGTCCATATTCAGGTCTCGTGTTCGAAGTCCATAGTAACAGGGGATAGGGAGTTGTGGACCAGGGTGGGGCCGCTTAGAGTATTTAAAGTTTTAGATCTATGTGCGCGTGTGTGTGTGTGTATGTGTGTAAGTGTGAGTGAGTGAATGTTTGAAAGCAGGGAGACCTTGGACTACCTCACGCGGAACATAGCATGCTGATGATGGGTCACGCCCAGTGTCAGATCATAGTGTCCAGTGTTAGTTTGCAGGGATCATTTGGACAATTTAAGGCAGCAGCTGCAGATTTATTTAGACAGAGTCAGCCACCCTTACATGTTTAAATCAGAAGTACACTGATCATTGATTATTGATGATAGATCATTTTACTTTTGAAGACAACTTAATCAAATCTCCATTGCCTTAAAATGAATGATTTAGCAACAAGTTCACGTGAGATCATTGTTAACTAGCTGTATGTTTTTCTACTAAATGTGCCATCACAGTGGTGCAGGAGCTGCTCGGTGATGTCATTTCTCTAGAATGAAGTGCTCAGCCAGCGTGTGTTTTGTCAGGGCAGCAGTGCCTGCATACTCTGCCAGGTAGTTGGATGGCGCAGCCAGTTTGTTTGACTTGCTTTCATTAGCACACTGACGCACAGTGTTTATTTAAGACGGTGCGTGTGCCCAGGTCTGTGCTTTGGCTTAGGGGGATGGAGGATAGTGGTCAGTTCTCACGTGGGGGCCAAGCCTGCGTTCAAAAGGGCTTTCTTAAACTTTGCTGAGCAATCAAGTCCCTTCTTTCTTGTGGTTTGAGAAGGTGAAGTGATCATAATTGTGGTTATTTTTAGGGCAGATCTGAAACTCATGAGTTTCCCCTTGTCGTTGCCTTGGATACAAAAAATATTGGCTGGTGTTTGGCTTTGATGACGCCAGGGTGAGAGATATTCATGTCACAGTTATCACATGCTGA
This sequence comes from Scomber japonicus, assembly GCF_027409825.1. Lineage (NCBI taxonomy): Eukaryota > Metazoa > Chordata > Actinopteri > Scombriformes > Scombridae > Scomber > Scomber japonicus. The sequence goes on along the minus strand of NC_070597.1, from coordinate 8,723,925 downwards.
GCTTGAGTTCAACATCATGTCCTTACAGCCAGGAAAATTACTTCATAGAATTTACTTGCTCTAATTTTAGCTATTGAGGCAGAATGTCTTCTGGTCTTGCCCCCCTTACACATGGGCCTACAGTACATAAACATAGCAGGGTAAACAGTCGGCCAGTTTTATTTTTATTGTGCACTACTTGTCGGCAGAATGGGTTGTTGGATCTCAAAATAGAAGGCAGAAACAGACGTCAACAGTTATCTTCCTGTTTGGAATTACAGTGAAAATATTTGAGGTTTCTGCATTGTAATACTACAATGATAAACCCCGCCGTCAAAGCTATTGGATGTGAGTCATACTTGCATTTCAGTGATATTCTGAGCCCTGAATATCACTGCGCCTCTTGAAAGGAAATGCCTTATGTCAATGTTTTCCAACTGGTGGTCAGTGAAGGAAGGAAAGAGGAAAGTGTGTCTGTTTATCAGAAAGCACTGATATACTGTCTGTATATAGTATCACCTATAAATAGGTGAACACTGTTCATAGTACAGAGATGGAACATTTTGCCCATTTCTCACAATGGTATCACATAGTATTATATAACATCTGAAAACAGTATCATCATTGTGGAATCTAATTGTTGCTCCGGTGTGGTATTCTGCTGGCTGCATTTTATGGAGGGAGATTTACAGCAAATAGGCTGAGCGTGTCATGTTTCCTCCCATGTCTCATCCCTGAACCAATGTTCATCAGGACATACTGCACCACTGTTATGGTGGGTAACCTGACTACAGCGTGGTAACCCAACACCAGTCAATATACAGTTTCCCTTTAAATCTATAACAATGATGTATGTTAGTGTCTCTCCAGGAAAAGTGCACAATTCTGTGTAAATGGCACTGATTGAAAAATATTACATAAGTGAAAAGGAAATTAAGCTTTCAGCCTGTAGTGTTAAAATGTGGTTTGTAAAAATCATAACATCACAACAAAGCAAGCTGTGTTGTTACTGAACCTCTTTGCTTGCGAGTATGAGCTGTAAGCAATAAATTATGCATCTTGTTCTCCATGTTGTAAGTTGCCCCCCATTAAAACACAACATGTCTTTGATTTACATAATGCAAGAGAATCAATAAACCACAGACGCCTGAGATCATTAGAGGAAACACATCTTGTCATAGTTGAGCAGTGGCATGCATACAAGTGGAGACATAAAATCCACTTTTTATAGAGTCAGAAGAATATTTACTGATGCTAGGTTAGGCCATGAGGTTGGAGGTTGACAAACTGAGGTTGCACTTCAAGCATCTTGTCACATGGCAGCACATGTTTTAAAAAATCTGGCTTTTTTTGCAAGGAGAGCACTAAGACATAATAGTAGTAGTTAAAAACAAGCAAAGAAAAATAGATTTACTGATGAAGAGAGGGAAAGAGTGACTACTAATATAGCAGGAAGGCAGCATGGATAGCCCTCAGACAAGAAATAGACCCTGCTTGGATATCCTGGGATTCCTGGCATGGTGGCACACATGAAACATAGACACACAAACAGTCAAAAACACAAGCACACACCAAGATAGATAGATAGATAGCACAGATAGATGTCGATACAGGTGTCTAATGGGTTAATGGCCTCCTGCAGCCTGGCCTTAGAGGACTAGCTCTGAAGATCAATACAGTACATTTAGTTATAGGTCCTGCTGTGAGGGGCACACAGAGCTTTTAGGAACAGGATACCTAGGTCTCATTGTTATGGATCCATTCCCAGAACAAATTCCCAGAAGCAAACATGGCTGAGGCTATAGCTTGGTACCTTTGTTTTCCTTGTCATTCCTATTACCATCAATGTTATATATGTATTATTTTCTGGCTAATGATGGTCACTTATTGAGAACAATCTCCTTCTCCCTTCTCTTCTTGCAGAGTGGATTCAGGCGGTCCAGGCACTCATGATCCTGTCCATCATCTTCAGCTGCTTGTCCCTCTTTCTCTTCTTCTGCCAGCTCTTCACTTTGCAGAAGGGTGGACGCTTCTTCCTCACTGGAACCTTCCAGATCCTTGCCAGTGAGTACACCCCCCTTGATACTCCCTCACAAATCCATTGGCATACAACACAACTGATACTCAACTGCAGAACTGAGATCAAATAGACATTGCACTGGTATATTTTTGGCTAGTATCAACACAAGATCTAAAATGGGTTTTTTACTGGATCCAGTTGTCACTCTATCAGGCTATCTGTAGTTTTTCTAGAATTGACTATCACTTATTTCATTACAAATTCTTTATAAAACTATAAAACAGATTAAGGAAGCAACATTTTAATTTTGAGGACAGTTCATTACTTACAAAATTGTTGTTGATCCATTTTCTGTTGATTAACTAAATTAATAGTATTTTCAGCACTTCTACGATGTGCTTAATTAATACAGCAATCCTTGATTAGTCTGAAAATACACAACTTGAACAAATCCATCTACACAGACAAACCAATGGTGGATGCTCACTCTGCATCTTCTGTAGGCAGAGAATTAAATTATGAGCATCTGTGCCAGTAACTAATGGTTTAATGCTCCACTTGTCCATTGTACTTCATGCCCTTTGGCCAGAGAGAGGCTCCACTGCCAGTCCATTGTGTCTCCTCTTGGCAGCCCTTTCCAACATCCCAGGTTTGCTCTCTATGGTGTGCCAGCACATTGCCTGGCACCCAGGTGCCCACTCAGCCAAACAGGAATGACACTGGGCATGCTGCCAACTGCACAAGTTGAAATGTCAGGAAGGCTGGTGGTGCGGGGGTCTGACAAACAGATCACGCCATGTCGGACCAAGGAGGTGGGCAGAGCAGGAAAGGCTCGCAAAGGCTGGATTGGGGTTCAGTAAACATGAAACACTATGATGTAATACAGGGGGTTGCCTTCTGCGAAACACTGACCTGCTCGCCGCCCCCTCTCTGCTAGACAGGGTTCATTTCAGGACACAAGACAGAGAGCACAATACTGCAGAGAAACATGATCTTGTGGTTGAACAATTGCCAACATTATTCACCATTCATTTTCCCCTTCCTGCAGGTTTGTTTGTGATGAGCGGAGCCATCATCTATACGGTGATGAGTCCGGCCTGGGTGATGGAGACATACTCCTTTGGCTACTCCTACATCCTGGCGTGGGTGGCCTTCCCTTTGGCGCTGATCAGCGGACTCATCTATGTCATCTTGAGAAAGCGAGAATGAGCCATCACTCCATCCCAGTGTTCCCTGTAACCCCCTGCCCAACTGCAAGTGTCATCAGTCCCCCTCTGAAGTATAAGTTTGGATGCCTGAGTACAAATGGCCCATTAAGCCACCAGGCCTATAAACCCAGATCACAGTGAGGGATGTTTGTGTGCAGGGGGGTATTACCAAAAATCAACAACCAAACCAACACAGAATCAACCAATACTGTCTCAGTTCAAAGATGTATATAGTATCTATGGTTTAAAACCTATTTATAACACTTTTTACATATATGTACATAGTTTTTTGTGTTGCTCTGTCAACGGATACTCGTATGAGCTTTGTTTTAGCTGATTAAGTGCCTCAGTGTTTGTTTGTAATGATGAAATAATTAGAAGCTATTTTGTTGTGTTTTCTTTTGTTTTTTTGCCAAAGAATTAGTAAAATGAAAAAAAGTATCTTGAAGTATATTAACCAAAATGCATGTATAATGATAGAACGGTTAGAAAGATTTTTTTTTTTGTTGATGGGCTTGCTTTTCAAAAAGAGTGGTAACATCCATGGATGTAGCATAGCCATCAAATATAGATTTGGTCCTTTTCTATTTGTGAATTTGCAAGTTTGAGTGTTTTTATTTTCAGTATTTTTCTATTTCTTATTTTCAACAAAAGATGGTGCTATGTATTTATCATTCCTCTTACTGATAGCCAACATTTACAACAATTACTTTGTTATTATTTAGAGTCAAACAGCTTGCCATTAAATAAAGTGAGAATCAGACAGAGGTACACTTATACACATGGTACCTGACTGCTTCTTTAGGGAACACAGCCTATTTCACACTGCAGTGTCTGATTTTTTTCCTCATCAGCTACTGTATAAAATGAATAATTAAGTTTGGGGTGGTGCATTGATGAAATCAAAAGTCATTTGGAATGTCAGTATTATTTTGCATTATTTTGTTAAGAGTTCAATCACAGTTAAATTACTTGATTACTTACTACATGAGCTTTATTTTAGATATTTTTTCCCTCATTCTAATGTTGGCATTCACTTTTGTGTGTATGACTGTTAAAGTCTCAAATAAGCCAATTTGCCTATTGAGTAGAATACCATATAAATTAACACTGTGGGGCATTATAGCCTAAGAAAAAAAGTTTAACACTACTAGAAACAAATGCCAACAAGTGAGTTGAAGCCATATAAGAAAATACGAGAGGATAAGGGAAAAAACATTTAGTATTAACTCAATATGTGAGAGATGACAGAGAGGTTTGCAGTGATGATACAAATGTCTGTTTCACATACTTGAAGTTTGACATGCTGCAGTCTCTGCCCACTGACGTCTAGATGTTTTTCTCCTCTACTGTATAAAACACTGTTTATATGTTGTGCATAACATTTGTCAATCACAATCTAGCCTCAAACAGTCACTTACTCAATAAAACTACTCTCACATAATACATATTGTGTATTCCACTGTTACAAGGGATTCGATTAATGCTAACACTTGATGCATGCAGAGTTTGAACTGACTGTTAAGCTGCCTGTCTGCAAAACGTGAAACACACATCTCTGGGCTATGAAAACATCATGTGAAAAAAGATATGAAAAACAGAATCTGAACCATTTCTAGTGATAAATCTGTAACTAAGAGATGGATCATAAATATGAGTGCAACACAACTGAGATGCAGCATGCAACATGTAAATTCCTATGTACAGTCTAGCAGAGCAAGTCTACCTTACTGTATGTGTTCATACATGCTGCCTTGTGCATTGTGGTTGCAAATGCTGTTATGTGACTTGTGTTACACACACTGGGGCAAAGGCATGACGGTTGGCACCCTGTGCCAGACATTCAAAACATGCAGCTAGTGTTTCAGCGTCAACAGTGTCACTCACAGCATCAGAAATCAGAGGACACGGACGTGTTTTGAACACTGTAAGCAAACGTCTGTCCTCCACTTGACATTTCCAGTGAGATCCTGTATCCTGCCAAAACAGAGCTATGTTGTGTTGGATTAGAGTATTTAATTCAGCACTTACTGTAGCCTATACTAGCTATTCTGTTGTGGTTTTAGCACGATGCTCATGGGTTCAGTTAGAAGAAATTGCCTCTAATGACAACTGCCCTCTTTACTGTTTTGTGTTAAGCTACAGAGTAGTCTATGCCATGTTTACACCTAAACTTCCAAATGCTCTTGATATTACCAAAGCTACTTTGAGTTTAATCATTAAAGGATGTTTCTTACCACCACGATGGAGCGTTTTGTGTCTTTCAATAACATTACACTGCATCACTGCAGTCCATTTTTAGAGAAGCAAAATCTGCCTGTTTCAATGAATGTCAACACACCACCTGTGCCAGTACTTTACAGATTATATGGTTTGGGATAATATCTATTCCTTTTCAAAACAATAGTTAGTCCATAATGAACACTTGATGATAGGCATCCACATCTCGAGCAGGGAAAGAGTATTCTTAGAAGGAGGAATCTTCTTACGGGCCTGAGAGGTCATAGTCTCCCACTGCCTCCCCCTCTGACATACTAGTACTGGGTGAAATAGGGACGCTGCATGCCAGTGTGTGTGTGTGTGTGTCTGTGTGTGTGTGTGTGTGTGTGTGTGTGTGTGTGTGTGTGTGTGTGTGTGTGTGTGTGTTATGTAGATGAAGATTTGCATATATTTTCAAATCTGCAGCTCTGTGTAGGTATATATTTTTTCTGATGTCACCTTACTCAATGTTGCTGGGTAGACATGTATACTTGCATCTCATAAAACATTTATACACTTTCAGGTTTGCTAGGCGCACTTTGTAATGGCCTGTGTAATACCCCCATCTGGTGGCTGCAGGTAGTAACAGCAACAAAATACACATATCACACTCTATTAGCAAACACTGCCTCTGTGTGGTACAAAATGAGCAATACAGTTTAATCCACTGCCTGCCATGGTATCCTGAGGAGAGTGAGATGACTCAATGTCTCCCTTGGGTTTAGTGGATTTTTTTTTCTTATTTAAAGTGTGTTAAACCTCATTAACTCCACATATGACCATTAGGCCTGGTCTAGTACTCAGCTGAGGGTGGATATCCTCTTCCATCAGTATGCACACATGCGATAGAAAGAGGTGATTTCTCCTAGTTGTCTACTCTCTATTATCTGTCAGTCAGTCTAATGTATGCTCCTCCTCCAGAGCCATAATGAAGGCTTTTATGGCACAACACATCATTAGAGGTATAGGCAGAAGACAAATGACTCTTCTACATTTGACAGATTATGTGATAAAGTCAGACAAATCATGATAAAAATCTCTGTTGCTAATAAAATATTCATGAAAGGGGAAGATAATTAGGTATCCAGCGTGTCAAACTGTTTTTTACATTCATAGCTCATTTGTTTTCAACTTTTTCTATTAACTATGTGAGCATAAATTTAGCAATGTTCCGCTTCATTTACAGTCAATAAAAAAACATTCAGATTTAGAAGATGAGATGAGGTGGAGGTGGCAAATCTTACCATGGGAACAAAATCTAACATCTGTGTTCAATTAAGAGAAGAGCTAGTGACTTAAAAGGTATATAATATCTGATTCTTAGACATTTCAAACCACTCATTGACCCCTTGTGACCTGTATGAAGCATCTTCACGTGTCATTTTTGGACACTAATATATTCAGTATCTGCCTTTAATTTGTTGCCATCTGTATCCATAATAGAAAAAAAAGCCAATTGCACTTTTTTAAACCTTGAGGCAAGTGTGGTAAACCTCAACCTACAGCTGAATAGTCTTAAACAAACAGTTCAAGTGTATTTGGAACCAAATGTTAGTGAGACAATGTAGAAAAAAGTGATTGAGAAAAAGAAATGCAATACATAAGAGCAGGGAGAAAAATAACTCCCTCTTGTCCTCTGACCCTAAAATGTACACGTCTGTCTAATCTAATATGTCCTTTCATATTGTCTTTAAATTCTGGCGACATCTTAACTGAGTGAATCCCTATCTAGGTTCACACTGATCATCTGCACTCATACTAAAATGGCTGCATTATGCATGTATGGAGAGCCAAACAAGCCAGACATCAGACATATTTGTCATGTCATCCTGAACCAACACCAGACTGAAAAGAATGGTCAAGTCTCTGTCACATTACTTATGGTGATGATGACAGATCAACATCCTGTCATGGCATGCTATTTGATTTAGTCACCTCCTTTTGGCAGTTTATTTAAACATCATAAACTGTTGTATTATTTGCAGATTGTTTAATTATCCAGGGTACATGTATGAAAACAGCACAACGTTTAAGAAGAAGGACAACATCAGTATATTGTTTATATCAAGTATTGACTGATATGCATTATTACCTTAGTGCTTTATAGGTGTCTGGGGGTTCCACACATCATTGGTTTGCCATCATGGGGTCAAACACAAGCTTTCAAAATAATCACTTTTCCCATTAATGCCTTAAAATGTCCCCCCGTCTTTTACCTATCCCACCCAATGTCACTATCACCCCTCCTTTTTTACATTGAGCCTACTGGGAGATAATATTTTCTAATTTATGGAGCACAATGAGGGGGATGCAAACAGAAGGTCCACCTTAATCTATCACAGCTCCTTCAAGGGTGCAGGGGTGCACAGTGACAGGCACAAAATCGCAGAGCCGGTGGGGAGGAGGGCAATAGACGCAATTAAGGCTCATGAAATGCAAATGGTGCTTTATGTGAGGGGTTTGGGATGGGGAGGAGGGCTAGGTCTCTCCTAGTCTTGCTGCCATCTGCTTGCTATCACCACCAGTGGAAGAACCTCTGGGCCTTAGTAATTTGTAGCTTTAATAATTTTCTCTCTCAGCTGGAGAAGAAAGGAGGAGATGGGGCTGGAGGGTCCGAGGACATGCAGCTGGCTAAGATTAGATTTAGATTAGCTGGTCAGATCACACGAAGATCTGACCTCTTACATTTTAGTACTGGCATAGACATGCTTGCATGTTCACACGCAAGCATGCGTACACATGCGTCACACGTGCAGGCACACACACACAGACACCATTCCCATTCCCACTCGCACTTCCACCCCTTCACAATACTTGCCTATACTTCATCAAAGTTGAGCCTGATCTGAAGTGTACTTCTAGCCAAGTGGGTCTATAAATCCCTGAGGATGTCTGGGGGTTATTTATGAACATGATCGCTACCCGCTGGGGGCTGGGCCATAACCCCAGGAGCTGATTCAAGCCCCAACTTTCCCTGGAGCGCTGTTTGAAGGGGTCAAAGTGGACACAGTGTTTTTTTTTTCCTTTTCCCAATTGACACAGCCATTCATTTGTCATGTGGAAAAGAAGGACCTTATTGAAACTATAGACCCAACACTTTCTAATATGCACCATACCAACCCATTTCTAAGGTCAAGACTGGGCCAAGGTCATCACCACACATACATGACCCTCGACCCTGCAGGCGTCCATCATGCTCAGGGAATAAAGCAAAGATTGGCAGTTGATGCAGTCGCAGACTAAATCAACTTCAGCTTCTGCCATACATCAAAATCACTTACGCCAACATGCACTCACAATGAGGGCCTAATCATTTTATCAGGAGTGAAAGAGCAGAGAGGATGAGGCAGCATGCTGGACTTAGAACAGTCAGATGGACAGAGGCTTTGTGATGGATTTAGAACAGGCAGTGGTGTGGAAATGTGCCTCTCAGTCCATGAATATGGTTGGGTGATGACTTAAACATCAGCGAATGCACCTTTAGCAGCTGGGGAACATCAGTGAACATATGATAGCCAACAAAACGGCTCACTTTCTGCCTCATGAAACTCAAGTAGCGCTTGTAACACTTATATTGACAGTGAAGTCGAGCCACACACATATTTGAATCACAAGGATTCGGTAAAAGATCAATGATTTTTACTTTGAAAAGCATCTGACAGCAGAACATCTGCAGTGTGGATCCACCCAATATGGATCATATGTGTTGTAGCATAAGTGATTGAGAGTCATGCATGGGCAACATGATGGGCACATGCCACACAAGACGGTCAAAGCATGCCTGCACTGGATTTTCATTTCAATGCAAGCCGCTCTGAAAGGGGAGCAATAGGAATCTCTCAGCTCTATATGGAGCAAATAACACAGGCACTGTGAATTTGTAATTTTAGCATTTAATGCTCACACCACACACAAAGCCACACAGAAACAGTTGCAAATTTGCAAACTGGAGTCGTCAAGAAAAGCAGCCAGAAAGTTTGGCATTAAACAGGGTGAAAAAGGCTGCTTTTAATCCCCACAGACAGACACATAGACACACAGACGGCTCTCATGAGGTCCAGTAAAGCTTCATAGTGGTCAGATGGACGGCAGTAAAAGCTCTCTGAATGGTGTCGATGAAGCCTCATAAATTCCCCAGGCAATAACAGGGCCTCCTATGGGAATGGAATACTCACCAGCCAAGTTATTTGGAGCTGTGTTGCATTTTAAACAGGCAGTTTTGAGAGCCCCACTCATTGGGGGTTATGTAGATATTTTTTTATGATCTATCCATTCCACTCTACTACAGCTAATACACACACAAACAAACAAGACACTAACAAGTGTTTGTACATACAAATATGTGCACATTTGCACACAGCAAAAATTGAGAGATGTGGGTAATACCATTAAGCAACCACAACATTGGACTTAACATGTAAGTGCAGTAAGTTGTTTGCCTATCAGTGAGGGAAACAGGCTCTAAATCAGCCAGATGGAGCAGGAGAAGACAGCTATATGAGCCACAGATAAAACTGCTGCAGTTCTGGATGACAAAGAATTAGAAGATCAAATTCCTCTCAGTGTGCACTCTGCTGTGAGAACTTGCACAATGTCATGTATGTGTCTGACTCTGCAAAGTTCAGCAGAATGCTTGCAGTCTTCAAACCCAGTATCTTTGAGACATTATTAATAGTGTCTGTATAGTGCCTCACCATGCAGCAATCCTAGCACTGCTTAGTACTGCAGTAGACTCTGAAGGCTATTTAGTCGTCTTTTCTGTAATTCAGTTGTTATTGTTATAGCTGAACTCAATTATGATAAACTGAGACACATTTGACTATAAAAGTATCACATTTAATTAAGTGCACACCATAACATAACATTATGTTCTCTGTTTTTGATACAGTTGCTTCAGTGCCAGGAATGAGCTTTGCTGCCACTATCTGGAGAGAGTGTGAGACAGCAGCAAATGTTTTTCTCTGTTTTGGTGTGACAAATCTGTATCAGCAGCCCAAACAAAGCATGTCCTAGAACTTTTAAAGGACACCTTGAGATAAATACCCAAAATGATTTATTTACAGCCCTAAAAGGCACATACACAGCTCCTAATTATACTATCACTCACCTTTTGAATTATTGAGCTGAACCAAAAAAAGAAGAATAGACATTCAGACCTAAAGGCTAATGAAACTGTGATTAGTAAACCTAATTAGTCAGCTATTTTCCCCAGCTTTTGCATGTTTTTAAATCAACAGTCATGTACATGAAATAGAGACAGTGATTAGTAGAACAAAGACAAATGCTGTAATCTTCCTTCAGTAGAGTGTCTGCCATGGCCCATCAGGAGATAGTGAGCCCGGGCAGATAGCAAGGGGACTGTGAACCTAGTAAGTGCCCATGTAGCTGGGAACGCAGTGGAATCCCAGGACAAAGAAGCAGGGTTGAGGGAAGATAAGACAGTCCCACAGTGGCATGAATTTCCACAATGAAGACCATACTGCATTATGCATGCATGGCAACAGAACAAAGAGGAAACATACAGTACAGTACTGCATACAATATACAAGCCACAAGTCTCACACACTCAAAATCAAAAGCTATAAATAGTCCAATCTAATATGATGATTACAACTCATAAAACCCTCACTGCATTTTAGGATTTTATATTCACACACATCAAGAAAATGATGTGTCCTGCTGCAAGGACTATTCACCCCTCCATGGTAAAATACTATTGACCAGATTACGTTAAAATAATAACAGCTCAGAAAACAATTCTAGTAATAGAGAGTGAAGAAGAAAACAGTAAAACAATGCTAATTATCAAAGTTATTCTGGCTTTAAATTGTATTCAAGGTGGGAACTATGTTAAACGTGTCAAAGTTCCAAAACAAGTTGAACATACAATTATGTAAAAAGGCCCCCTGAAAATCAAAATCCAGGACTTGAGCCTGCTCTGAACACTTTGTTTGCAATGTCCTTTGTCCTCCTGATGATATCAGATTATTTGTGCACAAGCACATATGGATGTATTTGAGAAGTTGTCAAAAGATGTGAAATCCTACTACTACTGTTTAGCCTCCCAATTTGTTCGATGTCTGCCAAGATGCAGCCTCTGGAAGCTAACCAATCAAAACAGAATGGGCTCAATGGGAGGCCTTAAAGAGATAAGAGAGAAAATAGCCTGTTTCATACAGAGGCTGAACTGATGGTCTGCATAAAGGGTCAGTATAAGATAAATAACAAGATTTTTTTTTCCAACTAAAAATCATGCAAAGATATTCCAGTAAAGCTCCAGAATATAAATGAAAGACATGTTATTTGGTCAAGTGACTTTGTTTGAGAAACAGTAGGAGGTGGGTTGTGATGAGCTCAAATATCAACATCCAAAACTGAATTGGAGGAATAAAAAGTTGGACAAAGTAAGTGTTCTTTTCTGTTGGTAGTATGGTAGTAAAAGATCCTCCCCATAGAGACACATAAATATGCACAAATGCATCCTAGGCTCAATGATATCCCTTTCACTGATTTAATTTTTCTTTTAAAAATCTTGCAGTGGATTATTTATCAAACAGACATGTTGATGGGCCTCAGTCATGTGTCTGCATGTGTGTTTGCGTGCGTGTGTGTGTGTGTTAATACTGAATGGCTATGCACTGGACTGTCGGTTTGTGTAGCCCCCTGTTAGCTTGACCCCCAGCACCTACATAAAACCCCTCCCCTTCATCCCTAGAAATACTGTTGCTCTTGCAGGTCAGTGCTGTAAATCACACACACACACATTTGTCTGGATAATGTTCACACTGCCACCACTCACGGACTTCGCCGTAGCCCCATGCAGCATTGGGACACCCCCCCTTGATACACACACATCACTTGGCCCCTTTATGTTTTCTTGCTTTCCCCTTCGATTTCTCCCCCTAACAATCAAAGGCCATATGGCAAACATATTCCTATGGTTCATTGGCTTTTATGGCTGTTGTTTAAAGAATGGGCCATGGTTTGGTTGAGGGGTGTTCCGGAGGCCAGTTTGAAGGGCAAAATAATATAGTCTGCCCTCAGTCTATTAGAGAGCCTTTATTTCTATTAGTCCAGTCACTAGGCACTCTGGGACCATTGAAACCCCCTGGTTAATTAGGAAAGAAAAACATAAGCACATAACGTGTTTCTAAAAAAAAAGTAAATGGCACACTGCTGCTGATTTTTTCTGCACCTCTGCATTTGCTCCCTGGGCATCAGTCCTTTTATGTGTCATTTGATCACCTTACTGGATCGAATTGTGCTTCACCAGGACATTCAGTGGCCATAGCCTATCAATTCAACTAGCAAACAAAAAGTGATTGCATTCTGCCTGGAGTGTCTTAATCATACATGAAAGTGACTTTGGGCTTGTCTAAATTGCTTGCATAAAGGTAATTCACTCTACTTCAAAAGTTAATGGACCACAATATTTGGCAAGAGTGCCCACGACAGCGAAGTGCCACTAATGCTAAAAAACACTGAAGCAAAGGTGTGAACATGTGGATATTTGCAGCGATATTTGTCTATACTGGCAGGGAGCAATAACTCAGCAACATTTGGAAACCTTAACTTGCCACTTAATGCTTTCCACTGATCCAGAGCAGAACCTCAGGTGACAACCCTCAGACTAATGTGTCAACTTTCTCAAAACGAGCTGCCACAACATTAGAGGAAAGCTAAACGCAATAATAAGGAACTCAATCTTCAAGGCCATTTCATGCCTATTTGGTTCATTCTGCAGGGAGGAGTTTAGAGTTAACCCTCTTTTCTTTCTTTCTGCGGTGGCTTTTTACAACATGCTGTAAGTCACTTGGACAGCGTCCTGCACCCCGCCGTTGACCTGCATCTGGACAGCATCTGGGGTCACTGAAGTCATCCTGACAAGTGCTAAACCATCTGGAAACTTCCTCCTTCACTTTGAGGGGTCACTATAAGGAGGGGTGATGAAGGAAACCGCTGCAATGCAAGAATGAAAGGGGTGATTTGCAAAGGAAGAAACTAGATTGAAGAATAAGCCAGAAAGTGATTAGCTGAGAAAATGTGTTTTGGAGAGCTGATTTTAACTGGTGATTAATATCATACAGCTTATTCAGCGGTACAAAAGATTAAATACTCTCTCACAAACCACTTATCACTAAGCACTTTAAAGCGAGAGGCCCTCTATCGAGAAATCCTCTGTTATGGTCTATTAAGTACTTTTGGAAGATGGAAATGATTAGATGTTATTCGTAACTATCCCCGTGGGGCAGCCATTCCAATAACATCCTCCTCTTCCTCTTTGAAATTCTCCTCTTCTGTCCATCTCTCAGCTGACATGGACCAGTTGAAATGGTATGTCTGGATTCAGACATGCAAACAGCTTCTGGTGAAGGGTAAGGGGTCAAAAGAAACATTCCACACGAAATAGAAAACAAGTGTCCTTGAAATAACAATAATATACCGTCTTCACTAACGAGTGTAGGGCCTGATGTAAATGGGACAAAAGGTGATAACATTGCATGGACAAAAGAGGGAGAGCAGTGAAGAGGGAGCTCAGTGCCTTGGACTACTTGAAACACTTGAAAGAGTTCTCTGTGGAGCCCTGGGGTGGACTCAGCACTCAGGATCAAGGATCCTGCTACAGGAAGTAAACAAGGCCCTGTAAAAACAGAGCAAAATGTTTGAGACTCAAAGGATGGATTGAGGGACAAAAGTGGATGTTACCACTGGAAAAAAGAGGGAGGGGCCGGGGGGAGGTTAATCAAGCGATGTGACTCTGAGAGAGGATGCGATGGTGAAGGACGAGCAGGGATGCAAAGGATGTGCGAGCTGATGGAGTGATAACTGATAACAGATTACAGAGTCGTTAGTCTCAGGTGCAAGCTGTGGGACATACAAGGATGTTGTACCCAGACCTAATTGCACCATGGGAGGTGCAGTTACTGGGGGCTATTGTTCCATAGCTGCTGTGTCTCAGTCTTCTAATTAAAGAAATCATTAGAATCCAGACACACAAAAAGATGGCACCTGACAGCGAATATTATGTCATTGGTCAAAGTCAGTGAGGCAAATTACAACCAGAAATGGAAATTTAAAACTGAAAAATGAGTATTTGAAATACATTCAGCTTTAACCTTAAATGTCATTTTTTTCCAAAGAAATTGTCTTGAGCAGGACCATTACTATTTAATGAGAATGCACACTTATAAGGGTCCATGCTTAGAGAATGCATGTCATTTCTGGGCTTTCGGCAAATCACTGCATGTAGGAAAGGAAATAGAATCAATATGGAGTGGTCATTCTTTCACAGGAAAGTAGACAGAGGCAGGGGATCCAAGTGGTACCATACGTGATGTATGGCTTGTGTAATAGTTCAAACACTGCCTCTGGCACCACATATGTTCTGGCTTGCTTGGATAACAACAAAACTTTCTTACTGGTAGTTGTCTTTCTTTTAATTTCTTCCAGTTTTCCCAGTTTAAAATAAATAAGACACTCTTCTCAAAAACAAAAGACATGTAGAACAATGGAGGGTAATTCTTCTATTAGGCAATTTATTGATAAACTCTCTATATCTCAGAGAATCATTACTGACAGGATCAGGAATGGTTGATAGCGCTCATGTTCTTCAGTTGTGTGGAATCAATAGGAACTCTTGGATTATCCTCTATTGAGCTAATGGTAAATGCAATGGGACCCTGGGAAGTGCTTCTCATTAACAGAAACTAGCTTTTAATGATGTCCCCTCTCATTAAGACTGATGATAAGAATTGATCCTGCTGTCTCCCCATTGACTGCCTACTCCTTGACCTTTAGACCCTAACTTATAGTGGTTAAACTGTAAGCCTGCCAGAGTAGTTTTATATGAGGCTGGCCGCTCTGCATCTGTCACTGTAGGCCCACACATATAACAAGAGAAGGAGAAGGTGGAGGTGGGAAGAAATAGTATCAGGACTAATGAGATGCTGAGGAAGGGGAAGGTCGGAAATAATAATGATGACGGTGAAAGGGATGGTAACGATGATGCTGATGTTGCACTCTTTGCCTTTTCTCTACCCTGGGGCACTGTCTCCCAGCTGATCCCACAGGCCCTGTCTACACCTTCCTAGATGCTGTTCCACCATCCCTGGTGACCCACCATAGCCTGCAGGTAGTAATGACAAATGACTGACAGAGCGAGCACCTAGTTGTCTGTGTTCAGGGACCTCTGCAAGGTGCTCGGTGGTCATTACAGAGCACCAGGGGCACTACAGAGGATGCCCCAGATGATCTCATCTCTGTGCCCTCAACTCACCTCTTTATATGTTAATGACTCTATGAAGCTGTCCGATGTGCTAATTTGTAACAGCTTGGCCAATCAGTGGGGAGCTCTTTGGTTGCCATGGTGCCACTCAGCAGGAGTTCTCTGGTGACAGGGTGAGTTCTAAAGGCGGCAGGTGGACAGCAGAGCTCTTTGGTTCCTGTCCTGTCACCTCATCTCCTTCATCTGGCTGTGGACACCAGCTGTGTCCCACTTCCACAAGTCATGACCCCAAGATAACCACCATGAAGAGGTCATCTTATCTCATTTAGAAGTGCTGTTCCACACCCCTCTAGTGTAAAAATGCAATTGTCTGGCATTAAATAAGGACAAATGTGTAGCATAATAAACTAACATTTTCACAGAACACAAAAGCAATGCTTGACATGATTTATTCCACAGCTTATAGGGATTTAACTACATTTAAAAAAACTTTATTTACAGGAAAACCTATTGAGACCTCAGACTCATTAACAAATGTGTTTGTTGCAAGAACACACAAAGAACACAATAATAAAAGGTCAACCACAGTTAATTAATAACATAAAAAAGTCTGAATTATAAATGAGCAAAAACATTTAAGATAATGGGTGTATTTGTGCATGATAGCTTTAAAAAAGAACAAAGGTCACAATTTGACATATTGTCAGTGATAGCTAGAACAACATCTTATACTATTATATTTGTATTATCACATAGGACAATTTGATGTGCACAAAAATGTCACCTGTAATAAAATAAGGGCCAGTATGACAATGTTTGGAGGTTTGAAAATATCATAAGCTGTACATATGTAAATGATCACAACAGTCAAGAGACACCAGATATCAAAAGACTATGTTTGACTGCAATGCAAAACACATCTAACTTTTGTAGCTTGAAAGAAACATTTTCACTAATTTTCTGTACCTACACACACACACACATATGTGCACTTTATATTTTAATTTGGGGTGATATACTATGCTTTCCCATAGAGCTGTATAAACTCATTGCTGTATTGGAGTTAAGAGTAACCACAACACAAATGCAAATCACTGTTTATTTCTTTAGAGCAATCCAGTAAATCACTTGGGGACATTTGGATGATAATGCGAGTGAGCAAAATGAAAGAGGTTATCCCCCAGTTCTGAAAGGCTCCAAGTGCCCTAATCCACAACAATCACCTCAAAATGAACCAGTTTTCAAACAGGAGACAGTGCTTCAACAATGGGATGGAGCTTCCTTTCAAAGTGCCATCAAATCAGTCCTTCTGTCATTAATGAGCTGTTGTAAAAACACATTGTCTTTGCCACTGGGAATGAGGAGGAGCAGCAGGGGTGAGGAGAAGAGAAATTCCTATTCACAGGAAACTTTCACTGTAAAGAGCTCTCCTCACAACAGATTCCTCCCTCCTCCTCCTCCTCCTCCTCCTCCTCCTCCTCCTCCTCCTCCTCCTCCTCCTCAGGTCTATACTTGTACTGCTACCTAAGCCTGGGCCCCAATTAGACTAGGCAACTCACTAAGAAAGGAAATAATTGGGCTGTTTGCCTATTAAAGGATGAAAAATGGGACCTGCTGGTGACTCCAGTGAAGCTTCTGGGTTCTTTTCAGCAAAGATGGAATGGTAGTGGAGGCAGAAAGACAATAACAGTAGGTCTACTCTCTCACCAAGGCAGCCCTTTGCCCACTAAACTGCCGGTAAAAGAGGATAATGGCAGATTGATGAGGCCTAATGGACTTATTCTTTAGCAAATGTCATTTGCTAACAATTTCTCACTCTTTTTTCCCCATCCCTCTGTACTCCTTGACCAAAGAGGGAAAGTGCTTTCATACAGTATGCAGTAAATCAGACACTGTGAGCCACATCAGCTACTGAAACTTATTATTTAGCAGATCACAATATCTTCTCAAAAGTGAAAGTTACTTATTGATTTCCACTAAGGTAAAAGCTAAAAAATGTATATGTATATATTTGAAAAGGGAAAAAGGTGTATGGTTGATAAGTGATGGATTTTTCATTCTTGTCGTCTTTTTTTTTTCAACTGAAAGACAGACTAGCATTAAGGGACCTTGCTCAGGTTATTTGACTTGGTTTAGAGCCACATCAATCTGACTCTTTGCTTGTAAAACATACCCTGTCAAAACACTGAAAACTTGGCATGGCCATAAAACAGCACAAACAATTTGCACTTATCAGAAATTAAAGGGCAAAGCTGTAGACGTCATGGAATGTCAACATGCTGTGGTTGATGGGGGCAGGAAAAACCAAATGGGGATCATTAACTGGAACTAAAATGCCTGCAAGTAGGTACATGCTATACAAAGGATCATTTTTTGGGCCTATTTGTGTGGCATGTTGATTTTAATTCTTAGATGAGAAGATAACTTAAAAATGTGCTTGGTTAATGGAAATATGATGCATCCGCTAAAAGACCCCTGATTATTCAATCCCACCTTTCCTTGAAATGTCTAACATTGCCAGCCTACCTCATGTCACTCATGATGTATATTTGCCAAATTAGGACCCAATTAGAAGTAATGGGCCTTGCAGTGTAAAATTTATTACCATGCGGATTTGATTAAGCACAGCAAAGGCTGCAGACTGCTATTTCTGAGGGTAAGCTTCAATGCCGTGTAGTGTTTTAGAACATTTACAGAGACAAAAACATCTTTGTCAATGAGATTGTGATCGGACAAAGCTAAAGCATCAGTATATTGGAATTTGTTAAGGCCCTGTTCTCAACTTTACTGGAGGCGGACGCAGCAGTGTGATCCGCTGTCAGAGTTCAGCTGTGTTTGGTGTCCGCAGTGCTCAGGTTAAAGATTGATGCCCGCCCTAAGCCCCATCTCCTCCCACACACACACTCACTTTCTCTTCCTTTGTCCCTGCAACCCAAAGCAGAATCAAAGAGGGCATTGAACAGACCTGGAGTGCCAGCACACCCCACTGCACATGAAAAACTGATAGGTTCCTTTGGAGCCTTGAGAGGTAAGCCCTGAACTTTGAGGTCCCCATTGTCCCAGTGCACTGACACAAGGCTACAATGGAAGCCCTATCTCCAGCTATAACGCAAGCTCAGAAGAAGGGGCAGAAAACCATTCAACCCGTCATTAACCCTTCTGCCTGGCTCTGGAAACCAGAGAATGGGGTAGTTCCACCATAACACCCTACCCCATACACCTCATACACCACCCTCCACAACAGACCAACTACCCTCCAGCGGTACAGCCCCCTTTTGTCCTATTGTTCTATGAGTGATGGATTCTGTTGGATGGGAAGAAAATGAGGGCTGCAGAGTTTCATGGGTTTGATTGGCAACTTTTGATACGCAAAGTGTCAAGAGAGAAGGCAGAAATAACAAGGGTACACCTAAATTGGCAGGTCCCAAAAGGAGAGAGGGCAAGGGGCATAGTGTTGACACATAATCATAATGATAAAGAAAGAAGTCCCAGTAGAGAAACCTTATGTGCAGCTTGGCCTTTTCTCCTGTGGGTTAACTTGATCTCCTGTGAATGCTGATGGAGGATCATGCAGATATTTGGGGGGCGTAGAGAGGGCTGACAGTGTTTTACAGAGGCCTCTTTTGAAGCACAGGGGCATTATAAATGCTAAATACCAAGCCGGACCCAGCTGATCACCATAGCCTGCGGCAATCAATAAGTGAATGGAGACCAGGTGGTGATGGCGCCATTCAGAAAGAAAGGAGGAGGACCTGAATTTTACAAAGTGGGGCAAGAGTGAATACACAATGGAGGTTAAAATGGGGAGATCATAAAAGTGATTGGACGCTCTTGCACACATCAGTAGCATAGCTTTGATTAAGCACAAGCCGAGACAGAGTAGGATCAATAGCTGTGTGTAGGATCTCAAAGCCCTGAGGGTGGACATAGATGCAGGGAAGACAAGACCAACACTTTTGTTTGTGTTTGGAGTCCAAAAGCATTTTATTAAATTGTGAATCCAAGCCATTCTTACACCTTATCCTAACTGTTTAGGTCTTGTTTTCAAAGGGAAACTTAGAAGTCGACATGATCAGCATGTTCGTTTCGCTAAAGAAATCTCTGTTGCTCTTGTTGAACTACAAAAATACAATTAAATTTTCAGTCATAGAAGACCAGGGACTTATTCTCTAGCAAGACACCTGCTTGCAGAGAGCATGAACACAATAAGCACAGCCAAGTTTCATTTGTGCCATTGTGTATATTTCTAATGTACATTAAATAGGTACAGCTGATAAAGTATAATCTGCTGCTTGTGATGTTTGTAATTTCCACCAACATTGTGACTGTAATCACCACCTAAAAGGCCTGCTCCCTAAATGTTTTCTACATTGTTCTACTCATATAAAGAAAGAGTAATAATCTCTGTAAGATATTTGTAAGCCTTTCATCTAAATTACAAACCTGGAACCTGATCCAAAACAAAATAGGCTATTATAACTCAACCCTTTTCATGTGTATCTTTTATACTCTAGGTATTATAGTCTTTTCCAGTAACTTTGTTAAGTAGTAGCTTTAAATTTAATCCCCTGCTAATTACTTTATTCATGCATGTAGATAATATTTCTAAAGGCAACACAGTCATGATTCACCTGTATGCAATTTGCAGTTAGTCTTGTTTTAAGTATTGCCAATTTAACACTGAAACATATCCCAGCTGATACCAGCTGCTTTGCTGTGTCTAATATGATCCAGGTATGGGTTTAGCCTTTGCTTAACTGTAATCCTTCCACACTTTCTTATGTGCAACTGTAATGCAAACATCATGTAGAAACTCGCAGAGCTGCTTAATGTGATTGCAAAAGGAGGGGGAGGCAAACATTAAAAGATAAGCTTTGCCTGTAAACCGTTACACATTAATATGGATCAGGTGGAATCCCCTTTCTTCACTACTCAAGAGAGCTGCGTCCCATGAAAAGAGGAGTGCAAGAGGATTTAACTTCGATGCTGATTGGGGAACAATATGAGACAATAAACCCCAAGTGTTTCTTATTTACTGTTTTGGTTTAATGCGTTTTTAAGTGTGCCAGTGTAGTTAAAAGCAGCACTGCCATATGTTGGGGTGCCTTGTTCTAGTTAATCAAATGATGAATCACCGATACAGAACAGCTGCTGTATGCTATGGCCACAACTACGCTCATCTGGATTGAATTACAAAAAAAAAGAGAAGGAAAGCAACAAACAAACAAACAAAGGCTTGTATAGGCAGACTTCAAGCTTCAAGACAGACTGCTATAGAATGAGAAAGACAGACGGACACAGAAATCAACACAATAAAAATGAAGACGTCGACACTTTATATGTGACCATGAGCACATGCACATGAACTATTCCTTTTACATTAAACATCCTTAATCAAGTCACATAATGGTTCTTCACAAATTGTCATGAGGCAATCTGTAAATGTTAATTCTGCAAATGACTGCTTGAACAGTAACTGTAAGCTTTACTCACAATCATTTTTTATGTGTGCAGTTATAATTGAGCACATTCCTTTATTTAATTTGCATTTGCAATATCACCCCATATTGCTATCCCCTTTGGATTACATGGTTTTTAATGAACTCAACATCGGTGGGAATAATCATAGTCATTTTCATCCAGTGAATGTTAATCATATATCACTTCTCTGGCTTTAATTACCGCATGCTGCAAGTCGTTGCATTCGTTAATGTTATTAATTAGCATTTTTTTTCTGAATAATACAAGGATTTTCTCAGCTGCATGAGGTTGGGAGTGCTGCTGTGGCAAACAGCTGTTAACAGTGTGATTATATTGTTGATTATGTGCTAATAATTCAGGAATCAATACTGTAAATATGAACTTTGATTTCTCTCAGTGGTTCTTCTAATGCAGGAGAAAAATCTCAGATCAACTCATACTCTGTACTGAGGGGGGGTCTGATTTACGATTAAAGACCACTGTGGCTTTGACCCTCGTAACCTACGTCACGCTGGAAATTGACAAATTAAGAAAACATACCCCATGGAGTTTTCACTGAAAGTTTTATTTACATTCAACATTTCTCATCAAAACACACAGTATGTGTCCTTCAAGGTCTCACGTACATGTTGAATGCATTTCCTCCCACATTATATATTTTAAAATCTGTATCCCTTCTTTGTTTTTGCTACCTTTACAGCTAACACATTGATCACCTGCTAATAGTTTTCTATTGTTACATAGATTTTCCTTTGATTTGTGTTGCTTTGCTGTAAATGCATTACTTTATTTGAGACATAACCATTATTTTGTATTTTCTTGAAAATTGAGGGTACATTCTAATTAGCGTCTGTGGGAAGACACTCACATATGCAGTTATGGCAAGCTGTGCTATTGAGCATGAATATGCAAATACAGCATACTCTCATAGACTTCTAATCTCAGTGTTCATCCATCAAGACATAGAGAGAATTTGAAGAACAGAAAAACACTATCAAAAGCTTAAAAGTAGTAAACATACTGTCCATTCGTTATGTCATTAAGGTTCATTAATAATAATAAAAAGTTATATAATGATAAATGTTTCTTTAAACTTTCTGAGAATGACTTTGCAAACCCTAAGGGGAATGTAAAGTCATACATTTATATAAATCCAGAGTGTATTGTCCTTTTATTAACCTGGTCCGAGGATGGTTTCACTTTGAACCTTGAAGCTGTTCGTGCTGATGAGCCAAAGCTCCCCCGGTGAGAATGTAATTACAATGTTCTCAAATTTCTAACCTTTTGGTTGTGAGTTATGGGCTGGTATTTGCATAATCTATCATTTAGCTACCTGGAGAGGGTCTGTACTTTGTGCTTATTTCATATCACAGTCTTTTCATGTCAGCTTAGAAGAGGAGGCAAGTACTGATTGTAAGAGGTCTAGTTATCCTCAATCCCATTGCTCCATTTTCTTGGAAGAGAATGTTAACATATTTCCTTGGATTTGCATTTCAGACCAAACTGCTTACTCTATAGTGATGAAAACATACAGATCCAAAGCGTGCATCTCCATTGAGGAGATATGTTCACTGCAGATCAAAAGAGACATGCTTTTCATGCAAGCTATTCTTTTCCTCTGATGATAAGGTACTATACTCCACCACAAGCTGATGTGCAGAGATTTCAGCGTCCTCTGTTTTCAAACATTTTCAAACATAGATTTGGAGACAGTGATCAAATGTCAGGAATCACAAAGCAAAGACAAAACAGGGAGACGACTTGAAAGCTGAAAACTGTCCCGACTCCTTTTTCAGAGATATGTGATACAGTCCTCTCTCAACACTTGTTATTTCACTCAGACTAAAACATACTTCAAACACTGAAGCTATATAATGCAGACAATGATTTGTTTTGCAAATAAAGTCTATGTCATTCAGTTATACTAGCAAGGTAACATACTGTGGATTTTTTTCCTCATTATTTTGGATCTATTTTATAAGTGTGAAAATAAAAATGAGTAACAGAGCGAACATTCCCCTGGACTGTGACTCTGCAGCCCAGCGGTCGTTCACTTCCGTAATCGGCACAGACAGGGAGTCTATAATAAACACTGGCAGAGGATGATAAGGTTTGTCTCACTGTAAAACTGTTAACACTGCAGTTTTACTGGACTGGCACATGGCAGACAGGCAGCACTAAGCACCTCTCCAGCTTTATGATGAGGTTGGGGAAAAAGACAGATTTGGGGGCTAAAAAGCACGTAAAAGAAGTTGCAACTTGTCCATAATGTATATCTCCACTCCCTCATGCATCACTTTTCTCTTTCTTCATTCACTCTTCTCCATTTTGCATTCATCCATTTAAACTTCAGCACTTTACAGTTAATGGTTATACCATAAACTGTAAGACTTGTCACTTCATGATACTGAAAAAGCTGCTAAAACTATAAATGACATTATATATTGAATATCAAAGTTCAAGATAAGTGCCTGTGTGTGGGTTTAATGAGACTCCCCCCCAAAGATACAGTGTCTTAAGACCTTAGATTCTGGATTCTCTACTTGACAAAAGAGATGGCGAGCAACCATTTGTGCTTCATCTAACAAAAGAAGAACCCTTTCCTTCATCCTCTTATGTGGCGACACCAGTGTGGTTGATGTGTGTTACTAGCCCCACAATAGCTTTGCTTTTATTACTGGGTATACTCAGAACTCTAAACTGATCTCATCCACTAATAATGGATCCAAAACTGACTGAAGCCAACCTAAACACTGAATAGGCTGACTATAACAAAGGACTGAGGAAAGCTGACAATACCAAAGAACTGAACTTTTTTACACTATGAGGTCTTTAAAAGGAACTTAGGACATCTATAAGGCTTATAAATGGATTAAATTGGTTTAACTTCTGTCTGTTATTGTGAGTATGTTTATCTGCTGCCTTATTACAATCTTCTGCTGAACCCGCCCTTCTGGCTCCGGCTACTGATTGAATCCTTTACTTATCTTCAGCCCCTGCTTGCGAACTTAGACACTGGTCCAATATTCAATTAACTACCTTGTGTTCATTAGGTGTTGCAGGGGTTACATAACCAAGCATCCTCAGCAATCTTGTTACAATCAGTATCAATAATGAGATTGGCCAGCAGCTGTCCTATAAGTACATCATTGATGAATTTGCTTCTAAAAAATCTAGGAAGCAAACGTTAACAATGGAGCTAAATTCCTTCAATACATATATTCTTTTAAACTGCAAAAAGTAACATTTGGTCTCATTTATATACATATCGACTATGATGCAGATTTGGTGTGTACTGATGAGTGCTTGAAATGGGAGTGGGTTGCAGGTTGGAGGGCCCCAAAAACCTAGAAACTACCCTGCAGCAAAACCACATGTTCAAAGAGGATTCATCATATTTCATTGTTGCAATAAAGACGAAAGCCAACAATAATAATACTGAACTCATGACTGAACATTGTCTACTGCATTGTATGTCTTTGTCTTTGGCATCACATCCAGAAAATGCAACTTTTCCTGTGAATCCATTTTTGTGTGGCAATATGAATCCTTCTGGGGAAGGTGGACTCTGCCAGTAACAATGAAACCGCAATACAAAAAAGACAATTACAGGGTACAAATGCATCAAAGACGTACAACTGGAAAAAAAGGTCCAGAAACAGTAGGAAAAAAGGGGTCTAAATAACATTTCCCATTTGAAACAAGAAAAAAACTGAAGATTTGATGGTAATCACAGTTGAAACACAGGTGATCTCAAGTGCTTCCCTGCCAGTAGCCACAGTACAAAAACCACATTATGCTGTTATTCATTCTGGAGCAAGTGGGCCAAATTAAGCCAGTAACCACTTAAGGTCCCAATGGATTTTGCAAAACTTTTTTGAAATGTTTGCTGAAACCACAAAAGCTTGAATTTGTGAGTTTTGGAAAAACTGTGAAGTGGTATTGCAATGTTTCTTTTCCAGTTCCTGGATGGGATTACATTTACATTTCAAAGAAAATCCTGAAGTGCTAAACCAAAATAATATTTGACACATTAGCCTGATTCTATCACATCTATAGCGGGTAAGCACTCCAAGTTCTCAATTTAGCCTCAAATCATGACTGAATTGTATGGAAGAGCACTCCATTAACCAAAGAAAAAAAGAAACAGGAGCCCATAGTTGGAATCAGGACTTGCGTATCACAAAATAATTACTTTTTCATAATTCTCCTCATAATTAATAAGATAATGAAATAAGATCTCACAGATTTGGATCCAAGTTTGGATTTCATAATTCCGAGAAAAGATCATTTTTAGGTCTCATAATATGTGTTCCACCATATGTGGTTGTGTTTAATCATAGTTTTATTTGGTAGATTTTACTAAACATGACAATGTTATGCACAATGTAGATGATCTAATAATAACAATAATGATAATAATAATAATAATACCATCCACATTTGTCAGTGACATTAATATCTACCAGTGTTCCAAACCAAGGAGGACATAAAAGATAATTAATTTCGGTCTTCTCAAAAAGCAATGATTGATAACCATTTCTCATAATTACAAGGTCCTTTCTCATAACTATTGAAGGGATTCTAGTCGTATGAGATCTTTTCTTGTAATCAGAACTGCAACAATTAGTTGAAAAATGAATTAGTAAATCTACAGACTAATTAGCAACTCCTTTTTTTAAAGGAAAAATGGCAAAAAAATGTTGGTTTCAGCTTCTCGAATGTGAGGATTTGAAACTTTTCTGTGTCATAAATGATAGTAAAGTTTATATCTATTTGGATTTTGGACTGTTCGTCAGACAAAATAAAACATCTGAAGATGTCAACAGGGGCTCTAAGTTTAACAAGGATTTTGTTTCATTGAGGAAATAACTGACAGATTAATTGACAATTAAACATACATCAGAATATTGAGATACCTACTATTATCATTTCAAGATAAAGCCTTATTTTTGTAAGATTGTCATGTGCAACAACAAAATTCAAATAGCATCTACAGTATTTAATACCCACAAGAAAAATCTGATTAAGTGTAGATTTATGAACTGAATGACCAGTTTTACTCCTGCTGTCTTGTCTGAAGCTAGTCATTCACTGTATGTCCATAAATTATGACAAATTGCATCATCAATCCATCTGTTCATCCGTCCATCCATCCATCCATCCATCCATCCATCCATCCATCCACTGAGCCATGAGAGTCTTCTTCGTTATCTGTTGAATGCTTGCTTCATTTGCCTGCTCAGTCCTGCCTTGTTTGAGGGGATTTGAGGGGCGAGATTGCTAATCCCAACTTTGAACATGAATCAGCGTCCAGGGGGAAGGCCTCCTGGATTCTCAGCCCTCTTTCTTATGATAATGGTCCAATCAGTATGGCCGGAATGATGAAAATGCCAGCCAGCTTATCTCAGTGGGACAGCTTGGCGGTAGGGAGGGAGGGCTGTCAGAAAGACAACAAGAACCTGTTTTGAAATAAGGAGGGTATTTCTGCTAGCTAGTTATAGCGGTATCTGTGTGTTGATTTGCATGTGTGTCCACATATTTGTGTGTGTGCATAAAGGCTGAAGGAAATCGGATAAAAAACATGCTTCGGAATGATTGGGTATGTTGGTATTTGCATTTGCATGGATGCACATTAGGGGAGCAGGATGTGTTTGTGTGTGCATGTGTGCATGTTTATGAGTTTGTGGTGTTTATGCTTGAATATGTCCTATGCTCAGGCTGATGCTGCTTGCTGCATGGGACAGGTGCGTTTCTGCCTCGCATAACACTGATCCATCAGGCTCACATTTCTGAAAGTGATAACTGCTGACCAGGAGATAACCTTTTCTATTCAAGGACTGAGCAAGCTTTCAAAGCACATGCACTAAACAGCTTCATAAACAAGCATCTGATTTTACATATTTGGATTATGTTTATTGAACATTTAGTGTCATATATATTATATTGCACATTATTTTCTGCCCTAAAAACCTAGATGTGCATGGAAGATTTTTTTTTTTCTGGAAGCTTCATCTCCTGTGCTGATCTGCATGTAAAACCAATTGCGTGATATGATTTTCTGTTCGAGTGTGTCTGCCACTGCTCATGCCAATCTTATGGTTATGACAACAGGTGCCTTTAGTCACTATCAGCGGTGCAAGGGTTCAGTCACATTGCAGATATGTGCGTCTATGGGAGGCATTATGGTATTTGGCATGGGTGAAATGTGTTAACTATCAGTAAGGTGAAAGTTCTTGCCAGCTGGGGAGGAGCAGAGAATGGGACGGGATGGGAATTGGCAGTGTGTCCATCACTGTACATGAGAGCTTGAGTTACAATGACGGCATTATGCCAGATTATGGGGCTAAGCAGGGGGCAGTATCTGTCTCTGCTGGTACTTGGAGAGGACTTGTACTGGACTGGACACACAGCTGTTCCTAGCTGCTCTGCACTAGACACTGAGGCGTCCAGTAAAACTGCATGCGTGGGTGTGCATGTTTTTCTGTCTGTGTTAATATTTGTCTTGCTGGAGTGTGTGTTCTTGTTTAGGTTGCCCATGTGTTCATGTCCAATTGTGTAGATCTCCGTGTAGGCAATCGAATGCGTGTACGAATGGGAATGGCTCTCTCATACCCATTTTCCCTGCTGTGTGATGGGGAGCAGCCCACTGTGATGTGGTTACTAGAGCTGGTAACTTATACAAAGTCTCCCCAGGGCTACAGCTCTGTAATGAGAGGCCATTATCACTAGAAAGTACACTGCACTGGAGATAAGAGAAGCCCAGCCGGCAGGCAACCAGCAATGTTCACTGTCACTACCCAGGAATAGCCACATGACGCTTGTATCTCCAAATTAAATTCTCATTCCCTTTCCTCTCTCTCGCTACCCATTACCTCAAATGTTCCTGGCCAGTCTTGAATTCTCTCCCGTTTCTGTTTATCTCTTTTCCTGTCAAGTATTTTTTGTCCAAACTGCTCCTTCTGTCTCTCTTATGCCTCAGGATTGGCAGGGCCCAGGTGGGATTGTGCTTGTCAGTGGTGGTGGTGGGAGTGGATAACAAGCAGGCAAGAGGAGCACAGTGACTACGAGCCCACCCGCCCTCAAAAAAGGCTCACTCCATCAGAGGATTGGAATGGTATGTACAGTGTGCCAGCGGACCCATGAGCTCACCCTCTATAAGGGCGAGTGTGGAGTCAAGATGGACACTGTATCCCAAGAAGAGTGCGTATGTTGTGTATATGACCTTTGGGCCTGCTTGGATTACATTATGTGTGAAATTTCACTGTGGCATCATGTACATAATCATTAGCACAAGGTTACAACTGAATATGAAATGATAATGCGAATTGTCACTAAACGCGGTCTGGTTCATGGTGACTCTTAGAAGTGTACCAAACTTAATTTCATGAAACTCCAATAAGTCTGCTTCTAAATCATAAAATGCTAAAATGAAACGACACTAAGAGCAGTCTTCTCTCCCTTTCATCTATCGCTACAGTATTTTCCCTTGGAGCTTTCTTCTCAGCATCTTCTCTGAAATTTAAATCCCTCTCCATTTATAATCTGAGAGGACAGACACAGGGAAGGGGAGAGGATCTGTTGACTTTCATTTGCCCGGTTGGACACCATTTTGCATAGGCTGACTTCCACACTACCAACCAATAACAGCAGTCATGCAAAAGCTGATTCGACGGGGGGAAGTTTACTAAGTGGATATGGAGGAGAGAAGCTGTTTTTGTGAGTGCAAGGAGCTGAAGTGAGTCCTTATCAGCCCTGCTCACAAAGCCTGGCCTCAACACTCTGGACTGGTGTGAGGACACATGCAGTTATAGAGACATGCAGAAGAAATGTGGACACACGTATGTGAAAGCTAGAAACAAACAAACATACATCGTGGGGAAGGGCTCGGTTCACAGTTGGTGACTGAAGTCAACACAATTTAATAGAAAAGATCCGTAGGGAATGTTATTCAGACTCATGCTGCTTCAGTGCTTAACTCAGTTACTGGGCAGCACATTCAAATTGTTGAAATTAGCTGCCAGTCCACATCTGTGAGGCTGCCAGGTTGAGTTGAGGTTTTGGGGAATAAGCTTTTGCAATACTTATACTCATCCCTTTAATACAAGCTTGCTTTTAATGCAAAATAAAATCGGTTGCTATGCAAATAAGACTGATAAATTTGCAACTCTAGCTTAAGTGGATACTGTTTATAGCAGAGCACAGTGTGCACACACATGGAACAGAACTAAAAAGGGAGAAAAAGAAGTAATATAGGAAAAGACATGAATATAATGGGTTGAGAGTGATGGCTAAGAATTGTCTATATCATATGTGTTTTATTTGTGTTCTTCAAATTTCCAATTTAATAAGCTTCTTTGTTGTAATTTTAGCCTTTATCATTGTTCAGACAATCTGACCTTAGCTGTATAACAGTGCTCATGTTTCTCTTGCAACTTTTAATTGGAACTTTTATAGTATCTTAAGTTGCTAATGAAATAAATTAATGCGATATCAGAGGCAATTTTATTTTGTTTTATTTTTAATTACAGATGAACAGAAAACCAGGATGGACTACATTTTGAACAAAAATATATTTCATATTATAAAAAAGTGGGAGGAACACGAGTGACTGAAATATTTGTGCTTTTGTTTATGTAGATGATACATTGTGCACAGATTCAAATTTAAGGCAGTGAAATTGAGGTCATAGCTAATTTGGCAGTGGACATGATGTAGAGTGCTTATTTTGCACTTGGAAAGCAACTCCAGAAACACCTGTAATTCCTTATTAGGAGGAATTAACTAAAACTTAATATGACCGACAATGAGTAGCATGAAATGAAATGAAAAGAAAAGCGACACCATCCCTGTGAGATCAGTTGTGATTCTACTGGATGTCGGTTAACATCTGGCTAATGAATCCTGGTTCACAAGGTCCATATGATGATTCAGTCTGTTGGCCCCCATCCGCCTCAAGCCTGGGGTGCACATGAATTGCTGTCTCACTCCTTCTTGATTAGACTGTATATAAATGAATACCAGTGGCAGGCACATTATCAGAGCTGCCTCGCTGTAACAGAAAAGACAGGTGTCCCTCTGGCAAGACTTTTCACATTGTGTGTGTGTACAATCCTGAAAGAAAGGGGTCTACACTGTTAATTTGTCACACTCTGCCATGCCTGTCTACGTTCAACCACATTTTCATCAATCACATGTATCCGGTGAGCTCAAAGACATCCAGACACACACATTTCCACCTCTGGTGCCGTGCCAGTGCGTCTGCCCAATAGTGACTCAGGCCACCCGTCATCATGGTCCCCTCCTCTGGCATATGTGACTCCTGCCACATGCTGCCACTGACCAGCCAGAGTTACTGAAACCAAATGGCCCTGCACCACCGGCATATCCGCAGTCATCCAAAACACTGACCCCAAAGGCCCTCCAACTGTGGAGCACCTGGAGCTCTGAGCGTGCAGAGTCAAGAGAGGAAGTCCACACTGACAATCTCTCTCTCGTCCTTTAAGCCTCCAAAACTCTTCAAAAAGCTCCACCCAGTACACGCAATAGTGATGCTGTGACAGTCAGTGTTTTGGGAATACAAGGGCTCATCAATCATCGATTTGCTCAGATTTTTATGTGTTGTGTCAAACGTAAACATTTGAACACTTTGCTCCATTGCACCTCCAAGCTTCTTTTTCTTCCGCTTCCATTAACGCCCGATTCTCCGTGGTGCCGCCCAGTTTCACCACGCTGCAGATGCACAGCTTGCAGAAAAGAAAAGAAAAAAAAAAAAAAAAGCACTTCCCTTCTCTGAGAGCTACAAGCAGGTGTGAAAACAAGCCCATGGCGAGGAGGAGGGACGAGGAAAAGAGGAGGAGGAAAAGAGGAGGGAAGTAGGAGGATGAGGTGAGGTATGCTATGCTCCAGTTAAGGCTGTGGGGTTTAGTCTGTGGCTCCTTCATGTGGCAGAAGCCCATTAATCATTCGTGTTCACTGACAGGACCTCTGCAACACAGAGAGACACACAAACGCACTTACACCCACACACACCCACACACACCCACACATATATACGAGCATGCATGAGCACCCACACGTTCTTGCCTCCGCCCCTGCTGCCACATACACAGAAGAGCATGCCCTAATTTTACCCCAAACATGCACGATGATGATCTCCACCCACGCGCACATCCATCCCATCAAACCATCAAGCCATCCATCTTCTATACGTCCGTCTATCCATCCATCTCTGCATCTTTTGATAAGCGCTGGCAACGGGCTCACGAGCCATTTCATTCATTCATTTCATTCTCCACTTGGTGGCTGTTTAAAGAGAACACAATCTCACCATCACACCAAGGAAAACAAACTGAGGGTGAAATGGTACGTAAACTGTGACATCATGTCAAAACAAAACAAAAATGTGAAACAATAAACCAGATTTCTCAGCAAACACACCGTTTCACAGAAATGTTACTTAAAATAAACCTGATTAGAAACCTGGATGACTGAAAAGACTCATTTAACAGAGATTTCTGACAGAGAACAGAGACACATATTTGTATTTGGCTTATGCTGATCACAGATCCTGTTTCTAACTTTGCATGTAACTATACTGGACACTGTATATTAAAAAGTTCCAATAACACAATTTGAGGGTCATGAATGACATTTGTATGAACTTAATCCTTCATGGAGACATCTTTTCTTTTAAAACCATCCTATTTTGTGACATTAAGTGGGCAGATTTAGAACATATCTAATCATATTTAATCTATGGGTTTGAGAGTCTGAACACTTCTTATTTCAAGATGGTGAAATTGTTATATTTCCTGTCATTATCTTATTTTTTTAATTTACTGCTCTGGTATTAGAAAATATTCCCCTTTATGAGTCCTACTTATCATCATTAAAAAGATAGTATGTCAGCAAAAGAGACACTATTCCAGTAAAGGAAAGTGTCTGAGTCAACTTTATGAAAGTGCTATACCTGAAGCCACCACTAGGGGCTATCTACTCCACAGGTTTCTACACTTGAGAGCAGAAACTCCCTTCAAGCTTCAGTCAGCAACCATATTTAGCAGCTCATGACAAAGGATTAAAGAAAGAGCATATTACAGAAAGTATATTATTCCTGCAGTAAGTATTTCACTAATGGATCCATCAACATTTCATCTGAAAAGGAGGAGTAGAAACAGAAAATGAAGAAACATTTTTGAATTTGAGGCAGAGCAACCGCAGTTTTCCACATTAATCCGACATGTGCAATCGGGCTGCTTTTCATTTCTGTGTGAAAATGAGGAATGTGTGTGTGTGTGTGTGTGTGTTTTTCTGTTCAAAGAGACAATGATTACTCTGCAAAATTATCCACTGAGATGAGAAGGCAAAATGAGCAAATTATACCCTTGTAGTTTTCTTCAACTGGATGCAAATTTGAGACAAATAATATATACAGTATGTGCTTTAACCCTTTTGGGAAATGCACATAGACAAATAGAGCAGTTGTTAAAACATTAACATGCCGTTTCTTTTGTTGAGATATGCCCCAGTTGTAAAGGCGAATGGAAACAGTCAAGGTTTAGATGCATGAGAATCATATGACAATGAAAATGTTAAAGTTTATTTGTCATACCCTCATCAAGGATCCCCGAATTAAAGAGTTCAGAAGAAGCTACCAAAGAGATAATAGCATTTTGTAGATTAGAGCAGATTTATTGAAAGTAATGGAGAAGATAGTAGCTGCATTAAATGAGTCCAGATACTGAAGTAGACACACTGAATGCAACAGTTCTTTCTTTTTTCTTCAGTAGCCAAAAAGAGAGGGGGCAAAAGGGGGTAATGATCCAGCCAAGAAAAGCAAGAAAGATGACATGTTTAAGCACTTTATAAAACATGAGAGTAAAACCATCCCCCGTTTGAGAACTGAGAGCATCCTCTAGGTAATATTTTCCCTTCTGCCGTTCACCTTTGTATGGCATAAATTATAGGTGGGGATTAATGAGGTAACTCTTTCCTGATTCTTCCTGCCATCTGCCCCTTCAAAGAGATTTCAGTGGCTAAAAGAGTAAGCACAGGGGGAGAGGAACTGAAAAATGCCTCGAAGGGGATGTCAGTGCTAATTGTTTCCTATTTAGCCAAATCAAATGAGTTACATCTTTGAGGGCTGTTAAAATATGACTGGGGCTGTCAGACATAATATGAGAAGGACTTGATTAAACCCTTGCAAGAACCCTTAGGGGTCACCGCACCCCAGACTGGAAATGTCTAATGTTCAGTCTAAGAATAACCAGATGTTTTGATGCTAATATGTGGCAAATCAATTTACTGACCGACACTAGAGATAAATGTTGATATTCAGATTTTCAGATCTTTGTGGAAAAAACATTAATGGAGAGAAATTGCTCAAAAAATTATGTGATGGCAATAAAGATCTAGTTAAAGACTTTAAATCGAATGTAAATGTAGAGCAAATATTATCACTGGCATATATGTGACGATAAAAAATAGCAATTTTGACATGATTATTAATGCAATATGTAATCAGAGACTAAAATAGATTTGGCTTTGATTCTGTTTTCATAAATATGATTATTACTGTGACAACGGAGGCAGGGGAGAAAAAAAAAAAAACTTGGCTTAAAAGCGATCTCTCGTTTTGCCAGTGTTATTACATGTGCAAAAGTCACCATCAAACTGGATTAGGGGAATAGGATTGCGATGCTCTCCTTTGATCTGCCAGATTACAGTAAATCTTCCACGGCACAGAATGAAAAGTTAGCGAGCGAGCGAGAGAGAAACAGAGACAGGAGGAGGGGATTCTGCAGGGGCCTGATATCCATGCCGTCTCTCAGCTAAGCCGAATTCTTCCCCCCCCCCCCCCTCGCCTCGTGCTTCCAGGAGATTTGGTGTCGTTATGATGTCTAAGTCCGAGGAGACACAATCGGGACGTTTGCTAAAATGGCAACAGAGAGGGGGGAAAAAGGGGAGAAGGAGAGAGATTTCATTAATTGTCTTTATTCATTCCACCCCCATTTGAGATCCATTCAACCACATATACATGGAACGAGATCAAATATTTCTATGAGATAAAAGCTGTAACTCATATTAGGCAGTCAACAAAACAGCACTTTGGCACCATTCTCCATAAATGCTTTAATCTATGATATACTTATTTGATGTTGGGTGGGAGCAACCATTTCACAGTGCAAGCTAACAAATCTAATATATTAGATCCCCAGACTACGTCAGAGAGTGCTTAGATTAGAGCGGCTGTCTGTTCATCTGTGCGGATGAACAAGCCTTGATAATAGCTCCTCTAATTAACTCCAGACTACACTGGAGGAGTTGTCTCCTTCTGAATCACATAACAACTGTTCCCCCCCATTCTAAACCTCTGCCACCTCCTCCATCCTACTCCTTCTTACTCTTCCCGCCACCTTGACACCAACTTCACTTAGTCATAATGATGTCTTTTGGCGAACAAAACTCCCTCAGTCCAGTTCTTGCGAAGGAGCTGTTACGAGACCTTTAGCACGACTACCTCATCTGCGCGGCTGTCGAGAACCCTATAGATCCTTCAGCGATCTTGATAATGAACGTCTCTCTGGAGCCAGCCGGGAATTAATCTCCGCGCAGAAGGGAAAAATGGAAGTGGAAGACAGAAGACAGACAGCAAGAAAGAGCGGGGCAGAGATCAAGGTAGGGACAGAATAGTGAGGGTGTGAATGAGAGAACATGACATGCGAGAAAGAAGAGTTCATGAGGGTTTTCAGTGCCAAAGAGACAAAGTGAGACCAATAATTGCTCAGAAATCCTGTCTTGACGAGGCTCCCCTTATTACACATGAGTCAGATGGTGCTATTACAAGCCACCATGCTCCTGGCGTCGCTCTGTTTTCTGGCTAACGATCCCCGACAGCCCCGCTATCAATGATACTTTGGACATTAGATTAGTCATCAAGTCAGAGGAAGTCAGGATGATTGCAATGTCCATCTTAATAAAAGCAGATGCTTCCTCACATCCTCCTACTGTCTTTCTTTCTCCATGGCTGTTCATTAGTTTCCATCCATTTTTCTCTTTTTCTTGTATTTCCCAGTATTTCCCTTTTTTCTTGTTAAAACACATTTTTATTCCTCACTTTTCTATTTTTCACATCCATTCTTCTTTTTCTCTTTCTTCGTTTTTTTTTTTTTTTTTACCCGTGAGTGTGTGTGCCCAATGTGAGGGCTCCAGAGTAAATAGCTGGAAAACATTCAGACATTAATCAGCCTGTCGCCAGACAGCGCTGACATCACAGGCCTAGTAGGATAAACACACGTAAGCACAGATGTGTGTGCGAGTGTGCATGTACACACACACACACACACACACCGCTCCACACACAGGTAATGTATTCTGAGGGCAGTCTGACCTTTTTTTTCTCTATGGCAAGATAAACAGGTAATCAGTCTGCAGTGGTCCACTAATTGGCACACATACTGTACATGTACACATATATCGACACACAGAAACACACCTTGGTTGAGTTGAATTAGCTGAATTGGCTGGTGGATGGGGGACAGTAAACAGAGGTGACCTCATGTTGATGATCTAATGGGGTGTCCGAAAGGAAAATGTGTCCACAGCCAGGGGAGACAGGGTAGTGTTGGCACTGCTAGCAGTAGTCTGACACTTTGTCAACATCATGTACCTGCATCATTGACCTATATGTACATGCTTCTAAACGTGTATTCACAAACAGCAAGCCTGTCTCTGTCCAAAGGTAACAAAATCTGCATACAGCTAGTAATCATTTCTTTAATCCCTACAACAAACAATATGTAAAAATGTGTGGTTTTACAGTGATTTGGCGTCGGACCATTTCTCGGATGCAGTGCAGTGACTTCCTGGAGCCTTTGCTGGTTGCTTGGCAACCTCACAACCTGTAACAACAAGACTCCTCTGAACAGAAACGAGAGTAGTATTGATCCGCTCATTTCACTCTCAGCAAGAAAGGGAATAAGCATATTTCCGAAACTATAAAACTATTCCTTTAAAAGGTTTCTGTAACAATCCTGGATTCAAATCACAGTGTAGGATTTTGGACTGAAATGACTAAACACTGCTGTATACACCCTCTATTTTGTACAGCAAGACAACACCCATGTGAGGAAAAAACCAATACTACATCATTACCTTCGACTTACAGATGCAGGCTCAAATGCTCAAAGGGTAGTTCCAAACTTTGCTTCTTAATTATCCAGTGTGTGATCAACAACTTTGTATATCGCTTGCACCTTTGCATTTATAAACCTGGCTCAAACTGTCGGCTTTCACTTCCAGAATGGGCAGACCGACATAAACACAGTCTCTCGCTCAAGTTTTTATTTTTTTTTACAATACATACACACTCACACTCTCAGTCATATATGTCTGCACTCAAGAGACTCAAACAGAGACACAAACAGAGACGCCCAGACACACACAGATGTTAACACAGAGGGTGTCACAGGGTTGATGTGGTAAAGGCTGTGTTGAACAAAGGAAGATTCAGTTGCACCCCCTCCTCCCTGCCACAAACGACCTGCCGGGGGATTATTTCATAGCAGTTACGGGACAGAAGATTTAGGGAGCAGACATGCACCTCACCTCGCACCTCCCAATCCCCAGCAGACACTCCCTTTGAGATGTGGGTCCCGGCTCTGGTGACACAGGGAGCTACAAAGCTACAAAGGTTTCGCTGCATGCGTCCCCCCCCCACCCCAACCCAGTCCTTAACACACGTACAGACACAGAAAGACGTGCATGTACACAAAGTGAGCACACAGGAACCCAGACACACATATTGAGGGCAAAGATGCAATGGGCAAGAACATACAGTTATTCAAATGATGTCTCCACACAAAAACATTTCTTAGTTGGCTTAGTTTCCAGTTGGCGGTCATTTTTCTGTGTTCTGCATAATCCATAAATTATTGTGTTGCTTTCCTTTTTCTTTCACCCCGTTTCTCTCTTTCTTGCTCATTACTGTACTATTACCTGTGGCATCAATCTCCCCAAATACAGCCACACAGATAGCTGCTCCCATTATGAGCTATACATCATTACCTCTGGATGAACGGGGAGATCCTATTTGGAGCATGACATCCTTTTATTCTAAAACATTCAGGGATCTGGACTGTGTGAGTACCGTATGTGCGTGTGAGAAAGCGACAGGGGGGGGGGGGGGGGGGGGGTTGCCGTGTTTTGAGCAAGCACGGCCTTAAGACACTGAGGAGTTAAATATATGCATACTGTAGTGTGTATTATTCAGAGGCATGCTAAATGAAAATGACATTTAGACATTTGTAATTCTCTAACAGTGCAGCAGACTAAAGAACAATGCCCTGCGGGCGTAAACCACAAAAGCCCTTTCAGCGAGGTGATACACATTTTACAGTATAATTGCTAAGATACCCAGTACATGGTCCCTTTCAGTAGCTCTCTCTTGGCATGTCAGATCTCTAATCATTTAGTTAGCAGAACAGACATGTCAATTACATGCAAATTGCTTTTAGTGTGAGAACATTGGACTGTACCTCAGAAATGTGGGCATCCTATACAGTAAGTTGAACATTTTACTCAATTTGTGGCTGTTTTGATACTATGACACATTGTTACTAGAGCTTCAACTAATGGCTTTTTCCACTATTGATTGATATATCAGTTATTTTCTTGACTAATGGATTTTTTTTTAGTCTAAAATGTCTGAAAATAGTGAAAAATGATAATTACTGTTTGCCAGAGCCCAAGGTGACTTCCTCAAATGTCCTGACCAGCCATCAAAAACTTAAAAGATATTTAGTTCACTATCATAGAAGACGAAAAAATAGAAAAAAACCTGCATTTTCTTTTACTGTAAAACATTACGCAAACCAATTCACTGACTACCAAAATGATTGGTAATTCATTTCTGTCAATCAACTCATCATCGCAGCTCTAACTGTTACTACTGCCTCCTGCCTTTGCTTCTTTAAGGGAGCAGATCAGTTTAAATTGGTTTTCACCTCCATACGACTCATCCAAAATCACTGTTCACTGCAGTTTACAGCAAACTAGTTGCTACTGCATGAGGACAAAGAAAATAAATAGTTGAAAGTTGATCTACAGTCTAATCCCAATGTTGCCATGCACAGATATTCTGGAAAGCAAAAATGTAAAAACAATGGCATTGAATGGGATAGAGTGGTAATCCCTAATTTAAAGACATGGTTGATTTGGCAACACTTGTGGTTACTGGTGGTGACAACAAGTAGCTTTTAATAATACAGGTCCCAGAATTCAACAAGACATGTATGGATCCCAGAAGAAGAGCAGCTTGTGTCTCTGTTTACAGTCCAACCAACCAAACTGTGAGCTCACAGGTTTCATTATGTAATGTTATTTTAATAAAGAAGACTCTCAAAGATACAACTTCCAAATGTCTGGTATTTATCAATAATGTATCCTCATGCATGAGAAAAACAATGTGCATGTAACCCTCCTTTTCCTAGCAGTGTTGCAGTGGTTGCTAATGCTGTGAGAGTGAGTGATAAAATAGGACATAGATATACCATGTTGGCAGTGTGTGGGTTTGGGGTCTTAATCCGACGCAGGCGGAACAGCCAGGTCCTCATAAGGGCTCTTTTCATGGAACTGTGGGGCCTGGTGCTTTCTGGGGCCTGGGGTGCTGGGACAAGCCACCCCTTCCCTCCCTCCTTACTCCTACCCCCATCCAGACCCTAGTCATCCTCCTTCCACCCCTTTGTGGGGCTTTTCCACTTTGATTTCATGTTTGCCCATCTCATGGCTCTGAGACGGGGCGAGCAGAGACATTCCACAAAAGACCCCATGAGACGCTGCCCCCTCCGCTTCCTGCACACTCACACCATGTATACATAATAACACATGTACTCACACACAGTCTGTATATATACGTATAGGTAAATGTGCATGTACATGACCATAGGCTACCAAACAGGCACACACACACATAAATACCTAAACCTCTTGTTTCCACTCCTACCCAAGGAATAAAAAGCTTGTGCCAATTTGCCACAAACAAAGGCTTCATTCTGTTTCGTTTTCTGTTTTAGGGGATTTTCTGTGAAGCTCAAAGTGATTACATCTCATGTACCTATTTCTTGACCTGTTCTTACTGTTCAGGATGAGAGCAAATCTGTGGTGCCACAAAAAACCCAACAAACCCAACCTTGTCACAATTCCCCCAACTGATAACGAACTTAGCAGACCACCGAACCCTACGGGGGTCGCTTCAGCTGTTTCTCCCCAACACAGACTGCGAGCCCTGTCCCTGGCTGAGGGTCCCGGGGTGTTCCCCTAGGGAGCCCCAGAGCTCTGGGTGTTAGTGTTGCCACTGGGGCTTTATAGACTCCCTACTGAGAGCATCTCCTTAGAACAGACAATGGGAGGCATTTATCCCCTGGGTGACCATGCTGACCCCCTAAACTCACTCCCCTAAATCTGCCGGGCATGGACTGGCGGCTCCTTTCAGGGAGCCTTTCACAAGGCCTCACAAAGCGTCCTGGCCCATAGGCAAGCTTCCACAGCAATGCATCACTTATACACATACAAGATAAAGCATAGTGTGGACGTAAGCAAGTTATTACGTAAAAGAATTAAAAGATTGTGATCTAAAATGTAATAAAACTGAGAGTCAAGGATCAGTGAGGGAGTTTTAATTACTGTAGAGTCATTATTTATGCAGATATGCTTCAGGAAAGTATTTTGTTTTCAATTAAGCATGCTGAAGTGATCCTCTGTGTTACATATGGACAACATGTACAGCAGGTTTAAAACTATCATCATAGAGCAAGACAGTAGTGGAGAGACAAGAACTCCTGCAGTCAATGAAAACCAGAGACATACACACACACACACACACACACACACACACACACATTCCCTCCATCGATGCATTCACACAAGAGAATCAAACTACTCTCATCAAAGGAGGAATAAACAGATTTTCTATTTTCGGCCTCATCTTTTTGCTGCCTTTTCTCATCTTCCATGCTCTTCCCATCCCCTAACCTTGTTCTCTCTTTTCAAACACATCTCCCTCTTTTCAGCCTTCACTTCCTTCCCCAGTTTGTATTGTTGTTGTTGTTTCTCCCCCCCCCCCAATTCCTCCTCTCTCTTTCACTCAGCACTTTTAATTCCACCCCCTATTTTCTCCTCCAGCCTCGGTGCTGAGGAGCCGTTTCAATCGGGGCGGTGTTTGTGTGTGTGTGCGTGTTTGTGGGGTGCACGATTGTGTGTGTGTGTGGGTCGGCGCGTACGATTGTGTGCGTGTGGGGGGGGGAGAAAGAGAGAGGAAGAAAGAAAGGTTAATATATGTGTGTATGTTTGTGAGAGACAGCGTGAGCAGCTTGTTTTTTTTGCATGTGTGTTTGTGTATGTGTGAGTGTGTGTGTCTGTGCATGCACGTCTTTGTCTATGTGAAGGAGATGGAGTAAGGGGTTTACCCTCCTTTTTTACTTTATGTGCGTATCCTTTTGGGGACCCCCGCCACAAGGAAGAGGC
Organism: Scomber japonicus; assembly: GCF_027409825.1. Taxonomy (NCBI): domain Eukaryota; kingdom Metazoa; phylum Chordata; class Actinopteri; order Scombriformes; family Scombridae; genus Scomber; species Scomber japonicus. Next base: position 8,683,229 of record NC_070597.1, on the reverse strand, counting down.
TTCCTTTCATTCTCTTTTTGCATTCCAATGCATCCTATACACTCTGTAAGACCCCCGTTAAATGCGGAGAAAATAGGCCGAGTGCTATGAGTGAGTGATAGACGTGTCTGTTCTTCAGCTATAGCATTCTTTTCTCTAGGCTCCTATTTATTTGCATCTTTTTGTAACTGAAAATCACCACTTTTGAGAATGCTACATGCAGAGAACCCCCCCCCCCCACACACACACACATCTCATGGTTTGCCACAAGTCTTCTATTCCAGCTAAGAGATTCAGCTCACACTTGATAATCTGACCAATGTTGTAGAAATAAGTAACTAATGACCAGATTTGAGTTTGTCACCGTGATTGTTAAAAAGGAGCTTCCTGGTTTATTGCAACTTGGAACTCATTTTTATAGCTTTGGTCATTGTTTCGATTATAAAGCTGTATACTCGCCAAAGTAATTGGTGAAAAAAAAAGTGCTAAATTTCTATGCAGTAAGTAAAGTCAGGAAAGTAAGGTGAAAAATGTAATATTAGTATCATTCAGACAGACTATTATGTGTTTATAAATGTCAATGCCAAATGATGACCAGGCCACTGACCTGATTCTGACATAGAGTCGATTCAATATCTGAAACCATGAATACAAATAAATGTTTATGCAAAAAAAGAGGACTTTTTAAAGAAGTGTGACTGTATTTTATTACTGTTAGCGTTACGGTTAACCATAATCCTAAGCAGCAGTGTATTTTGACAGCCTAACTTTCATTTCTTGTCAGAGGAACGTTGCACAACATGGGACAATTGGTCTTTTTTCGTATATAAAAGTAAACAGACTGGATCCAATCTGTTTTGTTTCAGAAGAGAATGAAAGGAAAGTTCTTCATTTTTCCTTTGAACGTATGTTTTTTTTCCCCCTCCGCTGGTCTCAGAAAGGTTGTTGAGACATAACATGTGGTTAGGTCAGACAAACCGCAGAACACGCCACTCTAAACAATACACCACCATGATAACAAGCTGCCATCTTCTACACGATGGCAGCCACATGGGCACTTGTAAACAGAAAATAACTCGGCCCCAAAACAACTTTCTAGATGGAGGTAAACTCACATCCTCACCAGATTTTCAGTATAAGTTTGTGTCCATAAATCCCTTGAAGCAAACTATGAATAGAGTTCATTCTTGAGGTGTTAACATGTTCTCAAGAGAGGAAGACAAATGTTGATGGCTGTTGGAAGAAAAATATATCCATACAAGGCCTGTCTAACAAATTCAGGAACAAAGCAGGCGTGTAAAGGTTAAGTTGGCCTACTTCTTTTTAAAAACTGATAACACACTGACAAAATCAAGTCAGAGTTGCTTTAGCTTTTCAAACTTTATCCCAAATTCAACAACATTCAACCTTAAAGGTTAGCATTATTTAACTGGTTACTTTGAGGTTAGCCTTTATAGCAAACACAGCAAAAGATTAGTCTAGATTGTCAAAGGTCAGACCAGGGTTCAGGTCTACAACTGTGTGTGCATTCCCCCTGACCTAGGAGTGTCTGTTTATTGTTTGTCCATATGCACAGCTATGCTTGTGTGTGTGAGCAGTGGTCTAACCTGACCTGGAGATAATAGGTACACAGGGGTCAAGTATGCCTAGTGTGTAGAATATGTGGAGCAGGTTGTTGCTTGAAGTCTTGGTGGGTGCGGCAGGATCGAAGGCAGGTGGCGGGTGGGGAGTCAAAGGGTTAAACTAGAACAGGTTGGTAAGAGTGCGTGCATGCACAGTTGGTACTGAGCTGCAAGTGTGTGAAGTTGAAGGGTTGGTGCGTGGCTCTACGTTACTGCACTGCACGACACAAGGTCAGGGTTAAAAAGACACAGTTGTTTTGTGAAATTAAGCGTTCAGCCTTAAAGTCTAATCCAGATTTTCCAAAAAATGCCAGCATATGTTGCATCATGTCACCCTCTGATATCACCACAGAGTATTTATGTGTACATTCCATCAACCGGTTTCAAGCATGCCATTCTTTTTGTGGGCAAGAGGAAAATGTTTTCGCTCTTCCAGAAAAAGAACCTGAACCTGACCTGCTGAGCTAACAACGAGATCATGTGAATCAGAATCGACAGTCATTTTCCCCCCAAACAGGGCCAACAAGCATTGATGCATCAGGCCTCACACAATGGCCCTAGATGCAGCATATATATCATCAAGTCCCGTTTAACAGTGGTCTGTCTGCCCAGTGGATACTGATGGAGCCCCTGAGTGGAATATCTGCATTTAAACTCATTTTCCACATTTCTGTAAAATGCACCACACCTCTCTCCCAGAATCCCCAAGAAACTGAAGATATTGTTACACAACCTCCCTAACGTCACGTCATCAACATTTCACACTAACCAGGAGCATCGGGATTGGGTTCAAATTAGTTCTGAACCACTGGCATTCTTGGCAAAACCGTGAGTCTTCAGATGTGAGCAAAGAAAAAGTGGGAGTAGGTGGAGGCTGCATTCCTGCGTTTTGGTTTCAGTGTCGGCCTATAAATCTTTTGTAAATTAATCTCATCCAGAAGCAGAGCCACCCCTCTGTCCTTTTGTGTTTTAAGATGTACAACAATGACTAGCCGGCCGGGTAGTTTCACAACTGCTGAGGTGCAGAGACTACAAAGCTGCAGAGACAGACCTCAATGGAAGTCAAAGCCTTATTATCAATTGCAACCTTCTCATATTAGTAATGTTTACCCCAGACCACTTAAGGTGTCTTACAGCAACCAATGATGCATTTTCTCTATGTAGTTGGTGCAAACATTTTTTCCAAGACTCCCTGCATTAGACTCTTCTTTTCTATCCTTTCCCCTCGGGAAGATGAGAATGTAGGTGAAGGAGGTGGGGAGTTCTCTCTCCTCCCCTTGTAAAATCACATTTTCCCCTCCTACTTGAAAGGATTTCTCAGATTTCTGGAAGCAATGACACACATGTACACACACACACAGTAATACACAGTCACACACACACACACACACACACACACACCATGAAGGTTAGGTACTTTTTTTAGACATACTAATAACAGACTAACACTCTGCACTCTGATCTTCAAAGCAACTGACGAGCAGAGGAGAATGAGGCCATTGAGAAGCCCATTGAGGGAGCTTTTGGCACATTGAACCCATTTAGCCTGTAAAAGAACATTTTAATATTTACAAATCGCCTTAAAACTGCATGCAGCACAAGGCCAATGCCAATTCACTGCTGCAAACATAAAATACGTGAAAAGTTAATTTACAGGCATAGAATGCAATAAATAAAAAACGCTTTAATGTGTCATTTTAGAGGCTTGTAAAAAAGGAAAAGTTTCCTTTCTTCATCTTCAAGTGTAAACTTAACAGAATTATTACCTTTGAAACTGGATTGGATGCTTTATTGCTTTATCTTAAAGTGGTCTGAAGACTAATTTTCAACAGTATTGACGAGGATTTCCTGTTTTTATTCCAACATTAAAGTTGACTGCTATATGAAAGCCTAAGAAACTACAAAAAAAGAGACTATAAACTAAGAAGTTTACAGTTGTATATGCAGGAGGGCCTTTAGTTGAAAGAAAAAGAAAAAAAAACACTTCCAAATGTTCACAGAACTTCATTGCCAGTTTATTCAGCTATTGGAAGTGGTTGTAGTCATTTAGCCTAAACCGAGCCTCAGATTATGTTTACAACTGGCGCTATAAAGCTGTCTTCAATGACAGTCTCATATTTCATATTCCATAGCAGATGATATAAATGCAACTGTAGCATCTCAAGAATTTTGGCAAGGCTGTATTTCCTTCACGAAACAATGTCCTGACTGAGCTCAGCTGCCACTCAGGCTCCTGGGGTTTCAAGTAGGCCAGAAGGGGCCAAAATCAGTTTCAGAATACAACAGCCTTTATAGGAGGATACAGATTATATAATACATCCCAAAAATCCTCAACCTTGTTTCAGATGAGTGGTCCAGACAGAAAATCTATAAAACCTTTGAAATTTCTGCAGTGACAAAGAGAAAATGGCAAAAGCCTGAAACTTCTGGTTGGAGACAGAATCCATAAAAGTCGACCCACTTTGCACCCGTTGTAAAGTCTCAAAGGCGTAGAATGATTCTGCATTAAACTGCGCTGTTGGTCCGGGATTATGTCTCTATCATTAATGTCGTCAGTGTAAAAGTATGGTTGGTGAAAAGTCTCTCACCACACCTCCTAATTGCATCACAAAATATCAGTAGATTTGATCATAAAATGTGGTTGATGCAAACACACACACACACACACACACACACGGGCAATAACTCATCATTAAGTAATCTAATGACTCGTGTCATTCTGGCACTCAACCAGATATTTGGGTCCAATGAGCCGAGTGTCCATTCAAGGTTCCTTCTTGTCTCTTTCTAGATGCAGCACTTCCCTCGTTGCAATGAGACCAAAAATCACAAACACTGCCTCTCTCTCTCTCTCTCTCTCTCTCTCTCGGAGGCAAAACAACCCATGCATTAACCACATCTCCATTTTCCCTGCCGCATCCATCGAGGAAACAAGTGGGTTTAGTAGAGATCTAGTTTGCTGATTACAGATTACTGCGGTGAATAACATCCCATGCCTCCAAAGAAGAAAATGCTTGGAGTCATAAAAGGTGATAAAAGGCAAACAATAACAACCGGTGACTAAAAACACAAACAAGACATGGGAAGCTCATTGTACCCTGCAGGGAATTTGTGCTAATGCAATAACCTGCCTCAGTCATTCTAGGCATTATTCCCAAACTTTTAGCAGATTACATTGCCGGTAATGACTTTCAGCTTCATTTTGAGTCAGATCAGGTACAATTATTGAGTTTGATTTAAATATTAGAATATGACACGAGGGCTAGCCGGGAGAATGAATCCATGCTGTGCTGTAGCTGTAGGTGGGGCCCGCAGCTTGTAAGGAGGAAAGCAGCAAACCACAGACAGAGCCTGAAAAGTACTCCTAGAGTACCAGCATCAATTACCGCCATTACTGCACATTATCCAGGCCCTCATTCTCTTCCTGTGTGTGTCTCCTTGCACTCATACGAACTGGGTGCACCACTGCACCTCAGGCTACTCAGGAGAGCGTGTGTGTGTGTGTGTGTGTGTGTGTGTGTGTGTGTGTGTGTGTGCAAATGTGCTCGTGCAAACTCCTGCATACACATGCCCATTTGTGTGTGTGCGTCGCCGGGTAATATATCATCTCAGCTTGAATAGACCCCCAAGCCAGAAGTTAATGAAGTGAAATGAGACTTATTAGCCAAAAACCTTTAAAGTCACTGACAGGCGAACGTGGGGAAATAAAGACAGCCTGAAATTATTAATGACAACGGAGACATAGGTGCACAAAGGGACTTTGAATACAGGCATAATCCACAAAATTTGCATTCTTTATACCTTAGGAAAAACAAAGATTTAAAAAGACTGTGACACCTAAACTTAAGCACTATTTCCCTCAAAGTTTAGCATGTTCCCCGTAAACGGTTCAAGCCAGGACAAACGCTGATTATGCTACAGTAGGTGGCTGTACCCCCCCCCCTTCTTTTTTTTGCCCAGAGAAGTATGTTTTGCTCTCTCTTTGCCCTGTGGTAGATTAACACAAGAGTTGACACAATCATATGATCCACATGGTGCACATTTCTCAATGGCTTTATGTCTGAGGTGAGCATGCGGCCAGGCCAGCTAAGCCAGGTAACATTCAGACTAATTGGGCAGGAACGGCCAGTTATCAGGCTGATTACTGCCACTTCTCATCAGGTAATGGTGGCTCAATGGGGGTGTGGAGGGTGGGTGGCAGCTCTGTCTGATGTGCACATTATGGAGAGTACAGCTGGATGGGGGGGGGGGGGGGGTTGGGGGGTGGGTTGTTGTGCATACTGGCAGGGGCTTTTCTGGGGTCAGCCAGCGAACAGGGACGCATTTCTCATCACTGTCAGAAATTTGGTGGGTGCGTTCACATTTCGGGGTGTGTAAGCCCCCCGACCAAGTAGCCAGTATGCCAGACTTATGACAGCATGGCTGTCAAAATGGTTAGAGGGATGTATGTTTTTTTGTCTCAGCAAGATGGTGAAGGTGCAGGTTCATAAGTATCATAGCGTTTCTTCAACTGCTTTTGAATAAAGCTGTGTGGCAACAGATGAAGATAAATTAAAAGATCATGTTTCACCCCCACTTCTCCATAGACCCCAGGGCTGACACTGTGCACTGAAGATGCTTTGAAGCCTGATACATCTGGTTGCCTTTGACTGGGAGCTCACAGAGAGGCCAAGGTGTTCAGGTTGGACTCAGCAAACTTCACACTGCTCTTTGCCCTTTTTTTGGCCCTGGGCTTTAACCCTGTATTGACCTCACCAGTGTTTGCTTAAGGGGTCATCAAGATTGAGTCACTTGTTTAGCCTAAAGCAAAAGACCTGAAGACATGAAGGGTACCAGGATATGCTCTGATTCAGCTAACCTTTGTTGATGCTCGCGATCATGGTTTACGTTGTGAAGTCAGGACTTGCTGGATCGGAAATTTGACTTGACAGCATCACCCCCCCCCCCCCACCCCCATCAGATGTCCACATGGGGCACTGATACAAAGAGTGACCCTTTCTTAAACACAAACACATAAAAACAGAGTGTCTTGATTAAAAAAAACAATATTAATTATGGTTATCTTTGATATGTTCAACACCTTACATTATGTACAGAGGGGTAGGTTGATCTTTGTTGTGCATTGCCTCTAAGAAGCATTTTACTGTAGGTCCTTTTAACTTATGTTTTCTGCCTTGTTACCATCAGATAACTTGTATTGATGCTGAATATCATATGTTCATGGGAGGTGAAAGCCTCTATGTAGTTCATGTTTTAACATTTCTCTCACACTTTCACTATCTGAATATTCCTTTTGGTGTTCTACATTAAAATATGGACAGGACACTATCTGGCCTGTAAAATGGATTTAATTCAATACAGGAAGTGGAAAAAAAATCTGAGAAACAGGAGAAAAGTCAAGACTTTCATTTTCTCAGATTCATCTCTCCACATTCACAGCTCTGTCACACAATAACCAAGCCTTACGTTTTGCACACCGACTTCCCATTATAATAAATGATTCAGCTGCACTCACAAATAACTCACTTAGTGGCAGAAATTGGGCTGAGAGCTGACCTAGATTTATGTCGACCCTCCATTCGGCTTTTTTTCCCCCTCTCCATTTCTTCAGGAAGTAGAAATGGGGAATGCGAACAAGGTGCAATGTGATGTTAGCAGAGCCGCAGAAGTGGGCGTGAGGTGAGAAGTGAAGAGTTGCTAGCAGGAAAGTATTGTCTGGGCAAGAGCGGATGGGAACATGGGACCTGTGGTTTCTCTATTGGTCAGACCCAGCCTACGGCTTTAAAAGCTGGCCTTTGATCATATCCCATTGTGGATGTAGTTCTAAGGGGGGAACATTTACTAGTGGTCAAAAGCTGGTACAGTTCCATCCATGTAATTATTTTTTGTAATGCTTGATCTGTATTCAGGGTCATGGTCATTTGGTTGCCAGGAAAACACTGTGGCTAATTCGTTAACACAGGAGCAAATGCATAAAAATTGAAGGTGGGGTTTATATAAAATGAACTAGTTTGAATGGCATGTAGTCCGACCACATCTGAAGGCAAAGGGTTGGCCAAAAAACCTGCTGTCCTAGACATGCAATGATCATTCCTCAAAGGCATTCTTTTGTGCTCCTTTATACACAGGCTTAAGTAATTGTCTTAAGAATGAAATAGGAGAACTTGCTTATCACTGTGTGGAGATTGTCAGGTTCAGAAAGTACGATGCAGCCCCATTCTGTTCGACTATCTGACAAGCACTTTGTTGAAAGCGTGTCCACTCAACCTGCGCTCTTTGCCCAGACCTTCTTTCTGTGTGGTTATCCATCAAGCCACTATGTCTTTCTGGTTTAAATCGTAATCTTAAAAACTTTTTTGATAACATGCCTATCCACAGATCCTCTTTAGTACCAAAAAGTCTAATTAGCTCATTAGAACATTACAGTTTTTTCATTTATACCCCACCTACACTGATGAAACCTAAACTGTAAAATGGCAGTTGGGTTTGCATGGTGATCACACTGCAAAGATGAAGCTAGGTAGTAAAACATATCTCTGTAAATGCATAGCAAGCAAGCTATCTAACCATTGTCTTTTTGTTTCCACTGCTCTGTTTGACCCTGACAATTCCTAAAACATTGCCAAGCTTTGCTGAATCAACCATGACAAGTGTAGTTTTTAATGCTAAAGCGCAAAAATGCCACTCTCAGCTAATTCCACCACATTTACAGTACAAGGTCAGGACTGCTGCTCCCAAAACCAAAGCAGCAACAGACATTTTATACAATCACAGCTTCCTGTGCTGCTTGGCATTGTGACTCCTGCCTTACACTTATCAGACAGAGCAGAGAGAAAATAAATAGTAGGAAGAGCCTTTTAATGTCCGGCCATGGGTTCTGTGGGTTCAGTTTTATAGCTCTGCTGTCTCCGTTTCTCCGGCTCCCTATTGAATACTGTAGCCTGCAGGCATGAAGGATACATAGTGTAGATGTCTGGGCAGAGGGGCAAGACTGGGCAGGAGGTCCTTTGGGGAGAGGGTGTGAAATAGCATCCATGCATGACACAGATAAAATAAGTACCTGATCATTCAGATAATTAAGGTTGTTTCCAATGCAGGTTAGGTGGTTTCATTTAGTAAAGAATTATTCAGTTATAGCAGATCACTTTACTGGTGCAATCTATTAAATTGATGAGTCAATCATCAGAAAGCTAATCAGCAACAATGTTGGTAATGATGCTGATTACATTTTAAACCATTAAAATCAAGCAAAAGTACAAATATTCTCTGGTTCTCCTTCTCACATACAAATCAAAAAACGACAAAAAAAACAGATTTATTAATATAATGAAAATCATATGTGGAGCCTGACAATATCTTATTATCAGACAATTAGACTTCATTAAAGATAATTTAAAATGTCCACATTTTTTAGAGATGACAATCATGATTTTAGTCATTCTTATATCGCTGTGTGTGCATGAGGACAAAGGTAAAGGGGGTGGGGTTGGTGTCCGTGAAATGCCTAAATGTCAAATTACTCTCGCAGACATGGGACCAGAGAACAGTGGAGATAGTCTGTGCGTGTGTGTCTGTGTAAAGCTTGTGTGAACACAGAAAAGGGGGGGGGGGGGGTGCTTGGTTTTCTGCACACCTCTGGGACCAGGGTGGCTGGAGATAAGCCACGTAGCATCAGCATCCCTCATTCTAGTTTCTGCCTGCTCATGTCGAACCTCTGGGGTCCCCTGTACTGATAACCCCAAGCAGCAAAAACCTTTTATAGCTTGGTCTCAGGCATTTACCATACCACACAGAAACACACCTGCACACACACACACACATTCATGACAGTTCCTACACGAATGTTGGAAATTCATTCTATGCACCCGATTTAACTCTGTCAATTACCCTGCAACACACACAGGCTCACTGCATAAATCACCAACAACAGACAGCACCGGCTGAGGGATAGTGTAGCAAGGTGGCGTGAAACGGCAGCTCAGAGGGAGCACGGCCTGAGGCTATGGGTCAGAGTTCTCCTGAGGTCATTCACAGCCAATTTGACTGGCCCAGACAGAGAGAGAGAAAGAGAGGGAGAGCAGGAGTCTGGAAGAATGAGAATGAACGAGGGAGACAGGGAGACAACCTCCGGAGCCATTGATATAGCCCCCAGGTCTCTTTGATCTATCGCTGTGAGCTTCCTGAAGTAAACACAGACTAATTGTCTGGATCAGGTTGAGATGCTTATCTGTGTATCTCCTGTCTTTTCCCTCCATCGGCCCGATATGTTTCTTCAGTGATAAAGAAGAAGCCAAGCTTGTCAGCCCTAATCAGATTGCTGGGGGTACTAATGGATACGCCCAACGTTTAACTTCAAACCAACATTCACAACCCACTGCATCACTCAGTCCAGGCCAGGTTTGACCCCACACATATCTCTTGACCTTTTAATCCAGCAAGCACACTTCAATTAATGTAAGTCTGATAAAGAAGTTGGTGAGGCTTTTAAAAGCCAATTTAATTATGCTATAAACTTATCTTTTAATTGTCAGGTTACTTTGCTATACAAAAAGGAGTTGACTTTGTTCCTAAAGTTTAGATTTCAGTTGAAAATCAAGCATCTTTTATTGTGTTTGTATTCCTATTTTGTCAATTCTGTCACATTTGCCAAATGTTCTTTGTATTTTCTTTATTTTTTCCCTTTTGGACAAGAAGGGAATAACACAAAGACAGTATAATAATAAAGACAAAAAAGGGAAGACATTTATTTTTAGAGCTTTGGAGTTGAACTGCTGGTAGACAGGAGGTGGTGACTGAGAGCCAGAGATGAAAATATCCTCCTTTTGAACTCCAAAGCATAAATATTGGTGCTGATGTTGTAATTGGGTTTTCCTTGTGACCCTCTTTCAACACAGACCTTCCAGGAAGCCCTTCATGTGGATTCTGCTTCCCCTCCTCTACACCGTGAGCCCACAGAGATCAGACACGGGGGGTCTCCTGGGGAGAATAGCTCATCCAGTGATGACGCTACTCATTGCAAGCCTGATTGGGTTTAGTGATGTCTGGGGGGCTGAGGCCAGATAGTAAAGATATATCAATATACCGTGGCTACTGGGGCTACTGCAGACACATCATTGCCTTGATCTCGGAAGAATTGGTTTCATGCAGAAGGTTGCTGAAACATATTTATGGTGACAGCTGAATAAAGACACATGGTCTTTTTTTTTAAAGACTGCCTACTGTTTTCTTTCTAGAATTTAAGCCTTTTCCTCTTTACTTTATATTATTTTAATAACAGTAAGTGTCTATCTTAAAGGCAGTCCATCCAATTTTGAATGCAGCAAAGGCAACTAACAGCCCTGCAATGTGGGTGGGGTATGGGCTGTGTATACAATAAAGAGAAATGGAAAAAGCCAATGCAATTTTCACAGCGGAGGGTGGAATTTGTTTGTTTTGATGTGGTATGTCCCAGATCTGATTGATCTAAAAAATCCAATCAAACTGTATTTATAAAAGCTTGTTTTCAATATATATATTTTTTACAATCAGACATAAAATCTAATTTACAACTACATCATATGCTCAGCAGCCTTTAACAGAGCTAGTAAAATAAGTATATCCTCCTTTATTAAATTATTTTCTCTTTTAAGATTGTTCTCCAGACTCCACACTGAGTGGAAATATTGTGTTTTATACACTGAGTGGATAACATGAGGTAACAGTTCTAGCAGTCTGGTAAAACATAAAGGTTATGTTCATGTACACAACATGTTTACATGAAGGTGCATTTGAGTATGCGCATCTGTTCCTACGATCATTTGTATGCATGCATGTGTGAAAAAGAGATAGAGCCTGCATCGTGGACCAGTCTTCTATCTACCAGGAGCATCACTGCACCTCGGGCGCAGGACTCCACTCTGTCACTCAGGGTGACACATGGAGAAGCAGCCCTGCCCGTGGCGTACAGCGGGGATCAGCGCCCTGTCACTGTCTGTCACTCTAGCTTTGTCCTCTGTCATGCCCCCACGCTGGCAGGTTGAGGAAAGAGGAGGGGGACTGTCAAGAACACTGACAGACTGACAGGTGACAGGTGAAAGCAGCCAGACACAGACACCAAAGCTTTCATACAAATCCCAGTGTGGTTCGATACATGTGTGAATGTGTGCAGACACACAAACACTGCTGCTTTATTTAACACCACTTAATAGGTACACTGTCCAGGATTTTGTAGCACGTAGCAGTGAGGATGCAGATTGTACCCATCTGAATACCCCTCCCCCTTCCCTTCAAAGCATGTAATAGAACCTACAGTGGCAGTAAAACTTTCAAAAAACATGAAATGGGCTTTCCAGAGTCAGTATTTGGTTTGTCTGTTACGGGCTACCATATTTTTCTTCCAACCTGCATTCTGTGAAGACCTGACCTACTCTGCCTCTGATTGGCTGGTACTCTCTGCTTTCATTGGTTAGGTTGGTTAGGTTTAGGCATGAGGAGTGAGATGATTAAGGTTAGCATAAAAATATCAGGGTCAGAGCCAATCAGAGGTAGAGTAGGGGAAGGTGTTCACAGTATACAGACAGGGACGCTTCTGGGCTACTGTAGAAACATGGTGGTGTAACATGGCAGGTTCCGTAGAAGAGGACCTGCTTTAAGAAAAGTTACTTTATCTTTGCACTATTTGGACATTTGCTCCTTCTGAGTGCATGATTTCTACATCTTTGGATTACCAGCAGTAATTCTACGGAAATAGAGCATACTGTGTAATTGTAGGCCTGGCATTTCATGGTCTTGGTTGTTAATATCAGTTCTCAAAGCAGCAAAAATATGGTGGTTACTGTTGTGTTTATTGTGGTCTTTCCTGGATGTAATGTGAATGCACATCTTCTTGAGCAATCACGATCAACAGATCTGCTGCTGAGAGTTCCTGGAACTTGGATTTAGTAAGACCTCCTCTAGCAATGCTGAAATTTAGTTCCATATTACAGTTTGTTTGGCTAAGTTCCTGTAGTGGCAAAGAACTAGCAGAAAAAAACATATTAAAACTTTGCTAATTAAATATACATACACTGACAGATGTTCCCCCTGTGTGTAAAACATCTGAACATGCACTAAAAGAACGTGCAAACATATTCACAAATGCATCCACGCACGCACACACACACACACATACACACAGCAGCATATCATCTTCTGAATGCAGTCTACCCCTGCTGGCGGTATACTCGCTGCAGTGATGCTACTGATGCTGTCAGATCTAAGCAAGGACTGAAAGTGTGTGTATACCTTTGATGCTAGAAAAAAGCTTTGGCTTATATTCAATTTTTCATGCAAAAGAAGGCAAACACAGACACTTCAAGGGGCAGAGCTAGACATTTAGTTCAATTCTGGGCATTTATTAGAACCAAAGTCTTTTCTGCTCGTTTGTGGAAGTGATGATGTTGAATAATTGCTGAGAAAATACAGAGAGACATCAAGTTATTTAGGTCTAACCGAATTACAGACAACATATGTGCATTTCCCCAATACAAGATTAGATTTACAGCTCTCTTTGTCACTAGATGGACTTTTAATGGCCATTATGGCAGCCGCTTGTGGTCCCAAATCGAGCATTAGCCCTTCACTGTGGCTTGAATCTAACCCAGTGCCAGAGGTTGCACCCAAATCATTCTGTTTGACCTGAATCTCCCATTCCATTACCCAACATTCCCTATGGGGACAGTAGAGGTCCCTCAACAGTTGAACTCTGACCTCGGCTCCATCAGGATTGGAGCCAATAACAGTGCGGGAGGTTTTATAGGCACCCAGGCTTTCTGGATCGTCTCGTCTTGTCTCAGAGGGGACATACAGTCATAATGATGCCCTATGAGCTTTCTCTCTCAAATGTGATTTAGTTTTTATTACCTATAGTCATATTGTGTGAGGCAGCACTTGTGATTGATTTCCATGCAACCCCCTTTTTTCCATCTCCTCTATGTAAAAGAAAATGAATGAATGTGAATTGTTTCTTATATTTACAGTACACAGTGACAATGATGTCTACACCATGACAGCTGTTCAAAGTCAGGTAAAAGTGTCACAAACCAATAATAAGAAGTATGACTTAGTGTACTATCACTCATTATAATCTTGTTTCTGCCTAAGGGAAATGACTTCCTGAGGCTTACATGGAAGTTTCACCTTGTTTCATTGAGGGTTTGGATCACTTTAATTTTATTGTGAATATTAGTATTTCTGTTGAGACTGTATTGTGTCTGCAATAATATATATGGCAGGATGCAGGATAAGATGCAACTGAACCACACATACAATTAATGATGCACACATAGTGTTGTACCCGGTGGGCTATGAGGGAAATAGCACAACCATATCCTTAACTCACTCACAGCAAGCTGCAGTGATGACACAATTGTATAGCTGCAAAGAATAACATGGTTGCTATGATAAAATGTAAATTCACTTAATCTATGAAAAAACTCTCTCTCACACATTGTACGTATGTATGTATGCATCGCTGTGTGATTTAACTGTCCTTATGAATTTTTGAGTTTGAAAAGCTGCAAGTGTGCCATGAAGGACCCACTTCTCTCAACTGTAGGGTAAAGCAAGGTTCAGTGTATTACATGTTGCTTTTATTCTATAAAGAGTGGGTGAAGCGCTACATTGTACTCAGTAGGGGGGCTGCACTGTTAACCTTAGGGGGGGAGACCATAATACCCAAACACACCATTAACCCTAACCCTAACCTAACCCTTTAAAAGCATTTAATAAGGTAGGAAAATTGTTTAGTCAACAAATAACTAAAATCAAGCTTTTACTTTTGATATACTAAAATGGCACCATTTGGTATGCTGTCATACCAAATTCTTTACATATCATAAATGCATACCTTTTCATCATTAGTGGGAATCAATCTCCTAACCCTGGAAAAGCCAATACCATTGTTCTACCCACTTGGACTACAAGCCTGTATTTACTCTACTATTTTGTCTACGTACATTTTACAGTGTGGATACCAATTGGAATTTTATTAGGAGAAACTTATCCAGGGATAGAGTGCCAAGAGATGTCTTGTCTAGTGGTCACTCAGGCAAAATGACAGAATGAATACCTCCGCTTATTCATAATTTGGGATCCTACGGCCCTCATACTCATACTCTGACATACATATCTGGCAACCAGAAGTAATCCTCTTTAAGTCTAGTTTCCTGAAAATTAGTTCAGGAAATGAGGAATGGAAAATGAGAATTCAAAAATGACTGACAAAACCACATTCGGACACAACTGTAGTTATACCAGAAAGCCCATACCCACATCAAAAGTACATTCTCGCACACACTCTTGCTGTTATGCATACTCACATCCCACTGTTCCAAGAAGAATGAGCTAAGACAATTTTAATACAAAAGCTTGCAAGTGTAAAGGAGGAATAAAGGTGAGGTACAAAGGAATGGATGAAGTTTAAAAGAAGTGAGAGAGAGGAGGGAAAAGATGTATGTTTTCACCGTTCGCCGAGTACTGGCAGGCCTGTGGGATTGGCGGAGATTGGAGGGGATATGAGAGAAGCAGCACTTGAAAGCCCAGCCAGGAGTTTAAGATGTTCAGAGGGAGTTATTGGTCGGCTGTTCTTCCTCTCCCCTACCCTCCCCTCCCCTCCAATGCTTCCCTGAGTCTTTTCAAGCTCCGGACCTACAGACCCTTTCTTCTTCTCTTATCCCTTTGAGAGGCCTGACATGCATGACAGGTACAAGGGAAGAGAGAGACTGCAGAGGTGTAAAGAGAGAAAAGGGAAGGGAGGAGTGGAGGGGAAGAATATAGGTGAAGTACAACATCATACAGCAAATAGAGGGAGAAAGAAAGTGAAGAGGTGATAGGTGGATGTAATGTGGTAAATCACACAAAGGACGTAGACACCTGAATATTACACCTACAAACTGTACGATTGCTCAGCATTTAATTCAAAAACTATGGGCTTTAATATGCTGATATACATTCATCCACCCTTGTGGGAAGGCTTTCAACAAGATTTTGGAATCTGGCTGCAAATATTTTCTCCCATTCAGCCACAAGAGCATCAGTAAGGATGGTTGGTCAATAAGGCCTGGCTCTCAGTCAGCATTACAATTCATCCCAAAGATGGGGTGGAGGTCAGGGCTCTGTGGAGGCCAGGGAGGTTCCTCCACAACAAACTAGGAAAATCCATTTTCCATGGACCTGCCTTTGCGTACAATGGCACTATCATACTGAAACAGGAAAGGACAATGCAACAGTTGCTGCAAAGTTGGAAGCACACTACAGTCTAAAATATCATTGTTGGCTGTAGCATGCAGCCTGTTGTACTAAGTGGCCAAGCCAAAACCATGAAAAATAGCCCCAAGGTTGTGCATTACAAGCGTAATGTACTGTTATACCCCAATATATCAACTAAGAAGCATAAAGTGAATCAGACTGGTAAATTAATTGCAAACCAAAGTTCCTGATTTCAGAAGGAAAGAAAACCTCAAAAGTAAAAACAAACTTAAAACTTGAGATTGAAAATTCAACATTTTACAAAACAATCTCATCACAAGGTCAATTTAGCAGCTGTTCAATCATACTGTATTACACAATCTATGTTAGAAATGGAGCTTGCCCACATAATTGTATCTCCTTTTCTGAGCATTTCCATTTTAAGTCATTGTGAGAAGAAAAAAAATTGAAATGTAAACATCTGCAATTTCCATGACACCTGTGCCCATCTGCTCAGTGACACTGTCTATAAGCTTAAGACTGCATTATAACCAGGCATCCAAGTGTTCTGCAAATCAAAATCCATAAACACTAAATTAGTAGTTATCTAAAAAGTAATTATGTGGTAGTTGAATATTGTGAAATACCATTTAAATGAAAATATGAATCCACATTCTGTATATCAAATGCATGAAGAAGGTGGTGAAGTACAGGTGGAAAGTATTCTTTTTCAGAGAAGTTAAATGGTCAGAGTTTTGATTCTTTCATCCTAAAAGCATCCTCCTGTGACCCAGTTCGAATTTATTAGCTCCTTTGAAAAGGGTTTATCTCAAAAGTGATGTAATATTTATCTCCACCAGTTACAATACCAGTAACAATGAAGTTCAGGTGTGCAGTGGAAGGGAAGACACAAGAGTGCTGTTTTACGTTTGTAAAGATGAATTATTGCTCCCATTTTTGCACCGTATAACAATGATTTGCATGACAGGCCTGTAACGGTCGGTGAGGTCACAGTCATAGGGTTGAAAGCAAGGGTGCTTATAGTTAAACACAATAAATATTGCTGTGACAAGATGAGAGTAGAAATGACAGATGGTATGAGTTTTTTTTTTCTTCTTCTCAATGCCATGTGTGTCTTCTATCAAATACCTCATTCTTTGAAACGGTGACCGAAGAAAGTAAAGAAGGTTCAACTCTGGCTGAGAGAGGAAAAAGGAAGAAAAAGTTCAGCTCTTGCTCTCACAGGGCTCTTTCATAACCATTAACTGTGTGATGACACCAGCGGATATTCAGATTGATTTACCATCGTCTGGGGATCACTTGGCCTGTGCAGAAGTTCCCCATACCAAAGATTCATTTGTGTCCTTAATGAAAGGCTTCCTGCCCTAACGTTTCTTTAAACCAAAACCCACCTATTTTGTACTTTACTTTGATTGCCATAATGGCCTTATTTATGAGGTCACTACTGAAACTCATATCTCATTGGTAGTTCTTTATCCACAAAATGGGCAGGGAATTAATCTAAAATCTCCAGACCCGACTCTCATTTTTCACAAACTGCTGCAATGCCCCCAAAATCAATGGAGGAGTTAAGGAAATGCCAAACTATGAGATAAAGGAGAATTTGTCTGGAAAGTCTTGGAAAAACCCCAGCGTAACACAGTGGAAGAATACTTAAGGTAACAGATCTGAAGGCAAGGCTCTAAAATAAAAAAAAATTTAAAAAACAGAATGCTACACACTTACACCACTTATACCATCAAGACTCTTTGTTAAGCAATTAATGTCCCATAATATCATTATTGACACTGACATATTCACCAAGTGGACTAACCTGTGAGGTAACATCAAAGGAGTCATCAGCTGTGACCCTGACCAGGCCTGGAGTGGATGAGGCTTCAAAGCCACAGAATCGGGGTGTGTCAAAAGTAAGTCCACAACACCGGCCTGATTAACGTGTCACAGGAAGATCGGGCCTCTATAATCAGCCTGCAAAGGTGATTAGAGCCTTGAAGTCTCAACTCTCTCAGAGCTAAGGGGAACGTGGGGTCTTAGTCCAACACACAGGTCATTTAGCTCTACTTGCTAAATGGATGTAGACACAGTGTGACAGTGAAGCATGAGGTTATGGTTTCTAATCATAGCTTGGGAGGAAGCTGACGGGCATAGGCTGAGTGGTTGAGAGAGAATGGAGAATGAGGGTCATTTACAGGGAATCAGTGGGTTCCCCAATCTCTGCTCACCTTTAACCCTGCGGGGACGATGACTTGTATTTCCCCATGGTGATTCATTTCCTCTTTCCCCCAAAACACCTTCCACTCTTCAACCACCATATGTACACAAAAAAACCATGCCTGTTGCTATGGAGATGGCTGCGAATACAAATGGAATGGGGAGGATGAATTTAAACCAGTGGCTAGACTGGGATCTCGAAAAGCCCCTCTGAGGATGTGTCATTAACCCCGGGGGCAATAGCATCGCGAGGCTGATATTTAACGCTAAGTGTCGACCCAATCGAGGGAATTGACATCTCTATGGATTGGGATAAGGCAGTAGAAAGGGATAATCACTTGCATCTTGGCCAATAGCAACAGAGAAAGGCCTTTAAATGCAACTAAATGAACTGAGTGCACTGAAGCATGAAAGGAAACAGTCACGGGGGCAAAAAGCATATTAAAAAGCGATCCTTTGTCAGTGGTGCTCATCATTGCTGATCATGGATGCAATTAAACATGATTTCTATTAAAATATTTAAGCCTTATCCACAGAGGGACTATCAGAGCTGTAGACGTGATACTCAAAAACTTTGTAACAAGTCAACTTTAAGTTACAGAAATGAGGCCTGTAGACTTCACTAGACTGTTGTGAGACTTGAAACATGAGCCCCTAAAGGCTTGGCTAGAGAAAGCAAGGCTATTCAAGAAAACATTCATATCAACAAGTTTCGACAGCGACAGGCTGGTTTTGCATCGTGATTAAAGATCTAATCATGCCGTTTTTTGTTACTCATTCTTTATAAATACGGAGTCTATTTTAAATGAATGTGACATTTTATTAATCAAAAGTTGTTTTGATTTCTCTAAATCCCTGCTAAGAAACACTGTTAACCCAGTTTTAAAATGACATTTTTCAAATGCTGTGTCTTCTTGATGGTCAGCTTTCAGACAGCCCAAGGGCTTGCAAGGAACTTGATTCGGCCTTGCCTTTAAGATTTTGAGACTTGGCTTCAGACTTGCTTTGACAAGAGTTTGGGGACTTAAATTGGACTTGCCCCCCAAAACTTTCAGATTTAATGTTATCAAATTCCTTAACTGTCTGATGATGGTCCATTCCTTCTGAAAGCTTCATTTAAAGGCCTGAATCCAAACAATGAGTCACCCCATTAATGGAGCTTTGATTCCAGCTACAATCAGGAGCAGGGAGTTCCAAGGCCATGCAATGGTAAAGAAGGGCTGTCTGGTGAAAGCCCCCGTAGTTCCAAGAAACAGGCCAAATGAATCCCCTCACCCTCATTCTAGACATGCATCATCCTCCACTGTCATAAACCTGGCTGTGATCAAGATTTAGAGCTGGCTTATGCTCGGTCTCCCATGGCTTTCATTCCTAATTGTCTGTATGGCCGAGACCTTGACCAGAGTTTTTCTCATTTGAAGAGCCTGAGATCTACAGATTGATTGCCAACGCAAGCTAATAATAACACAAACTCTTCACCCTTGGTTTACCGAAGGAAGAGAAGTCTGGACTCCTGATGGTAGATTTGCAGGAAAGCCAAAAATTAAACGATTTTCCACTGAATTAAGATCTTCGTCGAACGGCATATGCCAAACTAAAGTTAAGCAACCTGAGATTGAAATGGAATCTACCGCCCACGAAAGTTAAACAAAGAAACTCCTTTTGAGATAGTCACAATGATTCTTTTGACTTATATAACTAATAATGTATTTTCAATCCTCAGAACAGAAATGAAATACAAAAAAACTTAATGTAGAATATCACGTATGCTTAGGCTTAACATTATAGCCTCAACTCAAAGATAAATACTGCTTCATACGGATTAAAAGTCATTTCAATGGTGTTTGTCTTGATGTTTTCTCCACTGATTGTAATGTTGTTGCTGCTGCTACTCCAGCACACAGATCACATCACAAGGAAAAGCCTTGCTTGTGCGCCAATTCAGTTAGTGGGAAGCAGCAGCGGATATGAGCCAAGGTTATGAACCGGAGGACATCAGCCCTTCAGATAACGTCCTGCCCAACCACTAAGGCTGCGATACAGTGCCACGACCACGACCTGCGCTAACATTGTCATGGTTGAAATGCTATGTCCATAACAAGAGCATTCATAACCAAAGAATGGAGGGAACAAGAAAAGCAATCAAAGAAAAAGCTTAGGAGCTTGTTTTTCAGACAGACAGCCCCGTTTTGCAAAGACTCATTAAGTAGAAAGACTGCAGACACTGCCATTGCTTCTTGGAATAGATTTTATTCCCTCCTTTTTATTCTGAATGGTTCACTGAAATTTCATTTAGGCTCAGGAATAATGGAAAGCGGGTGAGAGCCGGAATCGTAGAGGGAGGGGAGGGAGATTGGCTTCTCGAGTGGCAGGTCATTTAAGTCTCCAGCTTACCTCTCATCCACTCGCTTATGCAGAGATAAAATTCAGTCTGTGAAGGATTTACAGAATAATAACACTAAATAGTTCATAGAAGATCCAGATCATGAAAACAAAAAAATATTGTACATATTTAAATGTTGCATAGTTTGTTTTTTCATACTGTCATCTATTATGTTGACTGTGTAAATGACTTAATTGCTGAATATTTAGTTTAAACTTCTGATCACAGCAGGAAATCACAATGATCTATTATGGATTATAAGAAGCAACTTTTACAAAACCTGTCTGGTCCCCTATTCAACCCAAACTTTTATGGAAAACACCAAGCTCAGGTGTCATGAGCTATGGTCTAAAACACCCATTTTTGTAATGATGAGACAGTGCCGTTGCTCTCAATGGCTGATTTGATGTCATTAAGTAATGTTTCCCAGCAAAGAAAAGCTTTCCCCTCAGGCACAGTGTTCTGCTGCAATTTGGCTGATTAGATGAACTAGGCTGGTATTTATGGTGGAGGGGGGGTCGGGGGGGCTGTTTGATCTGTTTACTTCAATACCTAAGGATGGTGGAAAAAGTGGGGAGGGGGTATGGAGGGATGAATGGATGAAGGGACAAGCGACCATGTCTGCAAGAAAGACGCATGAAAGAAAAAAAAAGGCTTCAGGATGAGTATGAAAGTGAAAACAAAGTAGAAAAAGAGATAGAAGAGTTGAAGACAAAGTGAGGAGGAAAAATAGGGGGACAGAATGGGAGAGGAAAGACGGTGAGGTAGGAAGGAGAGCAAAGACTTCATTTTCATTGCAAGTCATTTGTGGAGGCACAGGACAGCTGCAACTCTTGTTACTGCTGTACCATGTGTCTGATTGCACGTTATTACAGAGACGCCACACCCCCACCATCATCATCATCATCATTCACCACGTCTCCAAGTCTGTTTACCTTTCATTGTTTTCCTAGTTCGTAATCCTTGCCCCCCCCCCCCCCTTGACCCTGCTTTACCTTCCCTCCCTATATGCCTTTTCTTCCGTTCCCTCTGTCTCACCTCAATTTCTCCCTTGGCCGCTTTTTCTCTCTCATTTCTATTCTGATATAGTAGGACAGGATCCAAGATATTGTTATGATGTTATGATTTATTACTCATTTGACATCTTTGCTGTTTCCATTTCCTCTTTCTTGCGGATGGGACATATTTCCGTACCTCCCTTTCTCTCAGACCGCTACCTCTGGTGGTCTCGTCTGTGTGTGTGTCAGCCTTGCACGACCACCTCGCTGCTTAAGACTGCTCCAAGTAAAACCGCAACGTTTTTATCACATACCCATACTGCGCTTTGCACCCCTAACCCCTCCTAGAAAACAATTTTTTTCCACCTTCACAGCAGCATAAAACAGCATGCTGTTAAAAAGCCAGACATTCGATAAACAACATGCTTCTAATATGACCCCCCCTAGCCATTTATGATAGAAATAAGTTGGAAAACACCATTAATTAAACATAAGAGATTTTAGCAGTAGCTTATCTTTGCTGCTGGGTAACATTTTAAAAGGGAAGAAGGCTGTTAAAACTGTACCACCAACAGAGAAGACCCAAGACACAAAGGGAGCCCACACAGGCTGTAGGTTGTCTCTCTGTCTGCCCCAAGGACAGTAAAACCCCATCACCAAGCAGGGGTGTTTACATGAATTCCAAACTGGGATGCATCCTTTTGAGCAGTCAGAGCAACTATGTAAAAACCCCAACAGTGGGAATAAACACATGACCAAGTAGGCTGCCATACCACAAAGTCATGCCAAGTACAATATAGAGTGGAAAAATGGATCAGCTCAAGTATTCACTACAATAGGCAATAAGCCACATACCAAGACTTCAATTTTTATTCCTTCTGTTCCACACGTTCCTTCAAATTCTTTACTCTCTTCCTTGAACCAGCATCCCTAAACCATCTGTGTTTGGCAAGTTATTTGAATAATTAAGTCAATTATTGCTAATTGAAATTATGACTTGATGTCACCTCAATAATTACTAATTACTAATTACTCAACAGTGGAAAGAATTGGTGAGGTAACTTGTGACATCACTTCTCTGTTGATCGGTCAAGCTCCATCAACGGCGCTCGAAAGTTGAAAGCTGGAGAGTCACCACACCCACTCGCTGCATCGAATGTATTTAGCATGTGAAGAAATAGAAAAGAAAAGATTTAGATAAAACAAGCAGACAACCTAATGTCAGAGTTTGAGGGTATTCATACATGGACAATCAACAGCTAGCTTAGCCCAGGCGCCCAAGAAGCCTGTGCACTGGGAAATTCCTAGGCTTGCCAGCGGAAATCAAGTCAGTAAAGAGTTATGGCAGTCATTAAAAAAAAAAAGAAGAAGAATTGTATCCATCTGAAAAGTCAACTCTACAAATGAAGTTTAGGATTAAGCTGTTCAACATTAATTTGAACGACACAGGTGTTAATTCTCAAACTTGATTTTGAAAAATTAATGTTAACAACGCAACCAGAAGGTGTAATTATCCTCTTTTGGTGTAGGATAGTCATCTCTCTGCATATACAGCCGCACGCTGAAAGACAAAACACACATCCACCCTTCTATTTAACTTCTGTAAGACAAAAAACATGCACATGCAAACAATCTATCTCTCTCACACTCACACACACACACACAAACACACACACAAATGTACATATACACCAGTGAAACTGAATCTGCAGTGCAGCTCATCTGGTTTGCAGGTTTGTCAGATTGTTAGGAGACATAACACTTATCTCTTCTCCACATCTGAAGCTTGGTTAGCGGCGAGTGCTTGTTCATCTCCAAAATAGTCTCAAAAATGGCCTGGTTTAGAGGAGAAAGGATACCAGCCTGGCCACAACTAATCATCATGTGATGAATAATTTGAGCTGAAGCCCTTAGCTGTGGCTAAAGGATCACAGATTGCAGCTCTAGTCTCTTAAAGCCCTTGAATCTTCTTGATTTATATGGACTGTGGGTTTAGCCTTTGCTTTCTGATCTAGTGTACTGTCTTTCTAAACCCATATGTGTAACTAACAGTGGGTCTGAGATGGAGAAAATAGCGAAATTCAGTGGAATTGGGACGATGCATCAGCTGTAGGGTCACTTCTGTTCCTCTAACGCATTATCACAAGCAGAAAAAAAACATTTCACCTCATGTGAGCACAACAGTCCATCCACACTCTCTGCCTCTCTGTGGACTCCCCATCTCTCACTTGACCTGCATTTAGTGTCTCTGTCCACAGAAGCAGCCGTCTGCCAGGTGCAGCTCCTGGGGAGCTGAGGGGACAGCGGCCGGACAAAGTGTCTTCACCAGGCTGACAGCCGAAATTTACTGAACCGAAACAGTTTGCATGTCAGCTCCATGGGAAGAAATCAACAGTGTTTGTATTTATTGATTCATTGATTCACGGTTAATCATTTCAAAACACACAGCGGGATATTCATGTGATTTAAACAGCTGCCTGCTCTGATTCCGCTTCACTAAACGCAACAGAAATTGACTTGGACCATAAAAAACATGAGGAGTGTCTGTGAGACTATTCCAAATGCATTGTGGATTGATACATTTAATAAAATGGAAGTGTACCTTAAGAAACACTTTCTATGTGATTTGGCCACAGTCTCTCTCCCCCCAGTTCATCAGCCCTCCTCCACCATTCAACAAGTACTGAGATGAGAGACTGTCATGTCATCACAGATAGCTGCTCTGATGACTTCTACCTGCCCTGTGCACAAGCAAAAAACGCCCCTGTAGTTGATTGGCTGGAGTAGTGTTGTGCGGCTTCTTCCCAGCCTGTATTTCCATGCCCATTTACAGAGCCAGGGCTGTACATGGACACCAGATTTTTTATTTTTTTTCCATTGCACAAACAGAATGGAAAGCTAGTGGACCATGAAGAGATATTCACTGAATTTAACAAAAAGTGTATTGGATTAGAATCACTGACTTTACCTTTAAGTGGTCACAGAACCATCAGCCCAAATCTGTCTATCAGCAAGCCTTTGAAGCAGATACACAAACAGTAAGAGTAGATCATGAATTAAACAGGAAGTGGGGGAGTCTCAGTATGCAGGAATTTTTCATTTGTCTTAATTTCTTTCTTGTCTTACAGCCGGCCGAATTATCTGTTAAGCTTTAATAAGAGTTAATGCCATTTGTGTAACATTATGTGGCCATATGTATGTACCACCTACGGGGGTTATTTTGAAAATCCTACTGTAGAATATAAACAGAGTGGAAATATCTCATAAAAAAAATCTTTCTCTGATTGAATTCAAGCAGCTATAGCACTGAGTTGTGTAAAATATCGAGCTAGTTAACGACACTGGCCTTTCCAGGAGCTCACTCTCTAAAAAAGGAAATTCCCCCAACGGATGCTGGCTTTACCAGAAAATGACAGAAAACAAACGGCATCTATGTAATTTGCAATTTACTTTTCTCTGTTAATGATTACGAGACGCTGTGATACATGTACACCCAGCAATTAATTCATAAACGAGTTAATGTAGTGAGACAGGGTAAATAGCTGCTGGCGATGTGCTTACGCAAATCCAATGTCACAAGAAGCTCTGGCAACAAACCGGCCTTTGCTGCTGTACCTCCAGTCCGCGCCAGCTGTGAGACGGTAGCGTTGACAGAACTGAAACCTACGAACCACTAAGTGGTAAGGTGATGCTGGGCCGCTAGCTGAAATGGAAACTGTGAGCAGGGTAAACATTTACACAGGCTTGATGAGACCTCTAGCATCCGGCACACTGCCTGAGCCATATATTCCAATCACATGCTCCACGCCTGCATGCTCCCCCATGCTGCGTGCTGACACCCACTTTGGCTCAGTGTACCCCATTTATTTAACTGCAAATGGAGCAAAACAGTTCAATTGTAGCATTGGCCACACTATGGTTGTGACGGGCAGCACTGTAAAACAAAATCTTGACTCTGTTGATTGCCTGAAGAGGGTAATGCAAGGGGCTGAAGTTAGAGGGATGAAAGAATACTTTCCAAATTCTACGAATGAGCGTCTGTGTACATGGAGAAAGTTAAATTGTGGTAATTGTCTAATTGCATAAAGAGGGGAAGCTGGAGGCTACCTGGCAGCCACTGACAGACAGATGTTGTAATGGCAGGTGGGAGGTTAGCTAAAACAGAATTTGCAGCAACACGTAGGCCTATTTGGTTCCCACCCTTAAGCTTTTTGAAAGATAAATTAGATAGACAGGCTTCTCGTAATCTAGGTCAGCTTTGTCAGTTAGTTTATTTTAAGTTTTTGAAGTCAAGGAAGCATAGGAAATTCAACATGAAGACCAGAGAAAAAGAGAAATATCTATTCTGCTTGTGAATCCTTCTGTGCTCTTGTCTATCAAACCTTTCCCTTCACTTCCTGCTGCTGAATGGAAAAACTGTTTATGCTCTAATTAAAACAATTTCATTTTCATTTACGGCTCTACATCTTCAGAAGGAAAGGAAGCTTCATGAAGTGAAGGTTGTTTCTTTTTTGTTGCTTTTCAACATGAAGTGTGGGCTGCGTCTCAAATATAGAGACCAAACCACATTAGTAGATTTAATCAGGGAGACAGAAAATTGGACAACCCGTTAACACCCCTACTCCTCCCCAAAGAAACACTAGTAAACACATAGTCTCTCAGAGAGTATCTTACTGTGTATTACAGGGGACAGATCGGCCAGCTGTTTCTGAAGAGCAGGAGAGATCTACAACAGCCTTTTCATTTCTTAAAATCTCATCCTTCTGTGATGAAAATGTAACTTTTGCTTCTGTTTCAAGCTAAGCAAAATATTTTGGATGGAAGAACCCCAGCTATATACTGAAGGAGGCAATAAATCTTCCTCTTTATATAAGCTGAAAAAGGGCCCCCACTTAAAATACATATTGGTGGAGAAAGAATGGGCCATGCCTTTGTTCTGCACTCTCTCAGTATTACTCACTACCCGATAACTGAAGAGTGGCTTAGGCTATTGTTGGCAGGAAATATACTGAAGAGCACTGACTTAAGGAGAATATGGAGAGCTATCCGTCTGGTAAGGAGTGATGTTGTGTATTAGAGCTCAGTGAGGTTTTATCATAACTGTATAAAGTGTGTATTTCTATGTCAGGGTGCCTAAAAGGTGCCACACGTAAGAAATCATGCATGTAAATGTTAACATGCCAATCATATTAAGAGGGTCATTTGAAAATAAAAAAGTCCCCTAGTTCTAAGATTATGCCATCTACTATTTTGCAAAGTATATTCTCTCAAGATTCTTCAACCTGACCTCTAACATTTATGCATTTGCCATCAGCCTGAGAGCTCACGCGTCCCCTGGTGCTTGGCCTTGGAGGACAGGGTCCAGATTTACATCACTGGTCTATGACGAGGAGCTTGTGGTATATAAAGGTATTAAACCTGGGCAGCAGCTCTCAAGGAGGGGGTTGGTGGCAATATGATATGGGGCTTCCTCTAATCAGCCAGAGGCTCTACACTCCCTCAGGCAAACAGGATGCAGACAGTCCAAGAAATCACTCTCTGTACACTGAGAAAAAGAAGAGAGAAAGAGAGACAGAGAAAGAGAGAGACAGAAAAGGGGTGACGGGTTATAAGACAGCCAGGGGCATCTAAATAAACACAAACCAGATGCAGAACATGTAGAACACGTGTGTGAACATGAAACAGGAGTGTGTGGATAAGTGCTTTTAGTAATATTTTTACTGCACATGGTTGTGACAGGTCTGATGATATAGGCTGCATGTGCATGTGTGTGCTCTTGTACTTTTTATCTTTGCAAGGGACTATTCAATTTTTAGACATTGACAGTGAGAATAATCTAATGGTTTAGACTTGGTTTAAAGTTTTATTTAGACTCAGGCTAGGGTAAAGTTTGTTGCATGCAGTTATGATGGTTAAAACCAAAGGAATTAATTATGTCAACAAGGGTCCTCACAAGTATAGAAGTACAAGTACGAGTGTGTGTGTGAGTGTACTTGTATTACATATGTTGTGGGGACATACATTTGTTTACTCAGTGACATTGCAGGGGACATGTGCAAATTGTTAAAATTTTGGTTGCTTGGTTTAAGGTTAAGGTCTCCAGGAAATTAATATTTAAATGTTATGTCCACTGAAGTGATAGAAAAAAATGTGTCTGTGTGTGTGTGTGTGTGTGTGTGTGTATTAAGCAGGTTTCATGTGTTTCCTTCCAGATTTGCATTCATTTCTGTACATTTTGAAAATCTATTAACAGATTTATTATTATTATCTTATTCCAGTTAAACAATCCATCACAATGAAACACTGAGTCTCTTCAAATCAATCTGCACTTAAACCACATTAACACACAATAATAATTGAGTTAAGCACATATATTTATAGAAACCATCTGGACATTAAAAAAACAGTTATTACAGTATGTCTCCATCTACTGTATATTTCTTAAACCTTGAACCTTAAACTCATACTTTTATGACTTTTTCTAAATCTCAAGTCTCCGAGGGCTGTTTCCGTGGCAAGAGCCCTAGCGTGTAGCAGAAGTGCAGTCAGTTTATTCTGATGTAAAGCTGAAGCCTAATCCTGTCTAGCCTTTGATATGTGATTCAGAAAATGTTTGCTGAGTGATCTGCTGCAAGGATAGAGGCCACTAGGGCAGCGTCTCCTCACTGCTGCTGCCTCAGTCCTTGTTGTGGTTCCTGACACAGGACCAGAGAATATCTGAGCCCGGCTGACAGAATGAAAGAGGCAGACGGAGCCCGATGGTGTCTCTTATTTCTCTCTCTCTCTCTCTCTCTCTCTCTCTCTCTCTCTCTCTCCTCTTTCTTGAACTGTTTCCGTTTCTTCATTTTCCTCAGGGACCGGGCTAGGAGGCTAATAGTGATGTCACCGGTAAAGTAATAACTACCGCATACTTAAAGAGAAATCTCCCGATGAGTGCTGTGACGACTGAGCTGCCATTACAGAGGTACTCGCAGAGGGAGGGAGGGTGTGGTGTGTGTGTGTGTGTGTGTGTGTGTTTTGAGGCACATGTTTTCTACCAACCAGTGAGCCAAGCAACCAGCTGGCCCCACCCTTCACCCCTCCTGAGAGGCCCATGGTAATGGCCCTAAAAAGTGTTTGAAATAGTTGGAAGGATGACACACGCAAGGAAAAGAATGGCAGAGGAAAAGTAGCATGAAATAAACTGGCCTCGAGGAGAGACAGAGACCAGAGAGCAATTTGTTTCCCCTTCTGAGAATTACAGGCCGGAGCCAGCCACTGTCTCTAAATGGGAACCAGCTCGGTTCTGCCCAGACACCACTATTTGGGCACAGTAAGTGATTCGAGTAGAGAAAAAACACCAGCCAAAACCCCACGTCTCCTCTGGGCTATGAAGCCTGCCTGAAAATTCTTGGGTGTTCCTTTTAAAACAATCTTTGAAAAGACTTATATAAGTGTACAGTGGAAATATCTAATATGGTGTCAGACCTCTCAGGCGTCTGCTTTGTTTTATCAGTATCATATTTGTATAATCAGCCACGTGTCATCCTCGGGTAGCTGTAGCACCGTCAGACAAGAGGCAGCTTTAACCAGATTTTTCCTTTTTTGTTTTCTTTTGTTTTTACTTTTGATTAACAATGATTAAGACAACTTTCCTAACAGTTTTTCATAAGGTTGTGTAAATGAATTATTCCATTCTCCAGATTTTTTTTTTTTTTTTTTTTTTTACAAGTCTACTATATTTTCAGTAACAACTTCCCAAGCTGCACGAACTTCATTCCATTGGATCAAATAAAGCTCGGGGGGAATTCATTGCAGGATTAGAATCGTCCAGTAAACTTGCCTTCATCAGCTGATCCTACTAATTTCTCCAGACATGACCTAACATACTGGGCCACATGCAGGAACATTTCTGTATTTGTATCCTAAACTTTTGGTTTGTTGTGCATGACATGAAGCACGTTTGGGAGATTTTGTATCATAAGCATTAATCATTGGTGTCGGAAATCAGCCGATGAAAATATACTAGTTTAGAAATGTGAATGTAAAATAAATAGAAAATAATAATACAGCTGCTAAAGAGACTCAATCAGAAATGTTATGTTTGTACCAAGATACGATCATATCTCACCTGTACTGTCTCACATATCTACATGTAATCCTTATTTCAATAATATCCTACTGTCTCCCAATGTCGTCCATAACAACAGAGGAAACAGTTGAATCAATATCAAGACAATACAATAGAGCTCATAAGATCCTATGGGAACCTTCCCCTTGAACTTATCATTGCACTGTACTTTTAACATTCAAATGTCCTCACTTTTCACACACACATGAATAATCTAGCTATTAAATTTTACTTTCAGATCCAAAATAATAACTCCCCTCCAACACTTGTTGCACTACTTCCAAGACACAACACAAGACAGGAACGCATCTCCAGATCAATTTCACACATGCATTTATTCCAGTACAGGCTTACGAAAACAACTATCTGGGATGAGATCCCACATTACGTTAGAGCAATAACCCCTATTACACACTTTAAACAAGCATATAAACACTATCTGATGCAAGGACACACTTGAAACAAGCGAGCCAACTCACATGTACCATCTTACTCCACTTAAGTCTTGTCCTCTGTAGTCTCTGTGTAGCTGTTTATGTTTTGTAATTTGTTTCTGTCTTCTATGTGGTGCAAAACAGGAACATGATGTAATGCAGTTTTAACTGAGGCAGGCCAGTTTGAATGTAACACATTGTTCTGTATTGTTACTTTGAATTTGTTTCTGTTTAACAATAATACATGAAAATTGAATTAATAAAATATGCATCATCACACCAGCGCCATAGTGACAGCAACTAAAGACAGAATGGTTTGTTAGATGATAGATGCTAAGAAATGGTTTTCCTACAGCACAGAGGTCCATGAGGGAGTCAGGTGATGTGAAATTGAGAGATGGACGAAATAATATTACAAAGCACTTGACTATCAGATGTTATAATAGGATATTGAGGAAGATATCATCCTGGACTGTAACTCAAATTAAAGCTAGAATAGGTAGTTTATTTTTTTAGAAGTATTTTTTGTTATATTTGCTGAAATTCTCTGGATATCCTGACAGCAATGAGTAAATGAAATGTTCTGACATTAAAAAGAAATAAATCCAGTATTCATGACTGGGGCAGGCCTGTAATAAGTCCATCTAATCATTTCATTTCAAATAGGCCAGAATGAAATAATTGGACAGTGAAGAGCAGTGGTCGATGTTTATGCATCACTGTGGCTTCAGGTCAGACACTGACTCTCCTCTGCTGCTCATCATTCTGATACTGGGTTCAGAGCTGTGGGTCTGACTCTAAGACGGACTGGACTGAATGCAGTAGTAAACACTGTTGTGCTGCATGTATGAAGCGTGTGCATATGCCTGTGCTCGTCTAGTATAGCAGGGGCTTAGGACAGAGAGCAGAAGGGGAGAAGCTGCAGGTAGAACATCCAGCTTTAAGACCACGGGGAACTTTTCTAACAACTGCTGTATAAGTTGCCATTCCAAAATATAGCAGTAAAATCTTTAAACCCCACCCAAAAAAGCTGGAGAAAGTTGCAATGAAGAATTCATCAAGGTCACTCATGATTTTTAAGATTTAAAACAACAAAAAAATGTGTGGTTTGAAAAGCACTGCTCCATGGCAACTGTGATGACAAAATCCAAAATCTTGACAAGACTGCCCAAAATCTTCCTCTGCTGCATTCTGTATTATTAAAAGGAGTTCAGAACCTTTTGTCAGGTAAACCTTTGGAACCATGAATATTAATTTTGAAGTCCCAAAAGTCAAGTCTTTTTTTTCATTCCCCTACCCTCATGGCATGGACTACCAGCCTGTCTCAGAGCTATTTCCATGAAATTTTAATTCATGCAGGGATAGCAAAATGTGATGATGGCCTGCATCTTGTCTTTGAGGTTAAAAACCGCATAATATGAAAAAGCCGGATTAATGATGTTCCTTCTGAAGTTATATATGTTTTCTATCATTTCCCACACAAATGATAAAACGTGTTTGCTGCGGTTATTGGCATACGAGTATTAAATGAGTCACTGGCTGGACGGACCAACGCAACTCCACTTCTGCTGAGTGAGTATATCATTCCACACATTTAATATAGTACACATACTGTAAACAAATAAAGAATGAGCACATGCACTCAGACAATGAGGTTCTGTCTGATCAAACACACCAGCCCATGATTGGTGCTGATGTCTACAGCATTATGACAGAAACAAAGTGTCCTAGGAGGAAAACTGATGTCAACAAGCGCAAACCACAACATCAAATCAAACATATTAAAACAGGTCCCAAGAGGCTTTGCTTTCAACTCAATGGGTGTTTATCTGCATGTGGATGTGAGAGGCACAGCCAGAATTTCAGCTTTGCCATTCGGTATACAGTACCATTTCAGCCAATGATTAGCCACTTGGTTCAGTTTTCCACTCACATCTTGTGCCCCTGTGGCCACTTAGCTCATCTTGTCCTCTGGAAAGAGATACTTATTCAAATGGATTAATCACCAGAGGGGTCCACTTTGAAGAAGCGCGCAGAGACGAAATGAAGGGGTAGAAAAACGGTTGGAGGAAAGTGGATGTGAGGGGATAAGATGCTATGTTGTAGCCAAGGCAGTGGGGAGGATTTCAATAGCTAGCTGTTGGCACGACTACGTGGCTTAAGATTCCTGGCATTGCCTGCATGTCTTCAGGGGGCCATCTTTGCGTGCCCACCATATTAAGGTGGGCCAAGACCCCTCAGAATTCAGCCCATATGCTCCCTGCAGCACCCGGTGCCTTAGCCAAAGCACACAATCTGTCCCGATTACTGGCCTCCCCCCCCCCCCTCCTCATCTTTGATACTGGCCTCATCTAAAATATGCATGTGTCTGGTTGTCTCTGCACTATTATAACTCACACTGCTGCACTACAAAACCGCAAAGACTCCACCTGTCTTTGCCTCCGAATTTCCAAATCTCAGACAAATTACACCAAATGTGTCCAACAGCTTTGTGAGGTAGCTCTGATGTTCATTCATCTTGTGGTGCTGCGGTGTACAGATCCTTAATAGAATTGTACAACTGTACCAGCTATCTGTCCATGTCATTGCTTTTCAAAACATATTTTCATGTTGGCTGGTCTTCCATCCATCATTCAGCAGGGGTGTGACATCAGAGCCCTTCACCATGTGAGGCCATGCTGTTCCATGCCAGGCCAAAGTTGGGGCCAAGCAGAGAGAAGCTGCAGTTTTCATGCTGCCCACCAGCTATAATGGTCATTCTTGGCCTGGTATGGGGATCAGCGCAGCTGCAGAGGACCCAGTCCACAGCATGTTTCTGATGACTGTTTATTCAGTCAGAGTGCCCCACTAATGGCCTGCCACATGTAACCAGGATGAGCCAGACTCACACTGCAGTGGCTACGTCTCTGAAAATACTCACACACCATGTACAGTATTCTCCAAATGTGCATTCAAATACTAACATGTAGTGTCACTTGAGCTGCAAAGTAATGATTTTTTCATCATCTACAAATGATATTTTCAATCAATCACACACTTTCAAACAAACACAATTTTACCCTTGCATTCAGGCACACAGACATTCATATATATACACAGTATATATATATATAGTCCCCCCATCTTTTCATATTAGGCAATAAATGGGTTTATTGATTCCACTTCAAAAGAATACAGAGTACAATTCAACACCTAAGAAACTCTGCTGACATGTTTACTCATAATTAAATTCTATTACACTGCAAACAGGCAAAGTAATACAAAAGACAAGTATGACAAATATACCTAGCCCAACAAACCTAACACCAGCACTCTGTTCCTGCCCAGAAAGTTGTTTACCTCTGCTGAACATAGCAACGCAAGATGTGTTTGTCTTGCTGCGCAGATGATGATGGTGGCATAATAGACTCTAAGGACAACAAACAGCCTGACAAAAGTGAGTTCAAAAGGGGTAATGAGTAACTGCAGGTCAAATATTTGTGAAATATGGGCTTGGGGAGCATGGCGTGTCTTTTTTTTTTTTTTCTTCTTCTTGAACACAGCCAACCAGTCCGTGCTCCTGGCCTGTGCTGTGCCATGTTGAAATACTTCCTTTGCTTTTACATGCTTTCATTAGAGTCTGAGTGGTCATTAATCACAGCACCCCTGTTGGACAAGCCTCAATGAAACACAGGGATAGACTTGATGGTTTATAGCAAGGAGAACTCCACATGTACACTACAAAAAAGACAAGCTGACACACAAATGCATGCAAACACTTTAAATACACAAGAATGGATCTTTACACACGTATCTTTGCATATGCTGCACAGCACAAAGCAATCAGTGTTGAAATGAAAATATGTATGTCAGATGACAGATTTCACTATCTGTGATAGACATCTAACCAGAACACCATATGTGAAAGGTTCAGATTTTATTCTTCTGGGGGAAACTCCAACAAAGTTCAACCACTACTATGAAATTCACCCATTCAATGAGACATAATCAGTTATGATGCAATTGTGATTCCCAAATTCCCACTTATTTGGTATGCAACAGTTTAGACCACTGAACAGGATACACAGTGGGAACAAAAATGTCAAAAAGTGTTGTGACTATATGTGTATTATTTCAAAAGAGAGGTTGGCTTCTATTAAACATTCAATTAATTGATATTCATTTATTGGGGAAGACAACTTCAGGGTTTTCAGAGGTTTGGAGGAGACTGCGCCCACAGATGAATCAAGACTATATCTAGTTTTCCTGGCCAGAAAAATAGTTAGACTTTACTTAGCCTCGAGGTTTTTCTAAAAAGCTCAGAGATTACTTCTCCATACATTCTACTTTTTTTCGGGGCGGGGGGAAATAAAAAGGAGTTTGTCTGTGCATCTCCAAAAAGTCTGCGCTCATGCTGACACACCACACCATTTCAACTTCAAATAGAGTGTTGTTGAATCCGAGATCAGCCACGGCCAAACTGTCTATGTGCCAAACCTGATGAAGTAGTTTATACTACACTCTCATCCAACATATTATTTAATGTTAGAATTGTCAATTAAACTTTTATGCTTCAGCAGTAGAGAAAGCCACAAATCTTCAGCTGCATCTTTTATTCATCTGGCCTAGTTTGTGAGATATACATAAAAGACTTGAAGTATACAACACCTCTAAGCTGTCACTTCATCACTCAAGTCATATTTTTTAACAGTCTGCACTAATATCTTATTGTCCACTGACTGCAAGTAAGTAAGGTGCTATATCTGGGTCACCTTGTATGCGTGTGTGTGTGTGTGTGTGTGTGTGTGTGTGTGTATGTGTGTGTGTGTGTTTCTGTGCACCTAAATGGTGTGTCTTTGTCTTTATTCACAGTGCACCACTAGAAAGGAACAGAATCAGTTAAAGTATCCAGAGACAAAAGATGGGAGGGAATCCAAAAAAAATCCCACAGTAGGTTTAGGAGTCACACCACATCAATTCAGAACAGAATCTGCTTCAAAGCTGATACCTCACAGCTCATTTACCTCCACACTCATTTTTCATCCGAGGAATCCATGACAGTCAGCGAGGAACATGCACGATACAGACTCACAGATGGACACCCTTTGGCATTCAAGGCATCTAAATATATTCTTACTTTATTAAATGTATGTTTTTCCAACAAGCTGTCAAATGCCACTTTGCAATTTGATTGCTATTCAGAGCAAGCTGACCCTAGCCCTGACATGGCTATGTAAGAAACTCAGGGGATTCTGATATGAGCATGTGTGTGGAAAGAGTTTTAGTCTGCTAAACCTCTTGAAAATGAAAACACATTTACAACTTTGGAGGGTTGAATCACAAAAAAAAAAGAGAGAAGTTTGTTCATACTTATTGGCACAGTAGGCCACAGGAAACAGAAACAGAGAAGTTCACATTCCCCATTTGGAATCCACCCGAAAGCCCATATCCATCCTTTATATTCTCCAGCCATTAAAAATCAGACTGGGAAATAAAATCCAGAAGCATTTTGGAGAGGAATTTGAGAACAGAGCTGAAAAAACCCAAATGTTCCATTTTAGTGAATCTTTTTTTACCCCTCCCAAAACAGGGAAATAAAATCTTTATCACACATCAAATAGAAAGGCACACGTGCACAGCATAATAGAAGGGTGGTTAAGACCTCAGGGAGCTTCAGTCACCTTCCAATATGGATAAAATGACAAAATAAATCTGTCTATTGTTAGCGTAAAAAATATTGGTCAAGGAAGTAAGTGAAAATATTTCTTAGGTTTCCTCCATCAGGACGTTTAGATAATATCAGATGAAGGTTTCAATCACTAAACAGTCAAATACATAGATTTTCCAGTGCAAAAAAGTTGAAAAAAGTACTGGCACTGTCATTTGTGGCAAACCCCCGTACTGAAAACAGATTAAACCAGAATCCAAGAATTGTCTGCAAATACCATTTGCCTCTGCTGAAACCCATGACTATATAGCACATTAGTTAAAAGTCTCCAATGGGACAGATCAAAAAGAAACCCTAAAACATAACGGTGCATGTTAAGCGCAAGGTGCATTAAATTATTTTTTCCCCCGTGTCCGTCTATGGACAATGTTACTTAGCTTATGCGTCACACTTTTAGTGCATGGTATGTGTATGTGTGTGTGTTTTCATAGGTGAGTGTGTGTGCGTCAGTAAGGGAAGGGTTCC
Source organism: Scomber japonicus (assembly GCF_027409825.1). Lineage (NCBI taxonomy): Eukaryota > Metazoa > Chordata > Actinopteri > Scombriformes > Scombridae > Scomber > Scomber japonicus. Next base: position 8,647,094 of record NC_070597.1, on the reverse strand, counting down.
TTGAACACCCTTCATGGTCATTCTTCCTTTAAAATTGCAGGCCATATATTACTGGCACCATTAAAACCCGTACTGTAACTCAAGAGATGATCCAACAGCATTACATTCAGGCCACCCAGCAGAAATACCCCCTTTAACGATAGAAATGGAAGAAAAGAAAAGAATGATCAAACTGCCATTGGGTTTTAGAGCATGCAGCGCCTTTGATACAGGCCAGTCGACTGTAGAGCCCACTGAAAGATCCCATTTTGCACTAAGGAGAAAATAATGCAAACCAGTTGCTGGAAGGAGGGAGGGAGCTCACATACGTATATGGAGATGTGCCATAGAAGAGAGAGCTGTCCATGCTTCAGTGTGATGAAGACATGGAGATGTGATACGGACTCTGGGAAGCGTCAGTGATGACGAGCAGCCACAGCAGCGGACGCCACGCTATTCATCACTATTAACTCCTGTTCACTTCCCCTTTGAACTGTCATTTGACGGGATGGAGTCTGTGCATGTGTTGTCTAAGCACCATGGGTCTGTGTATACAGTATCTATTGTGTCTGTGTGTGTGTCTGTGTGTGTGTCTGTGTGCGCGTGTGTGTGTGTGTGTGTGTGTGTGTGTGCGCCATGTGACTGTAACCGACCATGTGTTTTTAATTTGATAATGACTGCTTCTTCCATAGAAAAATGCCTTTTCAGATTTTTTTCCAGTTTTTAGCTATTCACTGCCCAGATTATTGTTGTTTTTAGCTGTTCACTGCCCCTGATTATTGTTTTAACAATATATTTTCAAAAAAAGTTATTAGATATATTATCACGTACAATAAATGTAATAAATCATTTTGACTAGTGCTGAAAAAATAGACAGAAAGTTGATATTCAATTAACTGAATGAAGCCAAAATGATTCATTTTTTTCATTTTCATTTTCATATTCATTCAGTTCATATTTTCAGATACTGATTTTGTTTCTGTGTTTCCCTTTTTTATCATTAGTTGAATTCTTTTTCACCTTACTTGGACAATACAATTTTAATAACCTTAATTATGGCAACCTGTGATGGCCATTTTTTGACAGTTAATCCATTTATAATTAATAATACAATTAATCAATTGATAATAAAACTGTAAGGTGCAACCATTTTCACTGTATCATTGGTTCCTTAAAATGTTAAATATTAAAGTTCAATGTATTGACTTCAATTTTTCTATTGTTTGGATTACTTGCAATCTGGGAATTTGAGCTCACTGAAGTCCCTCGAATTAACACCTAAACCTGTGCTCTAACGTAGTGTCTCAGTGTGTCTGCAGTCAGAGAGATAATGATGCGTTAGTTGGATCAGTAGTTAGAGCGAATGATGATCCCTGTAAACCATAATGGCTTCTATTCCCCCCCTGGACCCACTGAGCAGGAGCCTAATGATCTCTGAGACCAGATGAGATGCATCACGCTCGAGCCTCCTGTGTCAGGACACACAAACATCAGTAAACACACAGTCGCATAGAAACACTAGCTCACAATTAGACATGTGTGCACATGAGAGCACAACAGATAAATCATTTTTATAAGAGAACGGTAGTAGTGAGGACTTAGGACACTGATATTTTTCACCTAGGTCATGGATTAGGGTTCAAGTCACTTTATACCTGACTATGTGACAACTGCTGGTACCATCTCACATAGCTGAAATGATCAGCATCGGTGGTGAGCGCAGGTCTGCAGTGCAAGTTAGAAAGAGGATACATTTTCAGGGCTTCAGTGGGTAGACAAGTGCCCCAAACTCCAGACATCTACCGTCTGTCTGCTCATCCGCTCCCTAGGATGTCACTCCATTCATCATCTTACTGCACGCCACACAGCTCCGCTTAGCTGCATTCTTCAGTTACAATCAGGCTTTCATACTCATCCTCTGATGACTAAGCCAGACGCTGGAACAGACAGTAGCTCCTCAGTTGGCTCTCAGTGGCAGGAGATTTGAGGAGGTTGATACCCTATCCTGAGAGCATCTGCCAATCCATGCGTGTAAAACTACACCTTCAGAGAGACTGTGTGAAGTAGCTATCTGGTATAATCTGGTATAATCCATGAGTCTAAAATGACTGTGAACACTTTTAATGATACAATAGCTTGGACAATAGACTGAAGATAAGATAAAGAAAATGAAAAAAAAAGTATAACATAGATTAGAAAAGCAGGTATATGAATCAAAGTTATTGGAAGTGGTATTGATTTCCACCTGAGAAAAAAGACGTATAGCCCATCCTGAGGGTGTATTTGTTCCATTACACCATGAGTCTCAGCCCACAAGGCCCGCACAGCTTTAGGAGGGGTGGGTTTACTTGGCGGAAGTTCCTTATCACATCCTCTGATTAAATTAAGTATTTGTATTTGGCAAATGTACACACGAGATACTGTATAATGTACTATAGCTATACACAACAGCTGGACAGCAGGTACTTGACAAAGTCAGACACTTTGTACACTTTAACAACAACCTTGACCTCACCTCTAAAAAAGGTGTGTTCAGGGAGGCAGTAAAAATTCAGTTGAGTGGGCCTAAATAGATATAATTTTGCTCCAGGTGGTACAAAGTAAGACAAAGATACATCTGCTTATGTTGAAAATGTTTCAGTCTACCTCTTCCTCTCAATAGGAAAAAGAGACACTGGAGGCAAACACCGCAAAGCACTTCAGTTCCTGGTCAATTCTGAGATTAACCAGTCAGTATAGTCGACACATTGGCTTTTTGGGATGAATAACGGCAGTCCATCGGTCAAATCTTTGCGGGTAATGTAAAAAAAAGGAATGAAACTTAGCTTTGCTCTTTGTCTAAACGCAACACGTGTGCAGCTGTAACTACATCACACTCCTGCTTTTCCTTTTCAGAGACTACTCTTATTATCTGCAAGGTCACAAGAGGTTGCCTGTCAGTAAAATGTACATAGCTGTTTTTGAGAGTTTGAGCGAACAATCAGCACTGTTGTTTTACTGGTTAGGACAGGTTCCAATTATAACCACAGACAATACAGGGACTTCATTCCTGGCTATATATACACACACACAAACATACAAATTTCAGAAGTCTTTAGAGTAATCCACTTTTTTGTGCCACCACTAGTTATCTTTCAAAGCACTTGGCTTTCAGACGCTGATACATTGCTTTTGCTGCTATCAAGTGTACAGTCTTGCATGATGTTAAACTGGAGCACACTAACAACTGGCTCACACTTCCATCATCTCCCGCTGCAGTTCTTGCTATCTCAGATTTTTGTTTTTTGTTTTTTTATCATTCCCCGCTAACTATTTGTTTGTTTCTCAGGCTTATTTGAGGCAAACTTAAGCTTCTGCTTTGCTTTGTTGCACTTTCTCAGTTGGCTGACAGTGGTTTATACAACATGACATACCATTACAGCCTGGGAGGTCAATTTAGCCAACACCAAGACCAAAACTGAGTATCTTAAATCCAATAGCTACAGAGGGCTCACCAAAAGGAGCAGAGAAGAAAACCAGACAAACCCTCCTTTTACTGTAGTTCTTCAGCCATCCATTAATTTCAGGATAGATGGCACCAGCCTGCAAGAAAACAGCCAGGATGAAACAGAAAGAACACTGTCAAATTCTGCCGACATTACACATGCCTCCCCTGTAATTAATACATGTTATAAAGATGAAAATCAGTAGTGTATTTTTAAATGTACCGTTGATATGAAACGCACCTCAACCCTACTTGCTATATAATATTAGAAAACCTGAGAAGTGAAAAAATCCTTCGTTGGATAAATCATTTTAAATATGTGTCATCTGAAATTATTTTGAAAGTATTTTAATGATAGCCTCCGTAAGAAAATCCTTTGATGAAATACCTGCTGTGGTACTTGCTTCCTCACGCGGTAAAAGGAGAAGGTAGCTGAATCCCCTTGACTGTCATATTAAGCACCATCAAAAGCTCCAAGGACGTGTTTGTCACAAGTTACAGATCCAGCAAGCCTCAGACAAAACCCAAACACAAAGAAGATTTACAGACACCCCTGTAGCTCGGGTGAAATTTCACATGAGGGAGAGAATAAAAGAGGCTGGAGAGGAGATTATTTCTCTCAACACTGATCGAAAGATTAGAAGAGGAGGTCTGGTTTTGAAGTCATATGCTCCCTTTTGCTGCTTTTCCCCGGCACCAGCTTCGCATGACAGCCCTTAAGAGATATATCTGCTTTGGATCACCCGAAAAAAAGCTGATGTAAGTGATTATCAAGAGGTTTAATTGATTGATTCTGTTGGGAAAAAACAGGCCCTCGGTTTCCCAAAAGTTGCACATGTTGAATGTATCTCATGAAGCAGCAGCAGCAGCAGCTCTCTATTCATATGACAAGAAAGCTGCAAAGATAAAAAAAGGGGCTTTCAAACACGTTCTGAATGTGCAATAATGCTTGAGGACAGCTCGGCGGTATCACTGGAGGAATTTCATTTACACAGGGAGTCTTATTTACCAATGGTGATCATAGACAGAATGGCAGCGCTTGAGAGAGGGGGCGTGGGGGGAAGTCGTGTATGAGGTTAAAAACAAGAGTAGAAATGGCCGAGGGAAATCATTATCAGCTTTAGCTTTAGAGGAAAAAAAAAAAAAAGACAAATCCACAGTAGAATTCCTAGACTGGAAACTTTGCTAAAGGGCTGTTCTGTAATTAAGGAATTTGCAGTATGGGAAGATGAAAAAAGAAAATAATTTAATTTTCAAGGGTTCACACCAGTTTTTCCTTCTTCTTCTCATCCTGATTCTTCCCCCACCTTCTCTCCTTCCTCTTTTCCATCCTTCTTCTTCTCCTCCATCTCTCTGTCCTCTTCATCTTCTTATGCTCCTTTTCCTCCTTTACCTCCTGTTCAACTCCCCCTTCTTATACTCTTCCATCTCACCTTCTTCTTCCTCTCCTCCTCTTTCTTCTTCTTCGTCTTCTACTACGGCTGCTGATAATACAAGTGGATTTTTTGGAAATGCAGACTATTAAACTACTGTAATAAAAAAACGAATTGCTTGTGGTGTGGCCGAGCCAAGCCTCTTTTATGAAGATTTAACGATTACAAAATGACAAATTAATTTCTATGAATTCATTTCTCTTTCATTGGCCTCAAATTGTTTGTTTCTGTCTGTGTGATGAAAGCTAGAAGACAGATTTTTCCAACCATTACTTGGATCAACAGACTGAACTCCAGTCATAAAACATCTTTGGGGGGGGGCTGGATGCCAGATTAAACAGAGACTATACCTGTGACTAAATCGATGCTGGAGGAGACTCACTGAACAAGCCTGGGGCAAGTGGAAACAGTGGAAAGCACTTAGCCTGCATCGTCACATTGATGTGGCCCGTTCACTAACTGTTGACGTTCCGGTTCAAACTGAATAGCAGTGATAGAACAGACTTCCACATGCAGCCTCATCCTGTTTTAGAGATACAGAAACAGTTTTTTTAGGATCAATCTCGAGGCTACAGTACAGTATGTGTCACCTGCACCACTTCTTTGCCTCTTTTTTTGCCAATATGTAACTTGCACTCTTTTTCTCTGTACCGTTATTCTCTTTGCTTTCTTGTCTGGCATTGAGACAAAAGTGTTTGGCTCTACTTCCAGATGTCAAAGGAAAAAGGATAAATGCTTTGTGAAGGTGATGTTAACCCCATGACAACTTCTAATATGATGATTTATCGCAGCCAAACATGTGTATATGGGCGCACAGGCATGTGGGCTGGCTCAGAGTCTGTGTCAGATCTATATATCCTTTTTCATGGCGAGAAAAAAAAAAAGATCTCATACCTTATCGAATGCACCGCCCTTTAATGGTGTGCATGTGTATAGAGGAAACATTGAGTCTAAAACGTATCCACAACAACTGTAGACAAAATCGATATCAATCACTTGAGAAAAAATCCCCAAATATCTGTGGGTTTGGATGTTCTCAGCCACAGAAACCTCAAAAAACATAATAGACACATTTAATCTTGCTCTGGCCGACACACTAGCCAATGTCCATTCATTCTGTCAAAGAACCTTCACCATTTTTTTTTTTTTTGCAGCTTATGAAGAGCAAATCCAAAATGGCAACGGGAATTTGGAATTCAGCTACTGTATATCTATTAGGTATCCATGGTGATATGGTTTCTGGGGTCTACTGAAAGGATCTTTGTGACGTCTACATCATGAGAAAAAAAGCAAATTATAATTAATATCAAAAAACTAGGAAACAGCATTTTCCATGGTTTGTAATAATCAATGACCAACCACTCCTCCAGTCCTGCTGACCTTCTCTCTCGCTCGCTCTCTCTCTCCCTCTTTCTCTCTCTCTCTTCCTGTTCAATCTGGTCCTGGAGCCACCGGTTCCTGTCTGGGCTAATCAGGCTGATAAGAACCTGTGCCTCCTTCCTATAGTGAGCTCTGGAGCTCTCTGGGCCTGAGGGCTCTGGAAAGCATAGAGGCTGCCTCTCAGGGCTTATCTCCCCTTTACCCAGCAGAACAGAGAGCCAAGGCCAGCCAATTGGGCATCCCTGGTAGGCATGTCAGCACCCTTCCAACCACCCCACACACCCCTCAGCCACTAGCCCTAGGTATCTGGCCTACCTCCCCTTCCATCACTATCTGCACTTGGCAGTCAGGGTCAGTGCACAACATGCAGCGGATATTAGTGATATGTGGGAGGCTGCTGGCAAGCCATGGCACAAATGTTTCCTGCTCACCGGTTCCTCTTTGTCTTACTGTGCTGATACTGTTACTAACTAAACTGTCTCTGCTACAAGTTTTACAGCATGGATTCAACCCAAATAACATAAAATATATATTGACTTACCTATGTATCAAGTGGTGGACATAGCTGTGGATTTATTTTCTGAGAAATCTACCGTCATCTCCATACAAAAAGCTGAGAATACAATTTCACATGTGGTGTTCTCCAATGACAATCTTCATGGAAACAATTTTTTCAGCAGACTGTAGTTCCAAATAAAAGTGGGACGCTACTTTTGGGAAAAACACACTGATGGTAAAAGTTCCAGTTTTCCAATTCTTTGAGCACCTTAAGCAAAATTTAATTCATCATCTCCACTGTAATGTTACTACAATTGATTCTGATAATCTTGACAAATGCATACTACATCATTATTGCCATGGCTACAGTACATAGACATACCACCTTTTTGACCCATGCTTCACCTAATCATCTTTTCTGCACTATAGCTATAAGACATCCTGTGCAAGTCTGTGGATCATTTACTATACATGACAGCTGTCCTGCAATTCTTAAATAATAAATATTAAATATATATCTTTATTTTTTAAAAAGGAGATGAGCTCTTTATTCTTCAATAGTGAAAGAAGATGTTGCATTTTCACCATCAGTGCACAGTCAGCAAGCCTCACTTCTACAGCTACTGAAACTTCTCCTGCACTACACTTTTCGCTTGTGGGCTCATTCTTGATTTTCTTTAATTCAGTGGAAATTTTCCCCCGAAAGCCTATCCCCTTAATCAGATAATATGCTGAATATTACATTTTACAGTATCGTGAATGTTTACACATGTGGTAACACTGATTGGCCCCCTAGAGTGACTATTTGTGATTAGGAATGAAAGAGGTTCATTAGTGATCGTAACCAATTGTTAGTCTTTAGGGCAAAAGATGTTTTTTGCAGTGGTGCGGACTCAGCGGATCACCAAAAGGTATAGAGGAAAAGATTCATAAAATATGAAATGAATAATTTCTGGTTTCCTGAAAGAGATAGAGACAGAGAGCTTTTTATATGAGAGAATGATTTACTACAAAAATCAAGCAAACCCAGAGAATGATTCTGGGCTGCTCTACCAGCTAAATCCATCTTCTCTACCCACAATCCACTGGGTTTTTTTTTCCCAACAATATTTTAAATTTGAGTTGAAACTAATCTCTAATACATTCTAGATTCATACTATTACAGTATGCACATAAGACTCTAAATTACATAGTAAGAAGGCTGTTGTGTTTCAAGTGGTTTTAAGTATGCAGGCAGTAAAATAGTGTATGCAATGAAGTATGCAAACATTGTTAATTGTGACAAGCTAATATATTTCCCCTACAACTGTCTGGAAACATACCAACATTACGTCAAAATTCTTAATTATGCTGTAAAGAGTGAGCACGTGTGTCCTGCTGAGTGAAAATATCTGCCATCGCCTGCCATCGCCTCACGGAGGAAACAGCTGTCTAATGATCTGGCCTGCAAATCAAATGTACAGTCAGTGTGTGTCAAAGTGCTTACATACGCATGAATAGTGTATATGTTAATTCTACACGCATATTCCCGCTCTGATTTGTTACATTGGGTACAAGCAAGGATCATTTTTACTGCTGATTATTTTCTGGATTAATCAAGCAATTTTTTGGTCTATTAAAAAGGCGGAAAAAAGGGGGAAAAATAGCTGTAAGAGACCAAATTGACTGTAAAAAAGTTTGTTATATGTGTATATTATTACATAACTGAGGGTTTTATTATATGTCTGCTCAGCGTTAGTGGAATATAACAAAAATATGTGTGTATTTAGGCTTAATTAGTGTGTGTGTGTGTGTGCAGTTAGTAAAATGAGAGGGTTAGAAGCAATGGGTTTATGACCGCATAATTACACATTAACAAGGCATCTCATCATAAACAGGACAGGCTGGATATTTACAGTGTGAGTGGGAATGGTAGACCTGAATGGTTATGGTTATTAAGCATCGAAACCAGATCACATCTCTGCCCCTTTTTTTTGGATTTGTGAGTTAACTGAAGAAGTTTCAATGTATATTTGGATTATGAGTCAAAGTCAGAGTGGTAAACTAAAGGGCTAGTGATTTACATTTTATATTAATGGCCATCACAATTTTTAATGTCTGAGTTTTGGCTTGAAAACATCATTGAAACATTAAGAGATTACTAAAAAAAAAAAAAAGCTGGCAATTAATCAATATTCATTTCAGCTCTATGCATTACTGTAACTTATTATATATAGGTTCATTAATTTTCTGTTTCTATTCGTGTTCTTATTTTTGGCAATCATTGTTTATTACTGCATTCTTCCTTTTGTAACAATGTCAAACAGCCCTTACTGCAGAGAGCTGTCTTTTCTCAAATAATCAAGGCGTGGCTTTTCATTTGCTAACCAGTGGTAGGAAGAAAATCAGTCATGCATTTCAATCACCAAAGAAAAGTACAGTCTCACAGTCACACACACACACACACAGTTTTTCTCTTACCTCGTCCTGCTACACATAAAGCTTATGAACTTGCACATGTAAGCACACCACAAATAATCTGACATAACTCCCTTCATGCATATGCAGCGCTATACTTGCCATGTGTCACTAAACATAAAATTAAGCCAGGCAGAAAGCAATCTGCTGCCGTTTCAACCTTTGTTTACTTTGCTGCCGATCACGTTTCCACTCTGCGGCTGAACACAAACCACATAAACCTGAGAAACTATGAAGCGGGCCTCCTGGTTTGCATATTTTAAGGTCCGCCATGTGTATCATGCAAAACCCTTTCTGCACTCGCTGTACATGAAGTATATAAAATACATATCAAATTGATCTGGTTTGATTTACTTCAACTAAAACAAATATACAAGTTGGAAAGTATGCATATCTAAACTGGGAATAATACATGAAAGTAATAAAAATACTCACTTCCAGTATTTCCAGTATAAACTTCCAACCTTGACTGTATTACACTCGCTGCCAAGTTTACAGGAGCTACTTAAAATATCGTGGGTGTAGTGTACTTTTATTGGAGTTCACTTCAAACAAATGGGTGTTGTGGCTGCTTGTCCGTGCATCTCTGTGAGCATTCAATCTGTTATTTGTATATCATGAGCACTGCCAGGCTTCCTTACATGCAACTGACCAATGACTATTTAATCTTCCAAACAACAAAAAAAGGTAAAAAAGACATTTTTATGGTTTTGAAGAAGAAAAAAACTAAAAAGGGAACTTAAGATTTTTTCACTGGCAGTCCATGACATTTTTACGACTTGCCCACAGAACAGCACCAATGCACGGTAACCATTGGAAAAACAACAGCATTATTGTACAGGGACAGGGGCCAAGGGGAGGATCTGGGCATTTTGCACAGAGAGGATTTAATCATATAACAATCAAGCGATTCATTTTCTTTCCCATGCTTTTAGTGCGCATTTTTTTTTACGTTTATGAATCACCCAGAACCGACCAAAGGAGCGTTCAGAAAGCCTTATGGGTCCTCCTTGGCTTGTTAAAGATGGCTGCCTTTCTGCACCTGCCTATGCATTTCTTCAGTCAGTCAGCGAGGAGGTGTGAGGTCCCACAGTGGAGGTGGGGAAAGGGGCGTCAGAATGATGTAGAGGGTGGTGGTGGTGGTGGGGGTGGGCGGTGCTTTTAGGAGGGTGGGTGGGTGGGTGGGTGGGTGTGGGGTGCACCCTGTGATACCTCAGGGAGTTTGATTGACAGGTGCAGACAGGGATCGTGGCAACAAGTGGACTGCAGTTACTTCAGCTGCACTGTGGACGGGGGGGGAGAGAGAAAACACCCCTCAGCTGTGACGAATCTGTGGGGCTCTGAGTTCAAAGGCGCAGACTCATAAAGGGGAAAGGAGGAGGGTGTTTGTGTGTGTTTGTGCTGGGTCAGAGGTGTTTTGAATTAAAGAATGGGTGTCAAGCTGATAGTGATCTATAAAAAGGGAAGTCTGAGTGTTGCTGAGGTTTTATTCATGCAGTCGTGACATGAAAAACAGCTTGTCTGCATTTTAAATGTGAGGCCAATTAAAAAAAAAAAAAAGACAGACAATATGCGTTTCACTCTCAGTTTTTTTTATGTGTATCTGTTGGCTTTTTTGCATTAAAAAAGGCACACATGCACATTTCAATGTTAATATTTATCTGACGCTTCATTGGAATATCTTTGCAGGATTCACAGTTCAAAAAACTAATTGTTGATCTTATACTGGCTCTTTATGCAGCCCCTCAGTTTAGTCTCTGAAACAGGCCATGTTAGCTCCTGTCTCTTTAAGGGTCCGCTCTTAATAAACCTGCAATGTTAGATTAGGCTACGTACACATTAGTAGTAGAATTTCACTTCTTTTTATCATTCTTTACTAGAAATGTCAACTTCTCAAATACATGTTCAAATCTGAATCTAATTGGAAATACCTATGCAAATGAACGATGTGAACAACCCATGGAACAACTATAGCAACAAAGACTATGGGCTGGACGGCTGTTTGTGGGTGTGGATGAATAATCTGACATCAGTTTGACTGGGAATGTAGGCAAGCTTTGCCAACAGAGCTTTCAGAGAACTGATGCCTGGGCTTTCTTTCATTCACCTCATGTTTTGGAACTTTAAATCATGTCTAACATTAATATCTGACATTATAAGGGTAAATAAATGACAGAAAATCACAAAAAGCATGTTACATTGCATTTAAACCTCCTGGACTGCAGATTAGATTGGGGCCACAATTTACAGTTACTTTATTATCCATTATTCTGATGAGATACTGTTACTGAGTGGCCATTAAGTCTCAGAGACCAAAGCAGTGTCTTAAAATTGCATATTTTGTCTGAGTAACAGTAAAAAAAGTAAGAAAATACAACAATATTCAATTTACACTGATAAAAAAAAAGCTATGAAACCAACAATTAATTGATCATCTTTTCCTCCAAGGTTGTTTTCTGGCAATTAACTAATTATGTGAGCACTAGATTTTATTAATGTATCCCTCTCCTTCTAAAATCTCTGAGCACCCAGAATGACAAGTCTGAATTTTTTGAAACAGACGTGAAGTGAGCTAACGCACTAAGCTCCATGCACTATGAGGATCTGTTTTCTTTGAAAAATCCACTCCAGCAGGCGTCCATACCACATATATTCATCATTCCTCTGTTTGCTTACTTTTGCAAAACCTGAGTTTAATAAAGATCTATGTTTTCTTGTCATTTTTCTCACTGCCTTACAAAGAAGAGGGGGAAATCAATTTAAGTTAATTAATAATTCTCACATTTCTCCGCAGACATACTCACTTTCCTCTGATATGATCAAAGAATAGCATACCAATTCCTTCCCTCTGAAAATCCCACTGCATAGTTCTGTGACACAGAAGTCCACTCTGATAGGAAAAAATACCAAATAACACTTTGAAAGAAATGAGAATTTGAATTATCTGCTCAGACAGTGAATTTGGATTAGGGTTTTCCCTATTGTTTTGGTTGGCTTCGGCATCTCGATCCTGTTACTAAACCGCAAATACCTCTCTTTGAGGCAGGATGGAGAGAACCAGCGGTGGGGGAAGCCAAAGCCCCCAGAGGAGAGACACCTGAGCAGGGGAGCTGGGCACCCCTGAGATCTCTCCTGTTCCAGCTAAAACACAGACTATTTAAGAAGGAATAATAAAAATGCCTAACCTTGTTAAGTATAAGGGCAAGTATTCTCATAACATTCACATACAGAGGCAAGGGGGAATTCAGTCATTGAATTGGTGAGGGTTGAGCTCGCATCACAGCGTTTTTACTCTCCACAGTGCCTGCAGCAATACTAGATTGCCTTTCCTAAGCCTCCCAAATAATATAGGCTAGGCAGTGTGAAATGGCAAGAATGTTCCAATCTGATTTGACATAAGGGGAGGATTGTTTCATTTCAATCTCTCTTTCTTGCTCTCTCTCTCTCTCTCTCTTTCTGTCACACACACATGCAGACAGGCATGGTGCCCGTCCTCTGAGACAGGCGGTAAAAGTGGCTGGCAGTTGTTTCTTTTCCTTTCTTTTTTTTTTCATTTGGTTTTGAGAGTTGCGTGGCGTGTAATTGGCATCTCTGGCCTCAGGATCTTTGAGCAGATAATAACTGTCTGTCTGAGAGGGGTGTCTCAGACCAAATGTGCTAAATTCATTACCTGAGACCATTATTCAATTACTCCACTCTATTAGGACATCAATTATTTGCAGTAGCACTGCACCAAAGCCAAGATGAGCAGTCGGCTCCCGGCGGGGGGGGGGGGGTTGAAAGACAGATTAGGGCATCCATAGGACTAATGAGGTCTGACACAGTGGAAAGGCTAAAAAAATATGTAATTTTTTCCAAGTTGCAGTCACATTTTTTCGCAAACGTGATTGTAAAATTGCTACAAAAGCGCCACATAATGTTGTTCAAGGAAGTCACAAATGAGACCAAACCACCACTTGTCATGCCATAAGTAGGGGTGTACCAATTCAACTGTTTTCGTTCCTGATACCGATACCTGTGCGTTAGATATCAGCCAATACCGAGTACCGATCATAGACTGTATAAAAGAAACGTTTACTGAGGTTAGAAATCAAGTGAGAAGTTGGTGAATTCTCCATTGACTTGAATAAAGACGTAAGTCCTTTTGAACACAAAACGGTCGCCCCCTGGTGGCCTTTCGATAGAATGCAGCTCTAAGTTACTTCCGCGTTGGCCTCATTTCAGAGGAACGGAACTCCCCGCCTGGTACCTATCCGATACCACTGGAAAATGAATGAAGCTATGTGCCTCACTGTGTGAAAGAGACTGGGATCATTCTTTAAAGTGTAAGTGCAAAATCAGGTTGGACTTTCCTAACTTCGTAAAACAGAATGTAACAAATAAATACATATATATAAATTTACAATTAAAAAAAAAAAAATACCAGATCGGTCCAATGTCATCAATACCTGATCCAGCTATTTGTGTTAATATGAGACCAATATCAGTATCCGTATCGTTGCATCTCCAACCATAAGAATCAAATAAGCCCAACAACACAATAGGGTGAGTGACTTCTTCCTGGAAACGAACACAACTACACAGAAACCCAGATCACAAAGGAATGTGTGCAGGCAATAAGAAAAATGTTTTCTGTTCAAGGTTGGAAAAAACTAACAGTCCTCACTAAAGTCGAGTGTTAAGGAAGCTTAAATTACAGTATATATAGATTTTGTATTCATGTAAAATTCTCTTTGTCTGAACATGCTAATTTAGGCTCAAAAAGACCAGTTCAGCTCATTGAAATGGCACCTTTACTTTGAGCCAGTCATCTTATATCTAAACGTGTTTTATTTTGGTTTTCTTTCTTTCTTTCTGTCTTTCTTTCTTAGCTGGCACAGACATTACAAAACAAGCGAATGGATGACAGGAACAGCCTACCGGGTATAGCTGTCCCTCTGACATAGAGCCCCAGTGGACCGCATGAGGCAAGGCTACAAGGGGGTGGGGGGCGGGGGGGGTGTGGGTGTTGGTCAGATGGCCCCGGTGGTGCAGGAGCCACACAATTTCATGGCGTATTTTCTGCAGATGTGTCTGTGGTGTCTCTTGTGAGGGTGCAGCTTGGCCACTGACAAGGGTGATGGATAGACCCCGAGTCCCACTGTGACAAAAAAAAGAAAGAAAAGAAAATACTTTGTCTGCTCTTCACGCTCACTTTCAAAACCACAGCAGAGAGATACTTTTTATGAAAACAAAACAAAAAACTTTAAGCCTATCTTTTAATGTTCTGTCATCTCAAAGTGATGTTGAGACAACAAGCGCATTTAGGGAGAACAAAACTAGAGACTGTGAGCATTAAAGGATCAGACAGTGTGTTGAGGATGAGTTGACGGCTACTATGCAGACACAGCTGCCTTGGGGAAGTGTTTCAGTTGTTCTCAGCTTGGAGTTTGATGGACCTGCTGAATTGCCATTATCAGAGTGCATTCATTGATCACATTTTAAACTAGATCTAAATTAGATGCAGGGAACCCACTAAATAATCCATAAACCCTGATGTAAACCAGAGACGTCTGATTGATGGATCTACACTGGATGTTTTATTACATGAATGCAGTATTGTGTCCTCTGAAGTATTATACCATCTGGGAAATATTTCTAAAACAAAAAATGACAATTCAATTTTTTCTACAAGTCATTTCCATAAAGTTAGCTTCACGTCAGAAGTCTAAAAAAAAAAAACGACTAATAAGACCATCAGGTGAGGCGAGGAGGAGGAGGAGGAGGAGGAGGAGGAGGAGGAGGAGGAGTGGAGTGGAATAAATGCACGCATGAATGATTTCCCTATTCACCTGAAAGAACTATGCAATTTCCCTTGAAAAAGGTGGGAATTTCCCCCAGGATGAGCCAATAACATGCTTGTGATGTATGATCGATGTGATTCAATGGCTGATGAAAATGAAGCAGATGTTTTGAAACTGAAACATTCATCTTGTGTCGAGCCTTCCGTGACATGCCAGCTTTCATCTAGCTCGTTCGGAAAAAGGGACAGAAAAAAAAAAGGAGAAAAAAAAAGAGAGAATGTTTTGAAAATCTGATGAAATTACATTATATTACATGTACAGGTAATTGCTCCCCGAGAATAGGTTGAATGCATTTGATCAAATCAGATTCCAACCATGTTAATTTGATTAATGGTCACAGTATGAAGCTTTTAATGTGTCTGCAGGGAGTCACTCATGCAGCGGATTTTCTGATTAACTAGTAGGAATGTGCAGTCATACAATATGCAGAGCTAAATATAGACATGAGTGTTGATTTCCACTTTTTTATATCCATGTTTTTATTATAACCCGCCTCATCTACAGTGTGTTATTTCTACCATTATCCATCTTGCCAGGTGTGTTGCTTTATGGTGCCACCTGTAGAAGGCCTCAGGATGCCCTCCTCCTGCCTGCTAAAAACAAGTCTGGGATTCTCCACATTCCCAGAGCCGCCCTTTTTACTTCCGATCATGATTTCCTCAGGCAAAAAGTGGGATGATCCCCCGTGTGTGTTTGCTTCCAGACTCCATGCGTGACAACCTCCTCAAAAAAAAAAAAAAGGTAAAATCCCCAGGCTCACAAACACAGACAAACACACACCTCACCCACGTTCAAATACTGCCGAATCACTTTGAAATAAAGACTCCATGCTGTTGTCACTGTCTTACTGTGCATTTGTCTCAAATTCAATACATTTTAAATACCATCACAAAGATTCTGAATGGTTGGCTGTATTGTGCCCTTTCACAACAAATTGCCTGATATTGATCCATAAACCCCTACATGGATTAGCTCCATCCTCTAATTCAGATTAAACCAACCTTGTACTGTACTTCAGAAGAATGCTACCATTCCTCTGTCTAGGCAGAAATCCAAAGCACACTGAACAAATGCAGGGCATGGGCATATATATATATTTAATCTGTTGAGTCAATCCAGTTTTAGAATTAAATATCCAAATCTACTTCTATTTTTGGCAGCGATTACTCTACTTTAATCTGGATGTCCTGCTGTTCATAGATCCATCCACACTGATAGATTACAGGTATATTGTGGACCTTGTTTAATACCCTGTGGCTGTGTTTCACCTGACTGATTTGACTGTCTCCTCAAGAAACACAGATCAATATGAAGTCTCTCTCTGCTCTTTAAACGAGGCACATTCTCATTCTTTGGGGTACAAATACGATAAGCGCAAGCACGATTATCAACAAATCAAGTTTGACATAAAAGTGTTTTCCTTCATAAACCTGATTCTTTTTCACTTTTATCTCAGTCTCAGATGACTAAGATTGAATTGGGGTTGCTTGTATATTCTCCAACATATGGCATGTCGGACAAAAAAACATCTTTGACTAATGACAGATCACAATTTCAACTGTGCAGTGAAGATAGGAAAAGAAAATACAAGAGCTTGATATTACAATGCAGTCAGCTTGCACGCAATGCACCAGATCAGCCAAAAACCCATCTGCACCCATCAACGAAGACTCTCTAAGGCCCATGCAATCTGTTGCCTGCCAGTCAGAGCGCTGGTCAGTAATCTCCATGAACCTACTGGTCCAGAAACAGCCCTCAGCTTTCCACAGTACGGCTTCTGTGTGATGATAAGGCTGGATGGCCCCCCCATAAACTGCCCTCATAAACCCACACTCCTGCTCCCTTCAGCAGGGGGCTAATCAGCCCAGCCAGGGGAGCTGAGGTAAGAGTCTGGGGCTGGAGGGGTATAGAAAACAAGGGTCGACTGGGAAGGGGGGGTGGCAGCCAGACTGGAGACAGAGACCGCTGTAATCACCAAGAAAAGGAGATGACGACTGTACCACAGATTAAGTCTGAAATGACACGGAGAGGGAAGAAAAGAGGGGAATAAGATGGAAGGACTGAGAATTTACTTGATCACCCAGGTTGACAGATAAGAGAATGAGTGACTGTGCAGGATAAGAAACAGGGGGGGAAATGTGCAGAAAAGGTAGAGCCTTACAGGAAAAGAGGATAGTTATGCCAATCAGTGGGTCAAAGGGCCTGCGCAAGGAAGATGAATTTCCACCAGTGTTTATCTTAATGCCTGGATTTAAGGTTCAGGGGGCTGGAAAGAGTAAAGACTTTGAGGGGTTCATAAAAGGACAGTCTGAGAGGATTAAGGAGATCAAAAAGGTCCATGTTGCCACTTTACGTAAGTCACAAAACGCAAAAGTAAATTCAGATTATATTGGATTTGTGTTCATTTTCATAAATCAAACTCTATGTCTTCTGCAGAAATAATCTAACTAAACAGATAGGAATATCCATGACGACCGATCCAACAGCAGAACAGGATATGTGAGAGGAACTGATTCATATTTACCATAAAACGAGGCTGCGGTTTGCTGTGTACACCTAGTTAGTTCACATATTACAACAGCGTGAGAGAAAAAGATTAGCATTTGGCCCTCTGCTTGTCCATGTGAACAATGGGCTTATTTCCATGTTGGCAGGCTGGCATTTCAACCTGGTGTGTTAGCATTAGCATTAGCAGTGAAACAATTGCTCAATTTGTCTCTAAATCTTTTGACAGAAAATCATTTAAGTCATTTATCTTCTTAAACATTAGGATTTGCTGCTTTTTTGTTTGTCGATATAATATTCTGAGCATGGTTAAAAAAAAAAAAAAAAAGCTTCTATCAGTTTCTGTTTGTATTGCATGAATGTACAGACAATAAGCAGTGGATTATATTTCATACTAAGGGAACATTTGATGATTAGTCTTTTTTTATGATTTCTTAGCAGATTTCTAGACATTTATTCCTAATGGACATCTGAGATACAGCTATCACTGAGAGGAATGAGTCATCTCTGCTGATTATGTGCACACTGTTCATTGAAATATGACTGAGTAAGAAGGATGCAATTTATGATGCAAAATGGGTTTGTGGTTTGGACAAATCAAACTTGAATTATGAAGAGGTCACCTTGTGCTCTGGGAAATAGTAAGCGGAAACAAACAAGTATACTGTGTTCTGTATAATTGGGTCCGGTAAGCCCATGAGTGCCTGCAGGCCTGGCCAGATGGTATTCAACCTCTCAGCACTCTCTTGTGACAGGAAGTGTTTGCCGGTGGCCAGGATGTGATCAGTGTCAGCGCCTGGGCCTCAGCAGTACTCATCAGGGCAGCTGTTTGCCAGGAAGTGTCTGACCAAACGCTCTGCACGCGCTCCGCTTTACCACACTAGCTACGTTAGTTTGGACGCCTCTCCCTCTGTTTGTGTCTCAGGGTAACTTTTTAATGGCCAACCCCGTCGCCAACAGGGATCAACAAAAGTTAAAAATCGGAAAAAACAAAACAATAATAATTCTATATAAGGACACTGGATATGGGAGAAAAGCTGTAAAAAATATCTGATTTCCCTTCACTAATGTGTGATAACGTACACGTGAGCCAGAAATGACTTCATGGTTGCTTGTTTATACTTTATTATCTTTTTATGGGGAAGAATACAGAGTGAGCACAAGTTAAAGTTTCCCAGATACTGCCGACTGTGGAGGACGGTGTCACAGGTCAGCTGGGATGAGCCGAACGTTGCCGGTGGCTAGACATGGATTCAATTAAAAAAAGTCCGGTTCAGTGTGGAAGCCACCTGCTCTGATTAATGTGTTTGTTTGTGTGGTTGTGTGCGTCGTTCCTTCCTGGCTGTAATGCGTTACATATGTTGGATTTTCGAAGCGTCTCATCACTGAAACAACATTTCGGTGACAGTGGTGGTGACTGGAGCACAGCACAACACACACACACACACATGAACCCCACATTGAATCAGTGAAAATCAAAGATTGATACACACCTGTAAAACATCTGGCCCATTCAGAATGGATCACAGCAAGAAATTGGGACCTTTCACAAGTGTGTTGCAATCATCAATCTGATTACCATAAGTCATGGTAAAATTACAATGACTTTTGCTAGAAGATCAGTATATATAATGTGTCTGTGGTGTTTGTTTGGATTTTATTTGGTCAGAATTACAATTTCAAAAAGGAAGAAATGTAAGTTTGATTTATTTTTACCCTGGTTGCATCTACATGATTATTATCCAGGGACGCGTCAATCTTTGGATCCAAATGGCAAATGTTGGTTCTAAAATCTGACTGGTGCTAGTTAGAGGGTCGACATAGTCAGCCATTTCTAATGTGTGCCCATGTTACTCTGTAATTTTGCATCGTCATTCAAAGTATGTTATGAAGTGTGCACAATCACAAAATAAAGTGTAAATACTCTGGTTTGAGTAAAAAAAAAATAAGAGACCTCTACTGTACATTACTTCTGCTTATTTACAGGTTTAAATAAACTTTTGATATATTTTGTATATCTGCATATTATATTTTAAATGCATAGATTTGATCTGTATGTAACAGAAGAATACATGACAACCTATCTCAAACTATTTATTCTTTAACAACTGCAAATCTTTCTCATTACTATGATTTCATATAATCTGTGCAGCCATATAAAACAGCACTTTGGCAGCAACTTAGCAATAGCAATAGTTTATTTTTGTATAATTTAAAAAGGGACTTCCTTTGCTGCACACAATACATGTGAGCCAAAAAGCTTTTAAGAATCAACACCACACTTATTAATGAAACCAGCCTTGCCTCCAGTAAACATGACATATAATAAGGCTTTATCTGACAGGAACTGGAAACATGTTAATGGGAAATGCTTTAACTGGAACTTAAATCAGGAGGATTAGGAGCCATATGTGAGGTTCTCTAATCTCATTTAGGAGAGCTCTAGGCTCACTCTGCTGGTATGTTTTACATTAACTGAATCGAATGCTTTTCTGCCAGTGAGACGGCATACAGGTTTGGGCTTATAGGAAGCACGGAGAGAGCGCCTCCAAAAGTGTTAGAACATTTCAAATAAGAAACCCGGTTACACAGATAGACCAACAGTGTCTCTTATTCCATGGTTCCTGTTAGGCTTACATCACCTGTCCCCTGTGTCAGACACAACTGAGAAAGGCATTTAAATATTCATAGTATACACATATTAATAGACTATGTATTTTCTGCTTAAATTAACCGTATCTCATCTTGAAGGGTTGGCTCATGCAGAAGAAACAGTATGCTCTATATAAATATTTCAGTAAGCCTCACTTCCTCTGCAACTTCTAAAAGTATTAAAACTCAGCATGGAAATTTACTGAGAAACTAACAATTTGCATTGACGGGTCTGAATGCAGATAAGCTAAGATACATCAAAGTTACTAGTATATACATGAATTTCAGATGACAATTTATTTCTTGCTGTATTGCTTGCTTCCCCCCCCCCCCTCAAATAGTGCTGCCACAGCAACTTTCATAGAATACTGATTTGAGAAGAAAAACAGCACTTAATATGAACTTTAATTTCAAGCTGAACTTCCTTTGAACTTTTATAAGTTGTCAGTAGTATTGCTGAATCACTGATGTATTCCACCATATATAATACAAATTACACTTAAATATGTGAATTTAACCAAGGCAAGTATGCAACAGTTTCCTCATGCAGATGCACTTTGCAGCTGTGTGGTTTGACCGGTCTTTGGGCGGGTTATGGGAACGTCGTGCCATTCTTTTCTAAGGATGGGAAAGGCTGGGATTGTAAAATAGGATTAAACATTGGCATCTTTAATACTATCCACAGAGGGAAACAAGTCAAGGGTCAGAGTGTTGACCTCATTACTAAAACACCATTTCTCCAGACACTGATCTTGAATGATAAATCTTCAAAAAGCAGCATATGAATGTTTGTAACACAATGAGCACATGAATGGATTTGGAATCAACTTGAAAGCCACGAAGCAATCAGATCTTCGGTAAGGAAAAGATTTTAGTGGAAGGCCTGTCTGTCAACATACTAATAAATTAGAAGACGTATTCCTCTTCAAGATGAACTGCTTACTCTATTAGCTCTAAGCTGTGAAATGAGCTGGAAAATCAAAACCACAATCAAGTTCAAAAACTCTTCTCATATTTTTTGCTTTTATTGGTTAGAAATAATTAGCTAGGGCAGGCAGAGATGACCAGATGAGTTCAATGTCTGTTATAGGGCGAACCCAGTTTATATGTGGAAAATAGTAACAGTGTAGCAAATTTCCATTGCAATAAAACAACTCTTTGTGTAAGTCTTTGTGATCAAATACAGCAAACTGTGCCACATAAAAACCACCCTCACACTAGTTTAGCGGTTTGATTTTAGCTGCACTACAAACACTTTCGAGTGACATTGTCTGCAGACAGTCATTTCTGTTAATGTTTCCTGTTTCTACCTTCATCTTGGAGTAACAGATTAGATTAGATTAGATTTCAGTAGATCACATCAAACTGTAATGACGCCCACGGGGAAATTGGACAGCAGAAAAAGAATTGGATACAGATAAAAATAGAGCGGATTCAGCTGCTGGAGATGAAACAACTGATAACTGCAACAAAAGAACACAGAGGGTAGTGCAATAATAATGCAGCTAACCACACATTAGCAGGTGTTTACAGTACAATGGAAAGATTTGAGTTTCATCTTGCCTGTTTGAGAAAGTAAAAATACCCCCAAACTCTGCAAGGGAAACAAAAGTGGTAAGAATACAAAGAAATCTATCTGAGAATCTTATTTGCATTGCTAACTTAATCTGGAAATCACCATCAACTATATATAAGGACAGATGTATCAAGGTATTGAAGCACTGAAGCCAGTTTGAATGCCAGAGTTGATGCCTATGGTTTCTATTTGGAATCAAGAGCTACAAAAAAAAAAAGTGAGGAGCGAGGGGTGTTGCCTTTCATACTCACTCTTACCTTGGACCCAAGTGAACTCTAACTTACTGCTAACACGGAGCATTGAACACTTAAGCTACTTTAGCTTAAGTGCACTGCCAGGGCAGATATCGTAATCAAGTAACATTAAATTTACTGAAATAGTTTGCTCACTCAGTACGAATGAGCAAACTGTCAATCAACGCCTATAAAGTGAACATCAAAGCTACTATAAATCAGCTGATTTCCCGGACAGGGATTAAAGTCTACTCCAAGACAAGGCTTGTTTCTCAATGGATATTTTCACTGAATCTTGTCTTTAGTCGAGGACTAGTCTTAAATCTCTGCCTGAGAAACTGGACCTTTAAGTCTTAGTAAAAAGACTCAGTAGAGAGAAGTTGATGCCTTTTGAATGGGAGTGAATGAGAGCCAGGGATTTAAGATACTTCTGCATTGGCTTCAGCCTCGAGCTGTGGTTGTTGCTGCTTGGAATTCACACACGATTTCATTGTGAAGGTGTAAAAGAATAGAGAAAAAAGATTGACTTTAATAGTTAGGCTACTCTATATAAAATCAACAAAACAAGACATAAAATAAGGCCATAGGGAAATGTTTTTTTATTAGAGTAGAGTACTGTATAGATGTCAGAGGAAGTAAAATTTGATTGGACAGAACAGGAAACACTGACTTAAAGAATGCAAAGAATACAAAGGGGGTACAGTGAAAAATCGGACTGTGACCAAAACGTCTGAGCCCCCAGAGAGCAAGGATGGAGGAGGGTGGGGGGGATTTTATCAGGTGTTTTATCCATTATGAGAGCTAGAAGACTGGAAAGGTGAAACGACAGGAATTATAGCATGACTTGCAGATCGGTTGGTTTTCCCATCAGCGATGACAGACGCGGAGCAGGAGAGAGTGTGTAGTGAAGCTGACAGTAAATGAGGCTGCACATACATACGCCTGTGAGATGGAAAGGTTTAACCATTTGGGTGATTGTATACACTCACAAAGCACTCAAAATCACAGTGTTTGCAGTTATTGCTGTATGTTTACAGTTCCCACCAACAAAGCTATGATAAAAAATGCTGCACACCAGGTGTTTGATCAAACTGATATAGCTGAGGAAAGTCCTGCACCGAATGTGCATAAGTCTACACGGCGTAGAGGCTATCATTTCATAAATGATTCATAATGTACAGTACAGTGCTTTAAAATGTTTACTCAACCCCTGAAGGAGAGGTTCAGTGAGTTTAAAGATACGAATTTAAAAAACACAGTTCCTGGCCTATGTGGGGCAGATGAGGAAAGGAACAACAAGAGAAGATGGCTCAGGAAATGATGGGTCATTTGCTGCGTTCACATGCATTTCTGAGCTCTAATGTTGTGTCCTGTGTTGATTCATTGATTGTTTATTGGATTTGGGGAGTCAGTGTGCCTCCATAAGAGAACATTCTCCATATGTGTTGCATCTGTGTTTTAAAGATACTTTTAGAATGTGCCCAGTGGTAAAAGGTGTGAAGTGACTGGTATGTTACAAGAAAAGAAAGAGGGGGGGGGGGGGCAGATAATGGTGTTAAAAGTGTTTTCAGCTTTTTATAAACAAATGTCAAAAAAGAATTTCCCCTCATCACATTTTTTGATCTACTTTCATTGTGAAGCAAATTGTTGTGATTATGATCATGTCAACTACTAAATCCGTTCCCACAACCCCCTCCCACCCCCCACCCCACCCCATATTACTAACCACTGTCCATTATTCTGCATACCAATAAAGAGTGGGTCACTGCTGGCCACTGTCCATTCAGGACACGCTGACCCCATCCTCCCCCTCCTCCGGGACAGCGGAGGCTGACCACCGCCTATTGTGGTCTCCATTGTGATGGTCTCCAGAGAGGGAGAGCAGATTTGTGTGGCCACCCCTCTGTGATTGATGCTGGCCTGACCCCAGCACTGGCCTGTCCCAAAGATTCTGGTGGACATGCAGCTGCAATTAGCCTGAATGTGTCACCTTAAGTGTCCTCATTTCCTACAAAAGGCATTAGCACCCAAACACACCATGCAACATAGACTAAAAGAAGGGTTCTTCTTTCTTCCTTACTTCTTCTCCTTCACTCTGTCTTTCTTTCAACTTCTTTCAGTTAGTCATCCGTCTTCCTTCTCATCCTTCCCGTCTCTCATCTTCCGTCTTCTTCCAGTTTCTCGTCCATCATCTTCTCGTTTATCATCCTATTTCTGTCCTTCCTTCTCATCTTTATCCTTCTTCCATATTCATCTTCTTCTTCCTGTCTTTCATCCTTTTCCCTCTTTCTCATCTCTTGTTCTTCCTTCTTTCTCGCTCTCCTTCCTTCTGCACGTCATCCCACTCCCTATTTTTGTCTTGTTCTTCACCTTCTTTTTCCTTTCTTTTATCCTTCTTTCTTCTCCCTATCTTTCCTCTTTCTTTTCCCCCCTTTCATGCATTTTCCTTCTCCCTGTCTTTCATCATTTTTTCGCCTGCCATCCCTTCTTTCATCTTCTTCCTGTCTTTTACCCCTCTATTCTTCAGCCATTTGACTTTTTTTTCTTCATCTTTCTCTTTTCCTCTGCTTTCAGTTTCTTCTTCCAGTCTTTCTTCTCCTTATTCCTCCTCTAACTGTCATTCCTCCTCTTCCTCGTGATAACAAGTTCCCACATTCCCCTCACTGTTCCCACGTTCCCCTCACTATTCCCACCTCTCTCTGAATATACATATCTCACATTGTCCTACCACTCTGAATGATGTCTTGCATGCTTTTACCCAAGAGAACTTTCTCCAACACTTTTCTAGAGATATGTAATTTCCTTGTAATTCCCCTACCTCTTATCCCCCTACACCCCCACCTGAGAAAGTCCTAAAGGAAGAGCTCCTATCACCTCATATCTGCTCCTGTCTCCTGTCCTGGAGAGAACTGTCACCACTCCTCCCCCTGAGCCACTAATGCCTCCTCTCTCTATGTTTAAGGAGTGATAACACCTATCCAAGTGCCTGTCGTCGGGGCAGCTCCACAGGGTGCAGCACGGTTCCCCGAGCTAACTCCATACAAGGCTGTAGTGATGGAGAAGCCCTGGGACTGTCTACCAGCTTGTAGTTTACTTCTCTCCCATTTCTCTCCTCATCCTCACTCTCTCCCTCCATCTTTCTCTCACACCTTGTCATGTGTTCTGGCACCTACATCATGGGACACTTCAAAAAATAAACACCGGCTCTTCCTCCTGCCCCCATTCTGTTTCTCGGCAAGGGAAAAAAAAAAGTATCTTATTAAAGTCACTGAGGATATGCTAGATAAGTTGTGTAAAGGTTTGAGTGGGGAAAGAACATGTTCTATAAAAAGACACTAAGCTTTGAATCTGCAGGGAAACTGGTACATATTTTGCCTCATGCAAAGTAGCGTGTTTCAAATCTGCAACATTGCAAGATCAATCTGATAGGTTTGACAAGCCTTTAATCTGAAGTATACTTTAAAAATGGGAATTGGCTAACTAAGTTGCTCAAAAATAGATTTCAAATACTGCTCAGGAACACAATTAGAGTTTTCTCCACTAGGGGCAGTGTAGTTGTGATGTGCTGATTCCTGCCTTATTATATCACATGTTCCATCAGCAAAAGGATGCACATGCTTGCCAACAATAGGGCCATAGATACACATTACATAAGTGGAGTTATGTGATATTGAATCCTGCATATTGACATTTGATTGTGGTAAAGGTAGCAATGATGGAGCGAAGAAGGGAACCGCAAGCAGATGGAAACACTGCATATTTCAAAACATTCAAAACAAAGACGTTGCAAATCTTTCATGATGTAGGAAATGTATTAAACATGTTTGTCAAGGCCTTAAGGATAAACAGACTGTGTTTTGATGAGAAACAAACAAAACAGTTTGTTTACAATGAAAATTCCTAACGGTAACTTTACGCTTGCAAATTTAAATATTTTTATATAACTGGTTTATACAAAACTTTTCACTGTTTTTTACACCACTTCTGCTCTGTACCTTATGTTATGAGGGGGCTCGCGATCCCTCATGTTGGGCCTGTACAACATCCGTATATCCATCAAGGCTCAAGAAGCATCTCAGGTTTGACATGATAGATTGAACCACTGACACATGGAGCGTGGACTATGTGCTCTCACTTGACCTCCTATTGGCTAAAGGTCTGACCAACGCCACTCAGGCAGCTCTCTAAGGACCGGACCGACCCATCGACCTCACAGACCACACATGGCATGACAAGCTGAGACCAAATATTTAAACAATACTGTTGGGCTGCAATGAACAATTAATCATGGAATCCTTAAAACGTGATAGTGAAAAATAATGCAATTTTCCACAGACCAAGCGTATTGTCTTTAAATGAATCAACAGTTTAAAAAAAAAAACAAATAAATGCTCAATTTCTGATTATATAAATAATAAAACAGAAAATGTTTGTCTTATTTTTTTTTTTGTATTTTCTCTGAAAAATGCTAACTTGTGTTTTTTGTTGTTTTCGTGGCTCTAGGAATGGCAATGTCAGTCCTCCACTTTGGTCCAGACTGAAATATCTCCACAACTATTTGGTGGATTGCCAATAAATATTTGTGGTTTTCAGTGAAATGTCTCAACAACAATAGAATGGATTTCCATGAAATTTGGTACACAGATTCAGATTAATTTTAATCACTCTGGTGACTCACAACTTCAGACTGTTCCGCAATCATCACATCAAAATTGCTGTCCAATACTTTGGTTTATGACAAAATATCTACAAAACAAAACTAATTACAATCCCATAAGCCTCAGCTGTATTTTGTGTTTAGTAATCCATCCACAACTGTTGTTTTCTGCTAATAGGAGACAGTGTTCTTGCTCTTGCGAGAAGTAAATCTCAGGACACCATTCTTTTATTACAATGTTTCCAATTTGAAAATAAACACTAAAGAATGTCTCAATTCTTTACTGAATACCCAAAAAAGACAGATTATGATGATTTTAAGTAAATAACTATGAAGAGGTTGGTACAGCCGGGTCCTCCTCCATCAGCTTCCCATCTCTACATCTTATCAGAGCTCTGTGGTCAGGGTGTCAAAAGCCAAGTCTCTCCTCAGGGGCAGAAGATAGTGATTTATTGAGCAGATCCTGTTGCTTGGTCAGTACTTGGTCAACTGCTCGTAAACAGCTGGCTTGTGTATTTAAGGCGGTCAGTGAGCAGTTTTCTCACCTTGACCTTCTCTTCTCATCTTCTATTTTGCTTGCCTCTCTTATCCTTTGCTACATCCTCTCATTGATCTCCTCCAAACTCACTGATAAAACACAACTTTTTGAAGATATTTATATATTTTACCTCAGGTATGTTTTTTTATCACTGGAAAGCACATCTAAACGCTCCATGAACAAATCAATGTAGTGTTTGGTTTCAATATCTCTTGTACTCTGTGCCATAGGATTTGTCTTGTAATGCAAATGCAGTTGTATATTGATTAGATGTTTATCTTCCAAGCTGTTGGGGATCCGGGCTGGGGTCTGCAGGGGCATGAAGAACAGAAGCCCCACAAGGAAGAAGAGAGGGCTCGCATCCCTGAGGTCACAGATTGAATCTCTGTTATCTGAACACACACACACACACACACACACACACACACACACAAGCCTGTTGATCACCAGGGTACCGGTTAATACTGATCAGTAATACATCAAAGGCAATAAATCCAAATCTCTAATTTACACTGTGTAAATTATACAATATGTGTGATCATAATTTTTTGTGATGATGCACATCATGAGTGTTAAACATGTGAGATGGACATGTAGGTCCTGGTGATCTCTGTGAGAAGGTGGTTAGCTCAACACAGAGAGGAAGGGAAAGAGTTAAGCATATTGTTAGATGTGACAACAGGGGGCCTTGACTGTGCTATGGTGATGCAAATGACCCAAGAGACAAAAGTACGCTTAAAAAACACAGTGTAAATGCAAATAAATATGCAAGCGTGCTGCGTGTGTATAACTGCACAACCGAGGATGGGCATCATCTGACCTTTCATGCCAACCCACGAGGGAGTAGAGCCCTTGGTCTTGTAACACGATCTCAAGCATCTTATGGGGATTCCTTTGCTGAGTAAAAACAATAAAACTCCCCCCACAAATCCAATCTCATATTTGCCCTCAAATTAAGTGTCAGAGGACAACAAAGAAATAACTGAGTGGGAGAGTCATACGAAAAAAGGGGCAAATGCATCTACAGAGGGTCCCAACTCAGTGTGACACCCTTTCTAATGATCGGCATAGCAGATGGCAAGAGATAGACACATATGTGCCCCCGTGCATCTTGGGCTTGTGTCGTTGTCACCCGCTGCACCGGCGCTCTGTTGTTTGGCGTCTGAATTTATCTGCAGGATTATCCCCTGCTAGGCCTGCACACAAGGACGACACTTTTACTATTCTGTGTCAGTTTCCTACTATCTGAGAATGCTATTGTAGGCTTTGAATTGAAACACCTCTTGTGACCTTCATCTTGGCATGAATGACAATCAAAGTTACACATTTCAGGCTTGAAGAATCGAAATTAAGTCAGATTGAAAATTGAACATTCTTCTTCTATTTTTTTCCTCAAAATTTTCAGAGATTTTCTAGATTACATGAATAACTGATAAAGATTAAAATTAATTGCTGACTTAAAAAAAAAAAAAAAAAAAAGCATGTATATAATAAACGTGGTTTGTTTTTCTTTTTCTATTTGCTCTCTAGAGAATAGTAGAGGGCAAAGTTCATTTCTATTGAGCCCACAACTTGAAATGTTTGCTCTAAGCATTTACTCTTGTTTGTCAGGACGCACACGCCAACACGCTTCCACAAAAACAGACAGCTTGCATATTTTCCCAGGAGAGTCCCTGCAGCACGTTGGAGAGAAGGAGGGAGTGAGACAAAAAAAGATCATTCCTGTTGAAGAGGAGTTGGGGTAAATAATGTGGGCAGAAGGGCAAGAATGTCTTTGAATGGGGGGAGGGGGGGCGGGGGAGAAAGAATGAGATACAGTGGGACAGTGGATACACAAAACCAGAAGGCAGCCCCCCCGCACCTGTCCCCTTCTCTGCTGGCGTCCCTCTCTGCCACCAAGGGAACGGCAGACGGGACCTGGGGAGTATGGGGGTAAACCCGGCCAAACCCCCACAAACCCCCCCACCCCCCCTTATACCACACACACACACACACACACACACATATATACATACACACACTGAGTGGCAGCTCCGTCTGGGTCAACAGTGCACCCTTTGACATTCCAGCAGTGAGAGAGATATGGGGGTGTCAGCTCACCTGATTTTGGCTGTGTGGCATTGCAGAGGACAGTAGGGGAGCAGTACGGCTGTCCACAATATTTGTTTAGCTGTTCATGGTATCAGTGATGTCTTAATTTACCCTCCTGTTTACAGAGCTTGTGAACTCAGGCCACAGCAAAACACAGAGGCAGTAAAATGTGAAAACTTTTTTTTTTTTTTTTTGTGCTTGTTATTCCTCTTTGGCTTTTCCAAACGAGGGGCATGCATTTGATGAAGTCAGTTGTGCATTTTAGAAAGTGCGGGTCATGAATCAAGCGGAGACATATTGTTAAAAAAAAAAATCCCATTTACCCAGAGTTGAAGTTGGTTCTTTAAACTGGATAAAAAGATTTTAAAATAATATATAACCCAGAAAAGCTTCAAGTTCTTATTTAATAATTTGGTAAAACAACTGATTCGTTTTTAGAAAGGTATACTAGGATTGTTTTCTATCAATTCATCATCTCATTGTGTGCGCTCTTGTTTTAAGTTGAAGAATGCTTATGGACAGAAATAAATCCTGATTTTATTGCCAACTTATTTCAAAGTCTAACTGTCATGTGATCCATTTTTGAGCTTTCTGACTTACTGGCACATTGTGTTCTTCATTACTGCGCAAACAATAGAAACACACTATAAAAAAAATGATGAAAAGCCTTCATGTCAGGCATGACGCAAAGCAGCTGACTCAAGCATTCTGTACAAGATGAAAAATAAATGCTTTAATAAAGTGTTTTTCTTTTGTTTCCAGTATTCAGTGTCGGCAACAATCTTTAAGGCCCGTTTAAAATGATCTATAAACATCTGAACGTATTTGCTTCAAACTATGTTCTCCTACACGTGACGGCTCACCGCTTCTCCAAAGGAACGCATCCTTTGGAGTGCTGCTGGTGCATAAAATTAACAAATGCCTGCAAAATGCAATTAAGCGCATGAAGAGTGATGGTGGTGATTCGGAGGAGATATTCGGCAGCAGAAAGTTATAAAGAGAAACTAATGGAGCTTGTCTGCATTTACCTGCATTTATATAATGATGTTTCTGTTGTAATCTCTACATTAACAACTGTATAGTAACCTCCTCAAGTGTCTTTGTGTTCAGTTCAATTTACATTAATCTCAAGGAAGATATTCAGGTGTCAGCCAGGCATGACTATCTGCTGCCTAACGTATATATCTTTTAATATTTGAGGTACACATAAAGTATGGTGACATATGTGAACAACGTGCACAGAATGTGGAATATGCATACATATATTGCTAGTAATGTAATTGTAAGTCATGTACAATTAATAAATTAGTCAATCCACAGAAAAATAATCTTCCACTATTTAATGAAATCATTTTTCTATTCATCTTTGGGGAAAAAATGCAAAACAGTTGGTAGCTGCAGTGAGTATTTGAATCTTTTGTGTGTCATACATGATGATAAACTGATTTGAATTGTTGATTCAACAAAACGAGACATTAGAAGACACCCACTTCAGGCTCCAAACCATTGTAACAGGCATTTTTTCTGGCATTTCATAAATAAAACGATTAATCATTCAAATATTCAGGCTACATGCATTCTTTCTGAAATTACATACATACTGTAGCACCGGAGGATTGGTAACATACATTCTGACATATACTGTAGGCATTTAACGCCTCCACAACTCCAACTAGAAGTTCAAATATACTGTAGAGCTGGTGTTCAGATAGCTGGATGGCACCGCGCTGTGATCTTCTCTATAGTGCAAGTTTTAGTATTAGACACATCTCTCTGCCGACCCCCTCCCCCCAATTTACAGGCACAAGCACTCCCAAGTTCCTCATCTTGTCATAGTGAGCTTATATAGCTGAAAGCTGAATAGACACAGACACGCACTGACATCTTCCAGAAGCCAGAGTTTACACCCAACACTTTGCCCTTTAGTTACCCCCTAGGAGGGTGCGATCCAGTTTTAAAGCCGACCGTGTCGATTTTATTTTCTTTTGCCCGTATTGATCTATTTATTTATTTACTTCCAGCTTGATTCCTCCTCTCGCCTTCTCCGATCTCTCTTCTCTCATCTGCTCCTGGTCCAAGCACCCAGGGATCTCTCTCCCGGTTTAATAATTCATGAATGCTCAGGCTGCTTCTGTAATCCTGACTGACACTAAAAGTCTGTCTAGATTTAGCGTCATGAAAATTTCATCCGTAAATGTACAGTCGAGCTCCATCTTTCGCCTTCCTCTCCTCTCTTTTAAGGGGCACTCTCTTGCCGAGGCAAGTTTGCAAGCCTAGCCTCATTCTCTCACTCACATGCACACTTGTATGAGCATAAACATATATGGGCATGCACACAGAAACATAACTCACTGACACACACACACACACACAAACACACACACACATACAGAAGCATAACGAGAGTGCCAGACAGGAGGAGAGAGAAAGAGAGAAAGCACATGCTGACGTTCCACTTTGCTCCATCTTATCGGGGTTATTTACTGTGTTACATCTGGACTCATTTGTTCATCTCTGTCGCAGCTGAAGAGAGGCGTGGACCCCATGAGTACAAAGTGACTTACAGGACCTTGAGTGTATATTTCAGTGTGGATGTTCCCAGTGGAAATCAACATCCTAACTGAGTGCCAGTGTCACATTTTAGCCGGTGAGCGACACTGAAACGCAGCCGTAACATGCCTGGAGTAGCGGTTCTGCACTGTAAGACCTTAGGTGTGTATCTCCTTGTCTTCAGTCTGCATACATGATGTGTGTTAAGCCCATCAAACTGTACTAAGCACCAAACTTGCTGTTGAATTTGAACAAATAATTGGAGTTACATAAGTGTGAAGCCTTAATAAAGGCCTCTGCAATCAAATAAGCTGAATTTTGGGTAGCTTAGCAAGACATTATAGGAATATCTGTCAAATACAACATGAGCTATATGCTCTATTGTGCTTTAAGCATTTGGCATAAATCCAGTGCTTATAGAGTTTATGCACACACTGACATCTTTCCTCTGACCTAAACATAGATATAGACATAGAAGAGGATGCTTGCTGAAGTACCCTGTCCTTTTCCTCGAGGGAAAGAAAATCCTTCACCAAGTACATCGTCAAACACAAAGTGCCTGAAACCAGCTATCTCTACGAGAGATGAGATTATAACTCCACAACAGGGTTGTTATAATTTATGACAGAGCTCATACATTGTTCGCCCAGAGCTGTTTTTACATT
This sequence comes from Scomber japonicus, assembly GCF_027409825.1. NCBI lineage: Eukaryota > Metazoa > Chordata > Actinopteri > Scombriformes > Scombridae > Scomber > Scomber japonicus. The sequence continues at coordinate 8,614,553 of NC_070597.1, read as the reverse complement.
TTACAGTAAAAACAACTCTTCACTTTTTCCATTAAAAATGCACTTGATGGTTTTAGTGAGTAATCAGTTGATAAGACGCCTGGAGCTTAGCCCCTCATGGTATCAGTTAATTCTCTCTTTCTGGGAAGAAAGAACTGCAGCCCGGGGAGGAGTTGATAAACTTTCATTGCACATCGACAGGCATTCATCGCTGGTTAAGTGCCAACCATTGCCACAGTATTAATAGCCCTCTTATCAGGAGGAGAGAAAAAGCCCTTTAATTGGCTGCTGGAATAATTTCTCTCCGTGAAACTCGCCAGTATCAAAAAACAGACCAGCAGGAAAGATGGACAGATAACCCTGTGATGACAGTAATGTTTCTAATTACCACCCACCTCTGCCTCCATCAGCTCCATTTTCTTTTCCATCGACTGCCTTCCCCCCACTCACGCATGCTTCACGTGGGATAAGTCATCCTGAAGAGAGAGACAACCACAGTGTGGAAAAGCACCACTCACACTAATGGACAGAATATGGTAGTGAGGAGGGAAAAGGTTTTGCAGACTTTCTTCTCCAATTTCCTATTCCTCTTTTTTGCGCTACATTTTTTCTCTTGGCTTAAACACTTCTCATACTTCACTCTGGAGTGAGTGGCACCTATACCGCATCTTTTCACCTTTTGCACCCTTGTAAACTCTATGCACTCTCTGGCAGCTATAAAATATACATGACGACATATCTTATTGGTGATTTTCTTTTTTGCCAGGGACACATTTTATGCAGGTTACAATTCCACCCTATGACACCCATAAAAACAAAAAGATCACTCATACTTTCTCCCCCCCCCCCCCTCCTCCGTCTCCCCTTCACCTCTTTAGCCCTGCTGGAGGACAATTGAACAGAAGCTGTTATATCAGCAGTCTGGCCGTTTGCTTTTATTGGCACTTATTAAAAAGAACATGGACTTCTGCAGTATGCGGTTAGTAGTATGCTCTCCTTGCTGTCCTTTCCAAGTCTGCTGCTACATACATATACTACTATATTGCTGTTTTTATTCTTTATTTACATGATTTCATCCTGTATGACTTTCATGCTATTTCTGTGATCTTAAAACAGCACATTAAAATTTTAGCGGGCTGCTAAAAACGTGACTGGCACTGGTACTTTTATACCATGTGACCAGCTTTCTATAGGGAAAAGTGCTGAATGCTCCTCTCCTTACTATTTTAGTAACATCACTTCCAACTACTGTGCACTAGGAAAGCATTGAAAGATTTGGTGGCAAAGCTGCTCAAATCTTTTCCAACAAAAGGTATAAAGCGGATTATTGGGACTTCATATTGTAAATCCATTAGGCAATTATTATTTTCATTACAAGAAATAAAATGTCTTTCTTCACAGGGCAGCACAGTGCTGGTTTGCTCAAATTGGGTCTCTTAAACAATGCCAGCTGATAAATGCATATTTCACATGGCTTGTCATGGTTGAATAAAGTGGAAAGGCTACCAGCACTTAAAAGCTGAAGTTGAACAAGAGAGTGAGGAAGATGCCACTCAAGTCAAGTCTGCACACAATCAATTCTGGGAAGAGAAGTAATCAAACAAATGCGGTTGTAGAGAGGTGTGATGTCACCCATTGGTTTGCAGGCCAGAGTTGCTGCTTTTGATCGGCACCATCTTTACCGTTTGGAGCCATAACATAAGCAGTGCAGGGTGTTGCCTTTCACACTGTGGAAACACCCCGCTACCTCGGGCTGAAGTGAATGCTAGCTTACTGTGAACAATAAATGGTGCACACTAACACCAACAACTAACACCAACAACTTACATCAGCTACTTTACTGAAATTATGCTCAGTGAACTGTCGATAAATGCCAGCACAGCAGACATCAAGGCTTAATACAAGTCTTCAAATCTTGCTAACGGAGGAATCATTTCCAAAATGACAACCAGCACACTTATTAGAGGGCCTGAATATAACGATTGAGACCATAATGATTCATTGAAAAATAAAATGAAAAAAAGATTGATTTACTATTTCTAGAGAGAAGTTGACATCTTTCGAATGGGAGTCAATTGGAGCCAGGGATTGTTCTAGAGCTAATATCTCGTGGATGTAGGTTGTATTGCTTTAGCTTCAAGCAGTGGTAGATTGGTGTACATCCTTTAGAAACAGGTCACAAACACCAGGTATCTTACATTCTATGCTATAATAACAACTGCACATCAGTGTCTCTGCTTCTTTTACCCATGAAGTTACACTACATTTCCCCCCATGTCTATTTCTGCATTTCCTCAGCTGTCACACTCACACATGCACAATGACATGATCTGATTCTCTGTGATGCAGATACTATCAAAAGCATGATAATCAAATGCATAATCCCCATTTGATTTTTTCTGCCTTTGAACAAGTGTGTAGAAGCCATTGCCCTGAAGACAGAAAAAATGAACGTTTGAACTAGACCTCAAAATTGGAGTGGATAAATTTAGTCTGGTGAACTATCCATGACTCTCACCATTTGATCAGAACAGCAACTAATGATACAGGGGAAGAGAGAATGGCCTTTTATCTATGCACTTCACATATAGCCTACTGGCGTCTGCTCAGAAACACTGCCTCCAGTGTCTATGCAATTCTAATGGTGGAGGGGGAGCAGTGGAAAGATGGAGGATGGAAGAGGAAAAAAAAGGAAATAACATCTACCATATAATGAAGTGATAGCATGTGTCATATGACTTGTTGATGGCGAGTTACATGTGTCTGCTGTAGCAAAAAAACCCACATCAGTATTCAATACCATGAGCAGAATCAGCAATCACACGGTGGACAAGATGCTAAATACAGGTATGGGTGGGAGGCTGCTCAATGACTTCAGCTAATGTGTTCATTTCATTCCCGTGTTCACGGTGCGTTGATGGCATGCAGCCAGAGATTAGTGTGTTTGTATGTGTGTGTGTGTGTGTGTGTGTGTGCGCCGTTTTTGGAAACAATGAAAAACACACACTTACACATACACACACAAACACACTCAGGATCTCTGGCCCCCATTTTCTGGGAGATGATGCCCAGTGAGCAATCTCAGCAGACAGATGTCAGCGCCTTATTAAAGAAGGTGCCCACCAGCCCCCAGGGCTTGGAGAAGGCTATGAATAAATTTATTACACTAATGTACTGACCTTAAAACTGTAAGTGACGTTCAAACGACGCAGTGATGCAGCCAATTGATGTAATAGTCATTAGGAGAGGGGAAATGTATGCAGAAAAATTGCCTCAGTCTATGATACGTCTTATTCTTCTCGCATTGACCGTTTTGCCACACACGCGTCCACACTGTCACTACGTCTGCTGCGTCCATGCGTCTCCAGAGAAAAACCTCAAATGGGCTCTGTTTCCATGCCATGACTGTGAAGGCATGGTACAGGCTAAGGAGTTTCCACCACCTCCATCACCAGAAAACCACCTCAAACATCCCCATAGCCTTGCAGGAACGCTGGGCGGTAAGCCGGCCCCGCTCTCATCAGGGCCTGATTAAGGCTGTGAGTGGGCTGTCGGTCATGGACCAGGAGGAGGAAGTGGCGGGCCAATGGTTTCCAGACTAAAGAGTGGTAGCTATTGACTTCGCAGCACTGGAAGCGTTACCATTGAAGTCTGAATGTGACATCACCTAAACAAAGATGAAATGTAGCTCTGTTCTCCCTCAGGCAGAGGCAGCGGTTTACGGTGATGCCAGTGCAGCCACATGTGGAAACGCTGCTGTGCACACATGCACATGTGCCCACGCATACACACTCACACACGTCGACATACCCACATTTTCCTTCTTTTTTTCCCCCTCTTTTCTTTGATGCGCACACACACACACACACACACACACACGCACAACATGCAGCCACAGTCAGCTTTGTCAAGGGAAAAAAATAAAATCTTTCCTAAAAAATAAATCAGCCAAACAAGTCTAGCTTATCTCCTTTCAAAATATTCTTTGACATTAGATAAACTCAAAATTCCTGATGACAGAAAGATAACTATTAGATATAAACACCACTGAAGCTGAAATGATGTGTTGAAATACAGTATCTTTGTAGATATTTTATTTATTTTTTGCTCTGATCACCATCACAAATTGACATCCCAATCCCTTAACTCTGGCTCCTTGCCTCCTTTTCTCACACACACACAGCCTCGTTCTCTTCCACACATTATCAAGCCAACAGCTGGGCTAGAACCCCTGCTGACTACCAGTGAGATACTGCCTCATCTGTTAGTGAATGATTTAACTATTATAAAGACCCCATTTCTCCGGCGCAAACACCCAGGCTGTCTCATGCAGGGGTCTAATGTCAATAATCGCACATTAGATAAGACAATGATACTCACTCATAGACCAGGGCCAGGCTAGTCTGGCATCGTTTTTTTTTTCCATTTTTTCCTCCTCATCAGATTGAAATTGAAGCTATCCGTCTGTGGAGATGGGGGCTTCCAGCAGGGACAGACCGATTGTCCCTGATGATAACGCGGGTTGCCGGATCCTCCCGCCATGTGCATTATTGATGGCCATCAGTCGCCGTGTCTGACCACATTTAAGTGTCTCAGCATGGGGTGGGTGCAGTAATCAAAATACACATACACACGGCACTGTCTCCTGCTCACTCACACCCTCTCACATAGTCCATCATCAAGGATCAAGAGTATATGAGCACATTGAAACTGGCACTTACAAGTGATGTGTTCATGCAAACAAATACACACAAAGATACAAATATGTACTGTAGATCATGGACAATGTTTACCCGTATTTTTTATTGGTCAGTCAGCCATTTTCCTTTCTGTTCATGCTTTTCTACGTATTTTCACAAGTTATGTTTCCATTAGTGTGTTGCAAAAATTAAATCATGAATTTCTGTTACCGTAGCACATACTCAGACAGTCTCCAGGATCTGGGCCGAATAACAATTAAATCCAGACCAGATTTAAACAAAATTTAACCACAACCATGACCTGCCACAGTGTGCAAGGTTGTTGTGGAATGCAGGAGCTCCAGTTGATAAACTATGATTGGCTTATTCAAAACTAACCGATACTAAATGCATGTTCATACACGTTCATTTTGCCCAAGGGAAGTACAAGACCATTGTGCTTGATTTGCAGTGAAAGTGGCCATAATAAAGACTGGAACGCCCAACGCCACTACCGCACCAAACATTCCTGTTTTGAACAAAACTATCACAAAAACACAGAGATAAGAACCACTAAACTGAACCAGCTGAAGTTGTGATATGAAGAATCAAGCAGAATAACTGTAAAATCAAACTTTTTCAACAATGAATAAAGAGGAACTCACTGATAAAAAAACTTATACCAATGTCTCCACATGGACATTACACATTTTTATGCTCAAATTTAAGGATTTGATTATACAATGAAGGTGTCACGTCACCCATGAATACAGAAATGCTCTGCATGTTCTTAAGTCTGGACTTTTTGTACTGAAACATCATGTTTTCAACCTTACTGGACCTTTGATGAAGTTTGAAAATGTATTATGTGGACTACTAAGGCTTGCATTTAAGTAAACCTGCTGTAGTACAACAGGAATACTTACAGTATGTACTTGGATCGTAGACGAGCTAACGCAAACAAGCTAGAAGCTATAAAATACTTTAAAAGGCAAATAAATCCTACCCCAAAACAGCAATGATTTCTTCTTGAGCAAGAGTTGGAACGGACTACACACTGAAGCTAAACATAAACAAGGAACTATAAAAATCACTGAAACCCAAATGGAAAACACAGACACCATAAAAAATCAGAAGCAGCGCTGATCACTTGCACTGAGGCAGCTCTTGCAGGTGTATCAACACCAGTCAACACATCTGTCTAAGACATAGTTATTTTATTCCTTTCCATATTCTCTTTAATCAGTGGAGCCCACATGTCTTCTGCACAACCTTTCCTCATTTTAAAAAACGACAACCCCCCCCCTTAGCCATCATGAGACAGACAGGTGTGTGAGCCAGCTTGCTGCTTCTTGCGTCTGCTGGTAATAGAGACGGATCTATGGAGCCTGTGGGGGCTTCGTGTGACCAGAGGGGAGGGTTTATACTTGTGTAGCACACGTTATTCCTGTCAGATATCCTGTCATGAGATGGAGCAGGCATCAGGCAAACAAGAATCTGCATTCGTAAACGGGAGGATATGACAGACTGAGAGAAAATGAGCCCTGATGTACCACGTAAACAGGTTGTCAGGTTGTTCTCATGGGCTTCCAAGCTCGTAAATACAAATCAATCTCAATACCTCAGTCGTCAATCAATGTATGTAATATTTTTGATAAAGTTTATGTCCTATTACATGATACCGGAGTTTCCTGTTAGCAGATATCCAATTCCACCACATATCTATATGAAAGGGCCGGGGCTGGAGAAGGGGGCATGAGAGAGGACAAGCTAAAACCTGATCTTGGCTTGGATAAAGGCGACGGAGGTATATTTGACTGATCTGGGGAAAACAAACCCGATAGGATAGCTGTATAGGGCCTCACTCCAACGTTACCTTTGTTTAACCGGTCATTACCCCCATGTAAACCAGCACAGGCTTCTTCTCAGGTGCGTCGGCTAATCTCCTTTTATACCTGCGGTGATAAGATAGACTCCCTCTTGATCCCCATGTTTCCTCTTGCCGTAACATCTCTGGGGCTGAGCTTGTCGCAGCATGTCTGACATCTGTCAGACAGAGGAAACAGTGGAGGAGCAGGAGGGGGGCCGCGTGGGGGGAGCGGAGGGAAGCATGATCCAATGAGGCCCCAAATGTATAGGCTATATTTGGCTCGTATTGGCCCTTACAGCCACCTGAAATCAATTGATTTAACATTTACAGTTTTGAAAGGGATCATTCAGTCTAGCTTGAAACACCTAAATATGGATCTAAGTTTAGATTGAAAAGCAGTATGCAGTAAAAATGCATTAATGCTTGTAAAAACAGACATAAATATATCTTACAGTGAAGCAGTAGGTCACTTTTTGATCTTTACTGCTGTTTGGCAGACTGTGGGGAATTCCACTGAGACAATCCTGCCTTTTTAGATGTGTACAGACTCTTCTTTATCTTCCTTTCTCTCCTAATTCCTTTGATACACGTATATATATATGCATGTCTAAATTTATTGCTACTTGCTATTTCTATTTTTCACTGAATGACATTTATTCTTGTGCCAATGTCCCTGACCCAATCTAGTAATGTTGATTCAGTCTGCTTCTTTGTGCATAATTGCCAGCCATTTATATCCAGAAAGCTAAAAAAAAAGTAGTAACACTAGGGAGGTACAGTAGCACACAGCACAGCAACACCAGGTGTACATTCAGAATACATTTAAAAGAGGAGTTTGTTCTCCTAAATTATGAAAAAAAGAAACACAAATTCTCACTCTGCTCCAATGATCTCATACCGATTACTTATGTTTCATTTTCCACCTGTTTGGAGACATTCACCTCTCAAATTTCTTCCTGCACCCCAATACAAAAAGGTGTACACAGACACAATGTTCCTGTTACACTGTACAATCCAAGGCACACAGTTTCAATAGGGACTATTTCTTTCAAAAAGAAAGAGTGGAGTCACAATGAAATCTGTTCACAATACAGTCTGTTGATTAACCAGAGTAACCACAACTACAGATCTTCAACCCAATTCAGTAGGAACTGTGGAAAACCCACCTGAACCTGAAGTGCATCATTTGTTAATGAGAATGAGAGCAAACCTGGAAGTGACCTGAGGATAATTAGACCCAATCTAAAAATGCAGTTGACCAGAACAGACTAATGAAGAGAGAACACCAACATTGGCAGCAGCATCATGTGCCACTAATTAATGAACATCTGTGACTGAAAACAGTAGCAATACACACCATCCCCCCCCCCCGCTCTTCACAGTTCATTCTTAGTCCTGTCGTGTGATGATTATGACGTACCAGGTGATCAGAACTGAGAGATCCACTTATTGACACACAGACCTGAGACCCTACCTGACCTGACTAGACTGGAGCTGCAACGATAAGTCAATTAATGGAATAGTCAATTAACAGAATATGCATTTACAAGTATTTAGATAATCAAATTTCTGTTTCTTTAGTGATAGTAAACTGAACGTCTTTGGGTTTTAGACTGATAAGATATTCCGTGTTACATCTTTGGGTTTAGAGAATCGGAAAAAACGTGATAGACATTTTTCAGCATTTTCTGACATTTTGTAGTTTAATCAACAGGTGGAATGATTGATAACGAAAATTATTCATTAGTTGCAGGCCTAGATTAGACTGAATATAATGCAGCCTACACCAGTCCCTGGTCAATGATTGAAAACCAGAGGCAGTATTCCAAAGCCTCAGGGGGGAAAAAAAAACCCAAAAATACCTGCGTGGCCATATACCACTAGAGGTAGGCTAAGTGAGAAAATATGTTTTTGTGATTTGGAATTGACAGAGTGCACACGCCGCAGACTAAACAAGGGGTGCAGCAAAGGCCAAAGTGCACAGTTGCGTGTGAAGCCATCCACCAAGCCACCATTTCCTTTTTTAAAGAGCGGCTCCATGTTGAGCTCTAAAAAGGGGAGTGGGGTAGACGGCTAAATTATTGATGCCCCCCCTGCAGCCCTTCTGCTATGTTTCCAGCCATTGTGACAAGTCTGTTTGGATATTGTGCAATTGTTCTGCAGCAGCTTGAAGCTAATATGATCAAACACACCACAGAGCAACCTGTTCTGGAGGTGGTATCAAGGGATCGGATGGGTGGGGGGAGGAGGGGTTTTGGATCAGGGGAGGGGAGTGGGGGGGTGGGGGGGGTGAATTGGAAGAGTCAACAGGGGGTTTGCATGTCTAGTGCTGCCAGGTGTCTGTTCCCATCCCAAAGCCCAAAGCAGCAGTCGTCTGTACATAACAGCCCAGGAGGCACCCTTGATGACAATAAGACATCATCTGCAAATGCTACAACTATCCCCTGTCATTCTGTTGAGCTTCTCTGTTAATTACATAAACCATTTCCTCCAAGATGGCTCACTTGGCAGCCGGCCCGGAAATCTATCATTCCTGTATCTGCATCTGTTGGATCCATGAACAGGTTAATCAGGTTAGTCATGAGTTAATACAGGTGGCTTGGATTCAGGGGACAAGCTGGGTGCTCGCCAAGAGAACAAGCTCCACTTCAACCTGCCAAGCCGGGTCTTTTTTTCCTTCTCCCATCATTCACACCACATCCTGTTTGTCTTCCTCTCCGGTGTGTCTTTCAGTACTCCAGCTGAGCAATTATTTAGTTCCAGACTTGATGATTTCTGATGAGAAGCGAGTCAGTACCTGTTTTGGGACCGGGAAATGGGCTGGGCTTGGAACACCGCACGTTGCTTTGTTTCAATAGATACTGATCGCTGTGTTTGCACTGTATTGCCTTGTGCTGTTACATGGGCTGCTGTTTGCTTTGTGTGATACATTTTCCACTGAGGTGAAATGGCTCTGTGGAGAAGCAGTATCACTAGCAGCCCCCACCCCCACCCCCACCCTCCCAGCTGTATTAACTGATATTTCCGACCGGCGGCATCTCTGCCACATCCGTGTCCTTGTTTGGACCTCATTGTCTATTTTGGAAGGCTGGAGTCTCTCCTCCACATGGAAATACAATTGGCATGTTGGCATACATAAAATGTTAATCTCACCCACTGCATGTTTTTAGCCACTGGAAATGTTACTGGTACCCTGTTTTACTGTACTTTGCATGTACATGTATGGCAGTAATGTTTTTCTTCCCCTTAGGATGATGACTGCAACTGACAAGAAGAAGGGTGTTTTTTTAATCCAACTTCTTCTTTGCCACTATCACGGCACACATGTTCTGCTATGTTCCACTCATTAAAGCCAGTGTCTTCCTTGGGGGTTAGAAAGTATGAATAGGACTATTCGGTGAGCCCAGCCAATATCAATTGGATGGGAGGTTTAATTGTATTTAATTGCATCAAAAAAAAATGTATTTCATCCGCGTTCACCCATATAAAGTGAATTTGGACTTGAATATACAGTATACTATTTTAACTCATTTGAATAATTTTGAGTTTCGTGTTGCAGCGAGGTTCTTTTGTTGGTTTTGTTTACTGTACACAACTTTACAGGAGCGCACAAACAACTAGCAGGATGTGTCAGTCAGATATAGAGCATCTATACCCCTGAGAGCACAAAGAGGAAACAATGATTCAGAGCTAATTATAACTTTAGAAATCTAGATCAGTCCAAGTACCCTACACTTAACTTTGCAGAGTGAAAATAACGTAAAATATCTCAAAAATTGCTGTACCGTTTCAGATTGCAGAAAATGTTACAATGACAATATTTTCTTTTTTATTCGATTCCCACATTGCAAAGTAATTTCTTATTTCATTGGTAAAAAACTTGACCTGAATCCTTTCTAACTTAACTGGTTTAGTTGCAGGTTTATTCTTTAATTAAGTTTATTGATTAATGAGCAGTTGTGAATATGGGTGTTGATTCCCATGTTTGTCACAGATCATGTAATATAAAGAATGCGTTGGCCCAAATATTCAGATCAACCTGATTGTAAAATGTGAAAATAAAAAAACATGAAATCCATCCACTGAAGCATAATGCAAATCCCACATTTGCTTGTCAATCAGTCAAGGTTTCAGTTCTTCAAACTGGTTTTTGAGCTGCTCATCACCCGTAATACAAGCTAATTTTGGTCTTCTTGAGATGATTTGCTACCCATTGTTTGAATAACACTCAACTCTCTGCTCCTCACATATAAAACAACCCTTACTTATTATAACTTTTTACTTCCAGAGAAAAATACTCTTTATATTCGGGCCAATATGGCACACAGTTGATATAAAAAGTGAACAAAATAATTGATCAGATACCTGCCATATGAATATTTGATTAATCTGTTACTTGTACCTACCCCTAGTTTTAAACCACCAAAATGAGAAATGATGTGAACAATTCTAAAATCATACCATAACTGCAGCAAACAGAACAAAAAATGAATAATTTTTCTTAATATTGTAAAGCTGTATGATACAACTATTGCTGTGCATATCTACTCTTAAGTATAAATATGTTGTATAGATAAATATAAATCTTCTGCACTGCATCTTTTTCTAAACCATAACCTAGATGCATATTAAAGTACCCACATGCATATGAATTGCCAACAAATCCTCAGGACCAAGAAAAGTCCTCCTGCAACTTGCTACAGATGTCAACATTCCTGTCCATGGGCAGGTTTGTAAATATATCACCTCTGATATTGTGAATGGGCACTCTGTTAATACACAGGAGGTGTTTCAGAGCCCTGAAAATAAGCAGGTGAGGTGTATCTCATTATGAAGCCACAAGGAAACATTGGCCGCTTTAACAGGGAGTGAGGGTGTGGGTAACAGGAGGGGGCATTTCCGATAAGCGGGCAGACCCACCACTACCAGCAACCAAACCTCCCACACAGTTATGGGTCACCTGAACCACACAGACCCCCCACTTCCATAACCACAGTGCCAGGCAAAGCAGGAAACAGAAAAACAAAAAAATAGCCAGGACATTTTTTCGCTTAACCACTGCAGTGAAAGCCAGCTTTACACCTCACACACTGTCTGCCTACACCACTCACTGAATCACACCACATGTGTTGAATGGGAGGTTATCTACAAATCTTGTTTTAGCACTTGCACACTTAATGAGAAGTGTAAATGTTGTTTCATATAATTCACAAACATAACCTAGTAGCATTATGTGAATGCAGTGAATCCACAGAGCTGAGATCCTTGTCTGCCTCAGCTATCATACATCAAGCACAGCACAGCAGAGAATGAGGGTGATACTTAGAGTAACCTTTCCATGTAAACTGCATTAGACACCATGAGGGGAATGTACTACTGGTTCCCAACCAACAGTATTCAGCTTGTGACTCCCAAAATCAAAGCAGTGTCTTATCACTCATATATCTAAGGGTTAACACCATGTCAACCAAAGAGTGATGAGTTTTTTCTGTTTTATTTGAATATTTTTTGAGGCCTAAAGAAGTAAATGTATCCAGTAACTTGACTACTGGATAATCAAGTGACTTGTTTCTGAAAAAAAGAAAATAATACACAAAAAACAACTGCATATAAGTCCAAATGTTTCTCTACTGTGTAGCTCAATACAGTCACCGAGCACTTTATCAGGAACACCTGTGCAGTCTAACACAATCCTATACAACAGCCCTGCCATAAATTCTACTTTTACAAAGCTTATACATTTTCAGTCATTGTTGACAATGTCAGAAAGATGATCATTCTACTTTATGTGTATAATATAATTTATGGAGGAGGTATTGGTTTACATTACATTGCACAGGTGTTCCTAATAAAGTGCTTAGTGAGTGTATAGTTTGTGTATGTGTGTGTGTATAGTGTGTCATGTGGGACAATGAGTTTCACTTCAGATATCAATGTTTAAATGGCCTGAGAGCAAGATAACAGTAATGTGAACATTCCTAACACCATAATGTAATATTAGCCTAGCATGCAGTTTTGCAGTTTCCAAGAGCAAAGACCCATAGCAACAACATGGGGACAAACATGCAGCAGAACCAATTTAACCCATAAGACTCTTTATGGGCAAACAAAAAGTACCATATATATTTTGCCAATACTTTAAAAAAAACCTTCATAATGCAACCATAAAAATAAGCTCTGAAATTTAGCAGCAAATGCCAACTCATATAGCCTAGCATAAGCAGGAGAATATAAGCATTAGCAGTCAGCTACCAACTTAATGCTAACACACAAACACCAACACAGCAGAGTGAAAGCATCAACTCACCATATGCTTGACGTTAGCAGAAGCACTCAGTAGCCTCAGTGGAGAAGTGAAGCAGTGGTATTTGGCTCCTTAGATGAGTAAAACCTTTTGGAAGAGAGTTGTAGTCCCCAAAAAAAAAAAAAAACCCTCAGACTTAAGGCTTCAAACGCACCTGTGCGGCCTGCAGCTCATATGACTGCAGAATGAAGCAACAACATCACGCAGAAAACATTATTTGCTCCATAAAGTAGACCCCAAACGACATAATTAAGCTTTTTCCAGCCTAGCTTACATATAATATGCTACATTAGCAGTAACCAGCAAACAGGGACTCAAACAGCAGGTGGAGCATTTAAAGCTTTAAAACCTGCTTTACTATAAAAAAAAAAAAAAAAAAAAAAAAAAGTTCCGGTATACGTTCAAGCAGTCCTTTGCCTGAACTGTCTAACCTTAAAGGGTCAGTTCACCCAAATGCTAAAGATATATTATATAAGGCCTAGTCTAGCCTATATTATATTCAGGCAAAACATTCAACAGTAGCTTTTTTGTCTTGTTTTCAACCAAAGAAATCGTCCTTGAATGGACACTGTTTCCATAAAGATAAAATGCTGTTGATTTTTTAGGGTCCTTAAACTTATTTTATCAGCCCCTTTGTCTGAGTAGTGGGAGCCTACATGAGCACAAGGTGTTTCCTGAAAAGTTTTGGTTATTTAACATTAGAATTTCTATTTTTTGCTTTTCCATGGCGTTCTCAATGGTTTGAAGTGGGCAGGGATTCAATTGGAAAAAGATGATGTTACGAACTTTGATTTATCAAATATGATTTGGTAGCATTTTATAACACTGTAATGTTATCAAACCACACCTACACAATAGTCAACCAAGCATATTAGCATTTTGAGTGTTAAACTATACATAAATAATATAAAATGTTTTTTGTCACACTGATTGTTGGTTATTCAGTCATAAGATGAATAAATAAATAAATCCCACGTAGGCCTACCTGTCAAAAAACAGGTGAACACACTTTTTCATTTAAGCGAATTGGAAGGTGTGTCCAAACTTTTGACTGGAACTGCATATTTCAGAACCAAAAGAAATACAAAACTATCTACATGTCCAGGTAGTAGAGTGTTTTTGATTGCTTTTCATCATATCACATTTATTGTACTGCTTTTGCTTTGTCTGTCAAAGCACTTTGTAAACTTTGTTTTTAAAGATGCTCTATAAATAAAGTTATTATTATTATATTGAACAACCCGAAGTAGTTTCATGTTCCTGGTAAATGACATAATAGTATGATCAAATGGGAAAATGGAAAAATGTTACTGTAGATTTTACTTTAGTGAAAGGAAGTAGATGCATTCATTGCATCTCAGAGAAGCCTCTGTCATACCCTTTAAAGATATTATTCATAAAATAAATTAAAAACACTTCAATTAGAATGTGTACATTTCCATTTGAATGATAAAACTCAAGCACAAAAACATCAGACACATAGGGGGTTTTGGTAAAATATATACTTATTTATTTATTTCTTCATACAAAGAAATATTATGAATGTTCAGTATTTAATCATCTAGAAACATCTGTTCCATTTTTCTCTTGCATTGTGTAAAATTAATTCCTTTGATGTACATACCACAAAATACTTGATTTACATGTCTTTTTCATTTTTGTACATACAGATCTGCTAGACTAAATACATATTATATGTGGGTAAGACAAACATTTCTAACATTTTTAGATCTCAAAACAGGTTGAATAAAACTCAACCATAACCAATGCAGCAACATGGAGTAAACCCATGAGTGCAAGTTTTATTTTTTTAATTATTTTTTTCAGATATTCCCTCAGTTACATGAACCTGACCAGATTTCAAATGCAGTACTCCATTGCTTACAGGGAAAATGCCAGGAGATAAAGTTTCTTTCCAGAATGTGACAGCTTGGTAAGAGAGACCATCATAAATGCTTTTTTTTTAATAATCAAACATTGCACTAAGGAGGGAAGAGGGGGATGAAGGCTTTCTCCGCATAAATTCTCACAACTCGCACAGACACATTAAAAGTAAAGGATAGCACAACGAAAATACAGTGTAACAAGCCTCCATCTCCCTTGCTACCGACCATTGGTTTGAGGCTAAACCAGATAGCTGGCTTCTGCTGGACAATAAGAGAAAAACAGGTGATTTCTGGTCATCATCTGTTTTAATGACAGGAGCAGGCTAACTGTGTTGGATTGGATAGTTAAAGAGGCACAACATTTCATTTTTTTTACTTCAAAAGGAAAAAACAATCAAATTGAACTGACAATATGTGACAATCTGACCTTTAAAATTGATTTGAGGGACTTGTGTTAGGAAAGGTTGTGTACATTCAGTCTTAAACACATGAAGCCCTCCTTTAGACGTTAATATTCCCTTCCCATTATCCCTGCATTTTCATAATGGCTACCACATTGAGCATGCATAGCGTAGCACAGCATAACTTAGCATCTTAGCATAGCATGGCAGCGTCCCTGTGCCTTTATAATAGCGTGCCACCCACTGCAAAGAGATGGCGCTGCACATCAAAGAATGATAACTGCGCATTTTATGCCTCTTGCATATCAAGAATTGAAGTAGAAAGGCAAAAACAAAGAAGCAATGTGGGGGGATGGGAGGGGGGATGCAGAGATAGCAACTTAAACTAAAACATGATATCAACCCAAGTTTTTTTTGGCAACGAGAAGAGAGTTGAAATCTGTCAAGGAAAGATGAGACGTGTGAGGATGGCGAGGGTGAATAAGGCATAAAGTATATAGGCCATGGACGATGGCACATGAGGTTTTTCTGATGACACGAGAGAGGTTAGACACTGAAACCCTGCCTGAGGCATTTCTTGCTGTGCTGAGAGTGCTTCACAAAAACCTTTCCTCTTCCTTTGATCTTTTTTGTCTGGGATTTAAGACGGGGCCTGGCGGACTTCTTTTTGAAGAAGCGCTATTTCATTGAGGCGAGGCCTAGTTGTTGTTTGTCTGTCATCTTTTCTATCTTCATGCTCCATTTCTGACAGATATGGCTCTGCTACCTCACGCAAAGATTTTCCAGCTTACTGTGAAAACAAGGTAGTCTGTACACTCCCCCTGACCCGTGGTGCTCCAGCTCTGCTCTCCTCAACAAATCAAATGCCTCTCAAGGAAATTTGATTGAGACTTTGTGTGACCTTTGAACTGAGTGGATAGGGCAAGAGCCTGGCTCTGAGCCAACACTGCTTCTAATGGGGAGTAAGAGAGTGGAGGCTCCATCGATCTGCCAGTTACCTTTACCCGATTAGCATAATGTTAACACGGGCCCTTGTGCGTTCCAGGATAGGATTTAACATTTGATAGATGGGTCATTCATTAGAGCAGGCAGCAGGAGCACCAAGAATGAAAGGGCAGCTGTATACTTTAAGCATGAGTGACACAATGAGGATCAATTAGGTCTATTGATCTAACTGTTATTGAGTGGAAAGGGACATGAGGTCTGCTGCTTAGGCCAATGCCAGTGTAGGAAAACTGCATTTCCAAATGTAACTGGAGGGTCTGTATTTTAGTGAAACACCTTATAGAAGAATGACTCTCAGAATGACAGGGTTTGAAAGAATGAAGTTATGATGCATGTATGAATGAGGATGCACATGAATAGATGTTCTCCACTTCTCTGTGAGCACTCTGTACCCGTAATATGGTGCTTTTTACTAGGATTTTCCACCTTCATTTCTTCATCAGTCATTGCCATTTTGAAGCACCTATGCTATAAATCCACTGAGTTTACAGGACCACAAGGGAGGAGCGAGAGAATTCAAAATTAAAATGAGGAATGTTAAAAACAACATGTGGGCCAGATGTTATGTACAGTTATGGTTAGGCAGCTTAGTGAATTAATTGCTTAGAAATAAAAATAAATTATTATAAAATAGATTTCTGTACATTTTACATATATATAGCAATATCTCCACATCTTGCCATTGAATTACAGAGAAAAAAATAACTTCAACAAATGAAAAAAAAAATTTAAAAAAATGTCTCCCATGATTTTCACATCAATCCCAACCAAAGTTATGTCCCGTCATCTGGTAGAACTTCATGTTGAAGGGTCTGTAGAAGTCCCGTAGCCTCTGCACCACCTCAGGGTTAATGTTCGGGTGGGTCCGCCCTTTGGTTTTACCCAGGCAGTGGGGCTTGCTGCTGCCTTCTGCCTTCTTGAGGCATGGGAAACCCTTGGTCTGGTTGAAGTAAAAGTGTTTGTCTGTGATGATCCTCTTGAGTCCCAGGAAGTCCTGCACGCGGCCCAGCTCTCCGGCCGGGTCACTGATTAGCCGCTCGCCGCTCACAAACAGGATCTGGCCCATGGGGAAGTACTGCAGCCAGTTGTCCAGGTGCTTGGCGTAGATGCCGATCTGGATGGCGCTCCATGAGGTGTCGATGAGCCCCGTAGTCCTGTTTTTGAAGGTGAGGCTCTCGAAAGAGGGAATGTCAGGCTTCTTAGACAGTGTCTGTGTGTAGTCTGAGATAGCCCTGGTGACGGGGTCCCTCACTACGACGATCAGCTTGGTGTCCCGGGACATGGCGGAGATCCGGGCTGGAGCCTCCCTGGTTACAAAGTAGCTGGGGGTTTTCTCCATGGTGATCTGTCCCTCTAGGGTTTTGGGCATTAACTCCCTGAAAAAAATGAGAGAGGACACAAAAAGGAGGTTAGGAGAAGGTGGAGCAAGACCTTGCATAATGCAATCAAGTTGATGGAGTGTACTGTGTTCTGTAATCAATGACTCACTGAGCCTGCTTAGCCTTATTATAGGGCTCAAAAACCTATTAGTGCAGGCAGCTCTCCAATATCAACATGCTCACTCACTCATAAGATATCTCACTTCTGACAGAAAGCAGAAAACCCTTATTGACTGCACAATCAAGCACAGGGAAGCATTTACAGGAATTTCTAAAGAAGACTAACCCTGAATCTAACCATATTAGGGATTTGGGATTTTCCGCCTCTGCTCAGACACCTCAATCCTCCCCTTTCTAACTGCATCTAACCTGCTCTGTTAATAATTTTCAAAGTGAATAATTTGTAATCATCCTTATAATGTATTTTTAATAAATTATCTCACAGCATGTGCAAATTTCATTATCTGATGTGTCTTTCTTGAGCTCATCTTTCTCCATACCTCACAGCTGGATGTAATACTCCAAAGTGGTCAAGTTTAATCAAAATCCACCCTTCCTCTTCATAATATCAGGGCCAAAAAAACACACTCTGCCTTGCTGACTCAGGCATAGTTGTGCCACAGTGCCCCACCCCCCCTTCCGGCCCACAAAACATAAAAAATGCTACTTAAAAAAATGCTACGGTGCTGAAAGATGATGAGGCTTGTTTCAGAAAGGGAATCTGTTTTTGACAAGAGTGGGTTTGGTTTTGGGTAAGGGCTAGCTGATGGGCTTTACACAGATATGTTACATGCAGACATATAATCAAGAGGTACTTGAGAACAACTAGTTTTGAAGAAAACGTGAACATGTTCCTCTCTCTCAGCATTAGGTTTCAGAATTGGTGGCCGACCGCAGACTCTAGATTATGGTGAAGGCGATAAGAGCGGTTTGACTGACATTGGGACTTGGATCACCTTTCTGTCTTTGGCCCCTGCACTAGTAAGAAAACTAGCCTGTGATATACATGGGATTAAATGTGTTTCTGGTATTGGGTGGATGGGCGGTGTTTTGGATTATGGACTGGAAACTACAACAGTTAATTCTGTTTTGTTACAGTATCAGTTCACTTAAAAAGAAAAAAAGAAAAGCACATACAGTCACTCTAGCAGGAAAAAAAAATCATGGAACACACTGACAACCAAAACAGAAAATATGCAGTTTAAAGCACTCAAAAGAGGAAGAAACAATGTAAGGGAGAGATAACCGAGGGCATTGGTCTATCAGGGTGAACACACTCTCACAGATAAGACTCCAGTTAGTCTGTTGTTACTCTGAGCCTTGCCTTTGTTGTTAAGGCTAGGGTACTGATACACTATTGTGTAGACACTACTATTGTAGTGGACCCCATTCAATCACTGTGTAATCCTACACAGAGAATTTACACAGCGAGAAAGGTAAAAGACGTTGAAACTACAATGTTAGACACGTTTCCTGTACTCACAGAGGTCTGTAATGCTCGATTCTTCCCCAGAGCCTCAGCTATTCTTCAGAAATATTCTCTAAAAGCTGGAATGTAGTTCATGTCCATCTAGCTCATGGCTAATTCATGTAACACCGGCTCTCCATTAATGCAAGAACCCAAGAAAAAAAAAGGGAATGGTGAGAGAGGAGAGAAAAAATCCAGGGTAACTTCAGGTAACCAATAAAATGCATTATGGAAATGGTGTTGGCAGATTTGTGTAATCCTAATGCCATGCCAGTGATCTAATTATGATAATATCAGCTTGATTGCTGACACATCAGAGGGGTGAATGGCTTAGATATGGGGAAAAGCAAGGCAGCTCCAAAAGCTCATTAATAGCCTATTGAAATCAAAACAGATACAGCATGTGGTTTTATGCAAGAGCATGACAGATCTTTGTGCCAGCAAACCATTTCTGGAGATACAAATGCAAACAACACATTTCGAGCACATGCACGTTCAAAATTATCTGCTGCAACTTACAACTGTTTATACAGCACTCTTGAATATCTTCAATGAAAAGTGGAATATAAAACAAAACATGCTCGACTTAAACTGCACGTCATTCGTCATTCTTCCGATGCACAATAGTGATAGTGCCTGCAAGGTTTTTTGTCATTCCTTGTGCTAACATACAAAAAGAGTCCAGAGCCAACACAGAAGAGGCAAATGGCTTCCCATCTAATCCGATTTCAACATGACAATGCGGCATAGAGATAGGGAGGAGGCCTGAGTTACAATGTGCATAGTGATAGATTATGCTGATCCAAGCTCAGGGAATCCTTTAAAAAAAATCAAGTGTTGGGGGTTGCAGGAGCATAAAACAAGGAGATGGCTGGACAGCGACGAAGAAAGGAAAGTGGTGAGGAAACCCCTAAAAAAGCGCCAAATCCGCAAGAAGAGGCCCCCTAATAAAAAATCCCCACCTCTGACTTTGCCCACTCCCTTTGCCAAAAGAGGTAAAAACAAGGCAGGAAGAGAGAAAAGAGAGGAGAGGAGGGGAATTTTAGTGGGACAAGTAGCTCTTGGAGAAACAATGCCTATTATGCTCTTTTTTGATTTATGAGGTGCTGCTTTTAAAGATTCCGTCAGCAAACAGGCAATTCTGTGACACTGGGCTCCTCTTTTTTCTTGCTTTTCTTTGAAAGTGAGCCATTGTCCCTGAGCGTTGGGGTGAGCAGGGCAGTGGTCAGGGCAGAGGGGCGGGGATGGGGGCAGGGTGGAGAGGGGGTGGCAGCAAGAGAAGGAGGGTTGGCGGGTGCTTATCGGGGCTTTATAAAGGCTATGTAAAGGATATAGATTGAGTGGAGCACTTCTCCGGCCTTCTCAGCCTCGAGTGAGAGAAGCCTTTTAGGGGGTGCTTGAGTGGAACGTGTGCCGAAATTGCCCTGCAAACATCACCCTGTCCCATTTTAGATACAGAGGAGTCCACAGACTTCTACTGTCTAATGTGGGAAACAGGCCAGTAAAAACTATAAATCCCTAACTTGACCTCAAATATCACAAATCAAAACTACTTCCTTCCTTACTCGTACTTTCACATATGTATCTTTCGTCCTCCATTTGTCCCTGCACCTTTGTCCATTGAGAATATTTCCAAGTTGAAAGACATGCCAAAAACAGCAATAAGACACAAAGCAGAAGCCCTTGTCACATGACAGCATCAAACAGAGGCCGGCAGAGTGGCCCTTTGGCCTGTGTTTTAAAGAGCCCTCATCCCACCAGAGATAAACGGCAGGCAGGAAAAGGGTTATTTCTGTCTGATGCTTCTGCCTCCCTCCTGTCATGTTTGATTTGATGATAACAGGCTGCCACTGAGCTGTCTGTGTCACAGAATCCCTGACAAAATGACTAGTTTGCACATAGACAATAGGCAAAAGCTATTTGGCGTGTGTCCGTCGATTTTCTATTTGATACAGAGCTCTCTCAATTGTCTCATATGTCTGGAAGTTGAAAGGATTTGCATCTCAAATTAGGGTTTGTTTATTTGAATATAGGCAAATCAGAGTGCATTTTGTGTCAACCGGCAAAGGGAGGGTGTAACTTTACTCTTATGGGCATTTAAAGCGGAAGCTGTCTGGTTTCTATGGCTTGAAGACCCTGGAGTGAGTGTTATCTCCTCGTGGGAGGTAACATGGTAGAGGATAAATGGGCTACATTCATATAGTGCCTTTTTAGCCTTTCGAACACTCAAAGCACTTTACAAAACATGCCAGCATTCATCCATTAGCACACATTCATACACTGATTGTAGAGGCTGCAATGCAAGGTCTGAACCTGCTCATCAGGAGTTCTAATGCTCTAATGCTCAGTCACACACACATAAATACACACACACACACAAACACACACACACTTAAGGAGCAATTTGAGGTTCAGTATCTTAAGTCTGCGATTAACCTGTATAATAAGCAATAAGAGAACATCAAACAAATCAACCACTCAATATACCCAACATGCCTGAGTTTCATTTAGATTAAGGTTTTTGCCACCACTTCGGTCTCTCCACTCTTCGCCACATTCTCCTCTCCATTGATCCCCAAGGTTCCCTCGACCCCTGGCAATCAGTCCTTGAGGTCCGATAGCAAAGTGACACTTCACAAGTGGGAAGAAGGAGAGGGAGGAAATGAGGGAAAGCACTGAAAGACCCCCTTTCTTCTCTAAGGGCCTCTTACCCAAGCCCTTCACATGAACCAATGTGTTGGACGTACAAGCATTTTTCAGGACTCACAAAGAAACATCTTTATTTCTTATTTGACGATAAGCATCTTGAGCACCACTCATTTGTTCGAGGTCAAACATGTTGTACATTTGATATTTTCAAGCTTGGGAAGTTAATTCAAGCAAAATGCATCGGTTTGCAATCTGATACTTTTTTGCTGTCTTAGAACCTCTACAGAGATGATACATACAGATGTGGAAGGTTTATTGCATGAATTCATCAGTATGGATGAGTCATTCATGAATAAAAACACTGTTCCTGTAAAGCTCTCAGGTCACAGTAGAGGAAGCCTACATGCTATGAAATGGAACTGACTGAAGAGAGCAACATGTTTATGTAACACATACACACACACAAACATACACAAACGCATCAGACCATGGTCACTTTTGGGGATATTACATTCATTTTCTGGAGACTTACCCTCAGCCTAACCATAACCACTACTTGCCTAAACCTAACCTTTACCCTAACACAGCTTTTTTTCCCCCAATTGGACAAGCTGTCCGCAATTAACTGGTCCTAAGTCTGAAATTTGTCCCCAAAAGTAGCCTATAACAGACCACACATCATACACACACACAAACTACGGCTAGTACTGAGGGAGGCGGGCTCACTGAATATTTTTAAAGTAGCATTTAAGCACATACAGAAGCCAGACGTTTTGAAATATACTCCAATGTGCCTGGAGTCTGACATTATATTTAACCACAGAGCATGACTTTGGCTGTAAATTACAAAGAATAAAGAAGATGGTTTATGGTGAAGTCTGCCTGGGCCACTCCAATGCAGGGAGGGAGAAGAGCTACGGCTGCAGTTACAGAAGTTTCATCTGGTCTCTCTTTCAAGCACTTGGAGTGGAGTCCAGGTGTTAGTATGTGGCCACTTAGAGCTTTTTGACAGTTCATTTCCTGGCTGAGAAGACCCAGAGATCCCTGCTTAAAATTGAGATATTGCAGGAGTGTATACTAAACGGGGGGTAGGAGGGTCAGTGTATATCTGTATTGTATGTCACTGGTTATGTGTTTTGGTGTATACGGTGTATACATGCATGCATATCTTTGACCCTACTGTTGTATCTGTATCTTTCACACCGGCATGTAAGTTAACACCCAACACTTGCAACATAATGAACTCTAAGTGATGCTACAGCTTCATCAAACTGATCAGAGTCAACTGTCAGTGTTCCTCCCAAGCCTGTGGTTTCAAATTAACAGGCTTCACTGAATAATGGTGTCACTGGAAACTAAGGAAGGTGGTTGAGTGGAAGCCCCCTCCGAATGATCTGTCTGCACAAAGGATTAATAATGCAGGCTAGCCTAGTATCACACACCCAGACCTGGATGGCGGGGCACTGCATGAGAAAAAAAGAGGGAGGAGTGCTCTTTAAAAGCTCAATTCCTCCTCCAGAATACTGCGAAATCTGTTGTCAAAGTCACCTGTCAGTATAAATGGAACTATTGCAGACTGTGGGAGATCAGACTCCTCCCATATAGGCGTTAGTTTGACAGTAATTCATTTCCACTAACAAGATCTTCATCAACAGGAGACAAGGGAGGCTGTGGGAAATGACCAATAAGCTCACAACAGGGTCTTAGGTCAGGCTATAAGAAGAGGCTACAAGTTTAAGAGTTCCCAGAGCAACATATACCAAGTTCAACGAACTGGTAGGAGTTTACGTCTTGTTTTTTGCTCAGCGACATTCTGACATCCAGACTCTTTACTGCAGAGCTCATCGGGTTGATGAATGCAGCTCCCAGATCCTTAACTTCATCAAGGCATTGCACTATGTCAGAGCGGCCTGGGAATCTACTGACCCTCCATATAAACAAAACAGTTAAGACGACAGACACAACTCATCCATCCATCATTTTTCACTGGAACCGGGGAGTCATGCGCCACATGAGTGGAGCATTTTTTATCGTAGCGTCTCCTACAACTCGAGTGTGTGTGAGAGAGTGTGTAGGAGAGGGAGAGTGAATGACAGAGGGAGGAAAGACAGGGAAGAGGGAGAGAAGGGGAGTTAGGCCTTGTGGTTACAGACCATCCATCCAGACTGGTTTTGGGCTCATACCCAGCCTGGTTTTGGAGGCAACATCAGACACAAGTAAAGTAGAGTAAATAAATAGAGAACAAACCACCACATATAATGCCATGGACTACATGTCAGACACCCCAACAGCATATTACACCCAGCCACATCCTAAGATACCCCCCTCTGTTGTGTCCTGAAAATACTTAAAGTGAGGTTGAGACATTTTACTCTTAAACCATCGTGGTTGCCTTGCGATGGGTAGCATCGCACAGGCGTGACAAGCATAAATTATTAAATTTAATACATAACTATAATTTTTCTTACTCAGAAAATCTGTTTTAAGTATATTTGTTGCAATTTGGCACCTTTGAAAAACAACACAGGAATGTGTGGAGCCATAAGGGTTCTAAGGCTCAAAACCACATCGGCCTGTGGCCATCGACGGCTGTCTGGAATTACTGAGTGTTAATAACCCTGCAGTGAAGCGAGGGAGCCCACCATGTGGTATAAATAAAACAGAGGAGTTGGTGAAAGGGATGGTAGAGGGTAGAAAGAAGAAATACCTCCTCCCTTCCTCTCAAGAATGAGCAACATCACGCCTAGAAAGATGTCCTTTCTTTATTCCAGCTTTTAAAGGATGTTGCACGAAAAGCCTCATTTTTCTGGCTTTACAACAGGCAAAAAAGATCCCATCATTTTGGTAACATCTGACCACTTTGTTTGACATGCCCTACAAGATGAGTCACCTGACACTGCCGCAACGATCGGGCCACTCATTGTGTGCGCCTCACGCCACTCGCAAACATGCCAGCGGACACAATCACATCACTCTTTGAAATCGGCCCACTTGGCGATATTACCCAGAATTTGTTTAGGGCTAGTAATCCTCACTAATCAGTGTGTTTACTTTGGTGGTTTGCTGAAGGTGTTAGCCCAGAACTAGCCACACATTCCACCACTCCATCAGCATCAGGCTGCGACAGGCTGACATCTCAGGGCGAAATAAACCGATGAACCATGAAAGGATAAAAAACAACACGGCAAACAATGAAAGGCTGCAGGTGAAGACTGTGTATAAAGTGTGAGTGTGTATGTGTGTGTGTGTGTGAGCATTTCTGGGTACTGTTGTGTTGGTGTGCAGGCAGAATCAGCCATTCTGACTGATTTCCTGACACTTGACATGCACCAAGAGGCACATGACTCCTTGATCTAGCTACAGCAAAGATGAATAAAAGATGAAACAGACTCGAGAAGAACATACATGCCACCACCCCCCACTCCCCAGACGCACACACGCAGTCACACACATGCACACAGAAAGACAGAGAGGGAGCGAGCGAGCTACTTTGCATCCTGTTTGAATTAGCTTTCATCCGTAACTGGCTGCACACCTTTTTGAAGACAGGTGAACTACAAAGTACGAGAGAGAGAAAGAGGGGGATTTCCTTTCTACTATATGTCACTCAGTGAGCAGAAAACCATCTTCCTGTGTGTTTGAGCTGTTATTTTGCTTCCATTACTCACACACACTGCAGCTGTTCTGCAGGTTAATGGTTTACAAATTCCTGAAGACAGCCTGCCTCCCGAGCGAACATATAATTAGCTAAATAGAGTAACGATAGCACCAGTTGTGACAATTAACCTGATCCTTTCAGAGATGGAAAGAGTGGCAGCAGCAGTCCTGAGGCGATCCAACAGTTTTCTTTGGATTCGAGCCTAGATGTTGTCTCCTACAATATCTCCAAGCACCCCGAAGACAATATAATTAATAATAGGCACCGTGTCAACCATTTCTGATGTAAAAAACTACTGCCAAATACAGACACCGGAGCTCCAAGTTCAAGGTTTCATTCTTTTATTCAGGGAATGCCGAATAGCTGCAGATAATAGGTCGTTGACAAATGTTTTCACTCCTGTGCTATATTTCTATCAGTAAGCCTATTGATTCAAAGTGAAACAAGATCTATTGTAACTCTGTGCCAGAGAGGTAGCTATTGTGTGAAGGGAGTAAAGACAACCAACAACAACAACAATTTTGCCCTTTGTCAGAATATTTTTGTAGTAGTTTTCATCAGCAGCTAAATAGTCTTGTTTCCTTTTCACTAGATATCCATCACTTTTTATCCTTCTTTCTTTCATTTCAAATTAGAAAGTACTCTAATAGGATACAGTATGTATTTATATGTTGACAAATCATGACAATAATGATAAAAAAAATAATGATAACAAAAAGCCACTAGTTCCAAGGCCCACAAATAAGCTTTGCTGCATCCAAAGACACAGAGTGGAGTTTCCAAGACTGCCTGGTGATTCCTATGAGTCGAACAAGGTGGAGAAAAAACTACACACGGTGGATAATAATTGGAATTGAGTCGAGTTTGGCCAGGTTGTCTCGGAGTTGAGCTGAAGTTCTTACGGCTCTTATGAGAGAGCCCAACAGCTCTGGGAGTTCATCTAAATGGAGAGAGTGACTAGTGCCGAGCAGCCGCGGTGCAGAGAGACAACTCAAGGCTTCTAATGAGCTCTGCTCTTTTACTGCCAGGCTAATGGAAACCTCAGGAGACCTCAATCCCCCCCCACCCCCTCTCTCCCTTTCTCTCTCGCTCTGTGTGTGTGTGTGTGTGTGTGTGTGTGTGGTGTGTATGTGTCCTCTCTCTCCCAGAGGCAGTCACACTCTCCAGCACCCTAATGGCTACCTCTGGGAGTTAATACCTGGAACAAGTGAAGCTTTACAGGTTTACTGTCATCACTTTTCTCCTCTTCCTCCATCTTCTCCTCCACCACTACAGATTTGTTTTCTTTTCTTTGGAAAGCAGAAAGGAGCTCCCCAGCTAACCTATCTTTAACAAGAGTAACAGCAAACGATTAACAAAGCTACATTAGAGTGTTTGTTTCCCCCCAACCTGCAGGGGAACCTTTTTTAATATGCTTAAGAGTGTTTATTTAGCAGCAATGAATGACCATTAACTCTGGAGGGAGGATGTCTGGTTCTGTTCTGACATGTGTAACAACATCCAAATTATCACCTTGTTAAAAAGAGCCTAATTCACACGTAGCACAGAGGGAGGGTTTGTACACCGCTTTCTCCATCCTACGCTTCCTTTCTTTCCCCAGAATTACTTCATTAAACTTCTTTATGAGTGATTTTTATTGTTGTGGATCTCGAATTGTGTTTACTTCACCCTTAACAGAGGAGACAGAGCAGCAGTCGCATGATTATTCTGCAGGAGTGAATGAGCACAAATAATAGTCCACACTTTTTAAACCACATGTATTTGTGTGTGTGTGTGTGTGTGTGTGTGTGTGTGTGTGTGTGTGTGGGTGCTTTCCTATTTGCATCGACCCAAGGAGAAGTGTGTGAATTCAGGAGTGTTTGACAGAAAGTTCCTGTCAGGCTCCATGGCTTTTATTCTCAACTCCAGCAGGAGGTTCCTGTCTGTGGCGGCCATATTGTCCTCGCTAGTGTGGGTTGTGTTCACTGGAGGTGAGGAGGGGGGGGGGGGTGGCAGGCCACCACAGTGCAGCACTGCCACTCCCCTCTCCACAGGTCTCCCCTTTCACAATTAACCGCTCGTAATTTGGGGATGAAAGCCGCCTTTTCTCTGTTTCTCCACCCCTCAGTCACTCTCTCTTCTCGGTTGGCCCATGCCAGCTTAGGCAGCAGGGAGAGAGGGCCTCCGTCTTTCCACGCTGACCAAAGGCTTCTCTGGGAGAGGGCCACTCGTGGTCAGCGAGGCCTGCAGTGAGCCCCGCCCCGAATTGGACAAACCAAGCATGACATGTGACACTATTCTTACACACCAGCAGTGCAAGTGCACAGCTGGAGAATGGAGAAAGAGTGGTTCATTAGGGAGGGATTTGAGGATGATGTTTGGGGGAGGAACTGGGAGGTACTGAGGGAAAACTGGGTACCATTAATCCATTCATTTGGGAACTCAAGGTGGAAGTTTAGCCAACACAGAGGCATAGTTTGAAACTGCTTGTTTTTATAGGCTGTTGGCTGCCGCGGCTGAGGATTGGAACGGAGGATGTGAACCTGCTGTCAGCTGTACGGTCGGCTGGCCGGTTGCTTTGTCCCAGAGGAGACATGGAGTTCCAGGAATCAGGAAACAGTCGGAGCGCCAAAGTATCTAATCATCTGAATTCAACAATGTCCTCTCTAGAACTGTTACAGCCACTCAAAGATTTACTGCTCTTTGATTGTGACAAATGTAAAGTTTTCAAACAAAACTAAAGAATTGTCCTCATTTCCATAACTGCGCAGTCATACTATTGTTTTCGAACAGAAACAGCTATAAAATGCCCAGTGGGGCTTGTAGGTTCCAGCCGCTTTCTGTAGCTCTGCAGATGGTCAACACACAGACCCTGTCAGCTAGCAGACGTGGGTCTGACCCCAGTCAAAAGCTCTTAACCCATCTCTCCACATTACCTCCAATCAGCCCTGACCAATCAATACTGGTTATCCCAGAGGAGCTGGACCATGGTGACATTTGTGTACGCTGTCTGTGTGTCTCATTCTTTTGTGAACGGAGATGAAAATGATTTGCGGCTTCACAGCTGAGCCTGTCACAACCACGCAGCAGATACATCTCAGGACTCGTAACACTTTTCTATACCTTTCAACATAATATCCTGTGTTTGTAACAATGAAGAGTCTGATGCTTTTCACTGACCCTCTATAGAACCAGGTGGCCTCTTTTTTTTGGCCATTGAGAGGAAGGAAGGAGGGCGAGGTCATCGGCAGCAGAAAGTGGACGGGTCACCTACATGGAAATAGGAGCACCCCTGTGGTGAACAGATAAAAGGACGTGCACCCATCCAGAACTGTCCCTGACATGGCCAGGGGCAGCAGTCTGACTCCAGCTCAAGAACTACCAGTGGGGGTGGACTGGCTTTTAGATAACAGCTTTCAAACAGCGCAGACTTCCGTAGGCATCCTGAGTCTGATAGCGGAACGTCATTTTTTTTTTCTTTCTTCTTTTCAACAATGATCCACTTGTCTTTTTTGTTGTATGGTACTATGAGTAGCTTTTACAGGCTCTGCTTTGTGTGTCTGTTTACCTCCACAGTGTTTAATCACAGACAGGACACAAAGGTTAAGCAGAGAGACATCCTATTCAGTGACTGGAGCCTATAAGCTTAGATCATACACCACATCACACAAGGATGGAAGATTATATAGTTAAGTGTGTGGGCTCCAAGTCGTTTATTGCATTATTGGTACATGACAGTTAAATAACTTCACAACTAGAAGCAAACATTAATGATGATTTCTAAAACATTCCAGTAGAGTAATAATCTTCTTTGACCACAATAGCATAACATAATACTCAAACCACCCATACGGCCTTGAGTTGTATAACTAGACTCTCTCCAACTCTCTTGTTTAATGCTAAAGCCACTCTGAGGGAGGAGCAACAGCGTCAACACTGCCGGGCCTTGACAGCGAGCTGAGACCAGAGCCCGCGACACGACAGCAAAACCACAGTACAGTAATTATATATCAAAGCCCTTTCATAGCCAATAGGGCTAAATAGAATATGAAGAGAACGACATGTACCGCAGACTGACAGGACTAGATGAGGGCCGCAGTCAACAAGAGTTAGGAGTAAATAAAATAACCAGAAAACTGGAGCAGTGTGGAGAGGAAATAAGGTTGGCCATTTCAAACTGTAGATAAATAATTCAATGGATAATAAAATCAATAGTCTTGCATATTAAGCTAAAGCTAAAGATGACTGTGCTTTTGCTGCTGTTGCCCCTTGACCTACTATTTACTACTACTCTTACAAAGTTTCATGAAGGAAAGAAATGGCCATTTCATGGTTTTATAACATTATATTTTAAGATTTTGACACTTTGTTTCCTTGTTTTAATGTATTCTCTTTTCTGTATCTCTTCCTCCTTTATATCACTTTGTACCTCCTGTTTTGAAAAGTGCATAAAACATAACTTTTAATGCCTCAAATGACACAGTAGCAGATCAACAAATATACAACATGACTGAGGTCGTTGCTGCTGACCCTGAGCTCTATTAGACACCCTGCATGGTCTTTTAGGAATTAACTCATTGTATTTGCCTTTAATGTATGTGTTGAAGATAAGCACATTTTTTACTTATCGTTATCAGATAACATTAGTGGCACTTTCACCACGTCACTAAACAGGTGCGAATAGAAAATGAAAAAAATAATGAACCAATGTCCTTGCTCACATTCAGCATTCAGTCACACTGGCCTGTTGAGCGCTTATACTCGCTCTTTCTATGTGTGTGTGTGTGTGCTTCTGTTCCTCGGGACCAGTTCATGCATGACCTCACTGTGAAAATGTGCACCTCCTGATACAAGGACCCCTCGGTCAAAAGCATGAATCATGAGTTTGTGTTCAGCACAAATAAAAACTGTCAAAGTACACCAGAAATACACAATAAAGACTTGTTATCACCACCTCTATTCATTTTGAAACTTCTTTCCGTTGCCTTCCCAAGTCTTTTCTGCTCCCTCTATGGCTGCATTTACTTGCTGGAATTCCAGCTCTAAATGCACGTCCATTGGGGGAGGCAAAGATGGTGCAAGCTATAGTGTATGGCAGGGCGATTGTGCAAAATGAACAAACAAGAAGAGGTGAGTTACACAACTCCCGCACACACACATAACTGTCTATAACCGCCTCCATAAATGACCCTCACCGAAATCAGACCTTATTCCCACAGAGTATATTTCACTGACTTGCAATTCTGCCTCTTTCTACAACATTCCAAAGTTTTCTCCAAAGTCATCTCCAGTATCTACTCGTAATGGGACAGTTAGGAGGATCAGCAACGAATGAAGAATGATTTCCTTCCTCTGTCCATCCTCACTCGAGTGAAAGAACCCTAAAAGTTTTTTTTTTCCTCTACTACACACCCTGCCTGCACCAGCTGTCTCAGTGAGACATACATTTTTTCGCTGCAGTTCTTCCATAAATGTTTGTCTACAACCCAATCTGAGTGCACACAGTTTATGTCTCTGAGAAGAAGCAAACAAGTGAAAGGATTGTTGAATAGCATAACCACCACTGTAACGATATAGCCTACTATTACACCATACAATGCCATATATCACATTAAAAGAGACTGTGCTTTCTATATGAGGTTATTTCTTGGAATGCACAGCAAAGAAATGGATAAGCTATATTTTTTAGCTCTATACTAGTCATGAATTATTTACATGGCTTACAAACTATTAGATTTCATGGTTTAAAAAGTAGCAGACAGAAGTTTTCTTCCACGATCCCCTTTCCGAAAACACAAGAAATAGGTGGAAGTCTGGTTAGATAACAGCCAGCTACAAACTCAAAGCCAAAAGACCTGCAGTCAATCTGTGTTCCTATCAAAGCAAGCACATGGAAGTTTGTACAAATCAAGGAGCAGAGTTTTTATTTTGAATGCTGCCAACCCTTGGGTTCCCCATTTGTCCCCTTTTTTTCATACATTACTGGGGCCCTATTTAAGGGGTCCTGCATATTTAACGTGTAGAATAAGAGCTTGGAGTGAATCCGTTAATTCGGGCGGAAACAAATACATTTTTTAGTCAAATTAGAGTTTCATATATATATCAATAATTAGCGATTTTTAAATGGAAACCAAATACCTAATCAATAAATTGCCATCAGCTATGTATTATCCATAATCTAATTCTTCTTCTAAGTGAGCAGAAATAAAGACAGAAACGAGCAGCAGTGATATTATTCAGATTAAATCGTCACTAAAAACTATATTTAAATAAAGGAGGATTTGTATAAATCTGTGGTGTTGAGATTTACTCATTACTCGACAGTCCCTCAGCTCGTTATATTAACACTTTGTGATGTAAATGAGGAGGATAATGTTAGTTTGTTTCCCTCTTAAGACGTTAAACGGTTTTGTTGCGAGTTTTGTTCTAATTAAGGACCCTCACTTTGTCTTGCAGATCCCCTTTTCCTTGCAACGCAGGCCTGTGGAGGCCATTGACATAAGAATGGTCAACACCCATTCAGCTCTATTAACACTGTTAGGCTTAATATTCAACACCACAGAAGAGCTTTAGTCTCTTTTTTTCAATTCTCCAAAATCGTCAAACAAGTTTTAAAAAATTCACTTTCTTGATTTGATGTGAGATAAGTCACATTTATACAATTGTGCCATCTATGTTAAGCCTTGAATCACAATGCACTGGAGTGAAGTGTAAAACATGTTTGCTCGGTTGGATTCAGCCACACAAGCGATCACTCACATGTAACAGAGGTTTAGAGAGAGAGCTGAAATGAGCACAGCCAGGCTTTAATGTTAACCCTTCTACTGCAAATAAATCAGATTGAATTTATAAAGAAGTGTTCATAGTCGTAACAAACTATTCAAACCAAAGATATTCACGTTTTTTTAATTTGAAGAACAAGCCTGAGGACACATCGTCGCCAGGCTGCAGTGTTGCGCGGCGTCCAATAGAGATCACTGCACATCGCAGAAAGCAGGCCAGGCTGATCGTAATGTCCAACCGTGCAGCTTCATAATGTGACACAAGTCAGTACTTAAAAAAAATAAAATAAATATATCATGTAGGAAAAACCAAGTCTGTTATCACTTCTCTAAATTAACTACATACATTGATAGAGCACAATACGTTGAAGCGTGTAATTTAATGCGTAAATTGGCACAACACTGCGCCACAACCACACAACCAAAGTGTTGCCTGTTTTTTTTATTTAGCTTTAAATGTTTGCATTTTCTATTAAACTCCAAACTTGTTGAAAAAAGACATACATTTGAGTACTTTTATGAGCTCCAATTTAGACCCTTGTTAAACCAATTAAGAGATAATTAATTATAGTATGTAACTGTGTAAAGTCAAGACTTATAAATTGATCGAATTCGACACAGAAGTAAAATATTAAAACATGTATATTTGATCAATTGTTTCGCTGCTGTAGCTAATAATTGCGGACGGATCAATAGCCTAACAGCTTGGCTGTGTTGCAGCACTGCAATGCCAACTCCCCTATAAATCTGTTTTATAGTGAATTAAAATGATCTAAAATGTTTTAAGCAGTTATGTTTTCTTTTCTGATCATGCAGGCAAGCGCCAAATAAATTTTTTTTTTTTTACCTGTACCACTCCAGTCCGTTCTCATAGTTGCGGTCGAAGAAGTGCGGCTCCGCTCCTACGGCTCTGATGTCCGGATGAACCCGGAGAAACTCCAGCAGAGCCCGGGTCCCTCCTTTCTTCACCCCGATGATGATCGCCTGTGGCAGCTTTTTGCTCCCGGAGCCGTTGGAGAAGCTGGACATGGCGCTGGGCTCCGGGGCTCTCTTCTGCTCGCCCCCCATCTCGTCCCAGTCATCGGCTCTGTCTGTCTCCAGCTCGTTATTGAGCAGGTCTCTGGACACGGCAGTCCTGATGGACGGCTCCTCATAGTCGGTCTCTATATCCTCCCATGGTTGCGGTTTGGCCAACAGTCTGGACACCAGGTCCGTCCTGCTGCTCTCTGTCCTCTTGCCCACCGCAGAACCAGTCTCCTTGCCCCGGTAACTGTCCACCACCAAACTTGGCATGGTGGAGCAGTAGCCCACGCAGGAGTACAGCATGTATACCCAGATTAAAAACATGATGCTGAGCAGTATTAGTTTCTTCTTCACGGGGCTAGACCAGAAGGCATACAGGCTGTGACAAACCAGGCTATATTCCATAAGCCTCTCGATTGAAAATCATATCCCAGCGGCGCATATTGCCTAACTCACTCCCGGTGGCACCTCTGCAATCCTCGCAAAATTACGCACATGCTCACCTAAAAACTACAAATAAATAAATCTTACAAATAAAAATAAAGCACTAATCTAAATCTAATCGAGGAGAATTATATATCCAGGAATGAGAAGGCATTGAGAACTTGTTAATCATAGTTATGGCTGAAATGTGGGGAATAGTGGAGCAGCGACAGACGCACCGCTGCGCAGCTTCGGGCTCATCTCAGGTTTGTTAAGGCTGCTGGTTGAGCACCAGACCTTATAGAGAGACCGGAGGGAGAGTGACAAGGGCTTCAGCCAATAGTTGTACAGAAGTTAAATATGCAGCCGTTTGTTGATACAAGCAGACCAATCAGAGGGAAGCGTGGGCGGTCCTGGTCGTGGGATCCTCAGTATGGAGATGAAGCATGTGTGCGGACTCTGCTGAGAGTTTGGAAAACTTTCGAAATGGGCACAGAGGCCAGTTAACTCTTGTTTCTCATGTTCCGGCACAGACATACTGTTCAAATGCGTTCAGACGGCTTTACGTGTTTATTCCTGCACATTGACTTTACATTATATTACATTACATAACATTTCAGCGTGCGCGTGCCAACTTTTTTATTAGTCAAAAATAAACTTTGAAATTGGTTTCATTGGGAGTTTTGGAGATAAGGAAAAAAACGGCAAAATAAATAACAAACAGGCCTACATTAAAAAAAAAACATAAGTAGGCCTATTGTGTGATTTAAATAAAACTTTACTGACTGAGAAGCAACGTGAAGAGGACACACACTGTCAGCTTAAACTCTTATCATTATAAATTAAAACAGAAAAGACACTAAAACAAATCCCTAATTACAAACTGACAACATTTTAACTATTTATTCACCTGAAAATCAATTTAACCAGAATTGTTAAACTGAAAAATTAAAGTTGATAATAATTAAAACTATAATAGCATAATTGTTCATTTCCATCAGGCCTATACTTATATAATTAACATTTATGAAAAGAACTATAAGGAAGAACTATTTCAATGTATTTATTTCTTTTTCTCCATGGTGTTGTCTTAATTGCACTTTTCTTTATATATGACTATCTTTACTTCTCCATCTTGGTTTTACGCATAAAGTTATACTTTGTATTAACAGCCTGTCAATATACACGCCTTAAATAAAATAAAAGATGTGCTTGTGTAGAGTTGAAATCACTAATTCAACAGGTTAAACTCCTTTAATTACGCACAATCGCTGCTTCTTCGTGTCTTCCTCTGACCTGAGAAGCCTTATCAATTAGTAGAAAATGCTAATTAATTAATAGCCTCTATTTATTAATTGATTCTTCCTGCGGGTGTTCACTTAGAAATATAGGCCATGTAACAGCAAGAGTGTAATGATGATGAAATGTCAAGCCTGTATATAAAAAATATATATCCAAAATCACTTTAATATATTTTTGGATATACGTCATCCAAACGCAGGCTGTTAAATAAGCTAATAATGATTTCTAATTATTATTATTATACATGATTCATTTTATATATACATACACATATCCGAGGGCACTTGAAGAGTTCAGGAAACCCTCGGAATAGAGAATATGTACTTAATCTCTAATTGAAGAGAGAGAGAGAGAGAGAGAGAGAGAGAGAGAGAGAGAGAGAGAGAGAGAGAGAGAGAGAGAGAGAGAGAGAGAGATGATAAAAAGAAAAACTTGGAGTCGGAATATATTTCATGTGAGACTGACTCAAAGCAAACCGCGGGGACTCACATATATGAAACAGAGCCAACCACAGCAACATTTGTCTTTTTTTTTTCTCCTCTTTTTTTTAAACGAATGAATTCAAATGAACGCAGCATCCACTCAAATGTATTTTAATTATATGCATGAACAGACTTTTCTAGTTTTCAAAGCCACGCCTTAATATTTTTTAAAATCTCATAGAAAAACTGCGCATTTTATAAAAAAAAAGATATATATTTGTGTGAGATAAAAAAAAATAAAAAGACTTGTTGCTTGTGCTCATGGTTTTCATGCGTACTGGATGGTATTCCCCCCCCTCCTCTATGATGTTAAAGTATTATTTTCTCTAATCCTCCCACAGGAACGTATAGGGGGTAGTTTTACTGTACTGGTTGTATAGTTTCAGTCTAAATATTGCTTTAGGATTACTACAGCTCTTTTTGGATTCTATTTTGCAACAACCAACCTTTTGAAGAAAGGGCCAGAGGTCATCCGTCTCCGTCTCCGTCATCCTGAGATTTCATCAGCAGTGTATATCCAGTCCTGGTCCTGGAATCGGAGCTGTTGTACAGTATTTCTCCCCCTTTCTCTCTCTTTTCTCTCTTGATGTGAGAGTGAGAGTATGTGTGGATATTAAAGCTGCTGCACTAAGGTTGACTGCAGATTGCTGTTTGGGGACTCTCTCCTGTTTACAGATGCATATTTCGCTCTTCAGTTTGTTGATTCTGGCTCTAAAAAGCTCCGGCTCACACTGAACAGGCAAATAACATGAATGATTTAATGACTGATATCTGCAATGGGAAAAAGAAGCTTGGTGTTTCTTTTCTTTTTTTTTTTAATGCATGAAAAAGAGTGAAATAGGAGAGGGAGAAGTACTCATAAAATATTGTTGGCTTGTGAAATAATAATACTTGAACTTTCTGAAGTTTTCCATCATTTTAGACCAAAGTGTGATAAATGTCTAATGATTTAGGAGTCAACTGCTATTTTATGTAAGGTGTTAATAATTTAAGTTGATAGATGGTACTCAACAAGGATCTTGTGGTCTTCCTGAAGGATTTACCAAGTTACAAAGTCACTAAAAATACTAAAAAGATCTCCTGCAGATATGTTCAGAGACATAGAAAATACTGGCAAACATTTTAAATAAAGGTGCAACTCAAAAATTAACCCATATATTAAATCAGCCTTAATTCAGCTACTCTTTTACTTTCAGATGCAAAGATCTACATCCGGTGGTCCGGGTCATGATCAGGTTGTATTATACTTTAAGTGTGGATATGAAAATGGTCATTGAATGTAATAAGAGTGAATTAACATTATCATTAACTGACTATGAATTGTAAACTAATCATATAAATTCATAGTGACTTGATCATTGATAATGGTGAACAACAGGAATCCACTGTAGTATAAGGACTGAAATAGTTTTTTATAGTTCAAGATGAGACAATAATTAAAAAAAAACAGACTATGTTGCTTTTTTAGAAAATAAAATGTATATATAGAGGAGTAAATTAGCAAGATAGTCACAATTAGCCTATTAGCTTAACTACAGAAGAAGAAAAAACATCAGTTAAATGTTAGTGAAACCAAATTATAGTCAAAAACAAAGTACTTAAATCCAATTAATTCATGCATTAAATCATGACTCATGCATTATTTAAAGTGTATTTGTACCCTTTTAAGTGTTGCCATATATACTATATAATAATAATAATTTGTGTCATTGTTTTTTTTTCAGAAATAAAAGTTTAATTACATGATTTCAAATTCTTAAAATTCCATATATCTTTCTCCATCACTGATAAATCAACAACTGCAAATATTTTTAATTTCCAAAGTAGAAGTATTAGACACAAGATGTAAATGAAAGCCGTTTATCAGTAGGTGTGATGTCATACAATCCTCCCAAAATCCTGCCTGTGTGTAAAGTGAAGATGATGGAGCAGAGAGAAGCTTTCTAGTGTCAAACTGCACATACATGATTCTACACAGCCAAGCTCATCCAAGTGAAGTAACAGTAAAATATATTTGTGGCTTTTAAAAAACAAAATCACCATGTTACATCTAAATCAAAGAGTGAACTTGCCCAAAACCAACTTTGATAGATAAGGATGAAAAAATGGTAATTCCAAAAGGATGAATTTACCTTTCTGCAGCTCAGTCATCCTTCCTGTGTAATCTACGGAAGAAATTAAGCCTCAGTAGGTTGTGCTTCAGCTGTAAGTCTAATGCTGTATGTGCATATTTAATATCATTCACATGCTTGTAGAAAGTAGAAATGACACCTAACTCCAGAGATTTAGGAAAGAGAACAGAGCTGCTTTCTTGGCTGATGGGACAAGACAAGACAACCACCACCACCACCATCACTGCTGCACCTCTGTCGGAGCGGAGGTATTAAACCATGACAGGCCGTCACACTGAGCTCTGGAGGTTGGCAACGACATTCAATCTTCACACAGGTTGAATGTGTGTGTGTGTGTGTGTGTGTTTTTCCCAACTGTAACAGCTGGCTCGATCACTCCCCTTTCACCCCTCTGATATGAAACTCTGTATCCGGTCAGACGCTTTACGAGGATGTCAAGTCGTTTCAGGTCTCCCGGCCTTGGCTAAATCCCATAGCTAGCCTTTTATTGAGGGGAGGATGGCAGCGAGGGGAAGGTTGGCGCTAGTTTCCTCCGAGCGTGGTGATGGAAATGTAACCAAATCCCAAAACTATAGGGGTAAAGGGGCGGAAGGGGAGCACATGTTGACTGACAGGTGCAGAGGTGGCCTGTTAAACAAAGCTTATTGGAGGGATGGTGATTTGTGCTTAAAGCCAGGAGATCCACTAAGGCTATAATTGAAACTGAAATCCGTATATGATTTGCATGCTGAGTCAGCACCAGTACTTAACGAGGCATAGCATTGAGACCTCTAAATCAGGTGTACAGTGCAATTAATAAATTCAAAATTGAGTTTTGAGTGCAAACATTGAACGAGTGAAAGATGACACAAAAGACATGACTACAATCATGACATGTTTATTGTCAGACAACATTACCCTTGTGTGTCTTACAAGGGTTTACTATTCCCTCTGTTTTGGTGCAGGCTAACCGTGTTGAAATAAAGCATTATGCAAATGAATGACTCATCAGTTAGTTTGCTGAATAGCAAAACACAATGAGGCTTAATAACTGTCAAGTAACAGGGATCAAGTATAAGTCAGAACAACAATCAATAGATATGAAATGTCGTAGCTGCTTCAAAATCAGTTTATATTTGTCCTATTTTTATGCACTGACTGAAAATCAAAAGATTAGTTTCTTGATTACATGACTTCCTGTCCATCATTTGTCTTTTTTCTCTTATGTATTTTTGTACAATGCAATAAACTGAATCCACAGGAGCAATTTACACTGTACAAGGTCATTTAACATCAGTCATGTACAACATGGAGAAAAACTAGTGGGCCTCTATATAAATAAATACAGAATATATACAGTACACACACATTGAAACGTTTACAACCAGATGTAATAATTCAGTGTGTTTTCTGTAAATCAGCTACTTTGATCCAAATTATGTCCAGCTCATTACCTGATCTTCAGCGAGCATCACTGGGTAAAATGAAACACTGGTAAAATCATGTGCCCATAACACGGAACCGTCCAAACAGACCGAGACACTGGAGGAGTATCTCAGCTCAAGTAAGGATCTCAGTGGATCAGTGGTTAGTGGGGAATATAAAATCTAGTTAGCTTGGCATTGTGAGGGGTGCAGACGCCGGAGTCAGAGCTGTGTCCTTCTGATCTTTGCGAGGTTTCTTACAAGTGAGCGCCAGCAGCAGTAGCATGGGCAGGTGCCAGAGGCTGCAGAAGAACAGCTTGCGGGCGCTGTTACGATCTCCTTTGCGGTAGAAGCGGAAGGCCAGGTAGCTGATGTACAGGTTG
Source organism: Scomber japonicus (assembly GCF_027409825.1). Taxonomy (NCBI): domain Eukaryota; kingdom Metazoa; phylum Chordata; class Actinopteri; order Scombriformes; family Scombridae; genus Scomber; species Scomber japonicus. Next base: position 8,575,366 of record NC_070597.1, on the reverse strand, counting down.
ATGGGTAAGGAGATGATGGGGAAGGTCCAGGTGGTGACGTCCAACACGGGTGCTAGGGTCGAGAGGCCGATCAGACCCAGGCTGTGACGCAAGGCCACGCGCTTGCACATGCCGGGGTGGGTGACGGACATCATGCGGTAGCCGCCACGGGAGTAGTCTTCCCTCAAGTTCCAGCTCAGGGCGTTGAAGTGAGGGAACTGCCAGCTGTACAGGAAACCACCCAGCAATAAAGCACCTAGGGGGTGAGACGGAGGGAGAGATAAAAGAATGAGGAAGGAGAGGATTAATGATACAGACTGCGAGTCTCTAACAATCAACATGCCACATATTAGACCACATACTGAAATAAATAGATTTTTATGTTGTGATTTTTTTCTTTTTGACCAAATGCATATTCTTGAATCATGCAATACAAACATTCTCTACTCCTACTACTCTACACATTTAAAAAGAGAAAAAAAAGAAAAAAAAAAGTTTAGAAAAATGTTTGATCCATTTTAAAACAGAAGCTGCTATTTCAACAAATTTTCCACAATAAAATACTCTACAATGCAGCAGTGTTGCATCTGCTCCTGATGTCTTCATATACAATCTCATAATTATCCCTCAGTGAGTGAATGGTAGAGAATAAACAGTGCTTTCAGTCATGACTATGGCCAGTCCTTGCAGCAAAGATCACCATGGCAATGTCAACTTGTAGAACAGTTAAAATTGTGAATGTTTTCCTCCAATATAAACAATTATATGTATTATTATCATTATCTCAACCTTAACTAACACAAACTGACACTGATAATCTTTAAAGATATCTTTCTGCAGAGGGACTGCTGTTCTCAGGAGCACTGTCCTGTTTAGTGTCACATTTATGAGTTGAAATGAGTCAAACCAGAAGTTGGTGTACTAACAGGAAGCAAAGACACTTTTACTAGCACTTAGCTTATAGTGACAGTGGCTTGTGTTTCACATCCTGTGTGAGGGCAACAAACCAACATGTAGGGTGTTATGTGAACTTCAAATACTAATCAATGAGTCAGCACACATGTAACACAGAGCAACAGGTTTCTTTTGTCCTGCTTTTTAGTAAACACGTAAAATCCAGCATGAAAACAGTGGTTTGGGACTCATTCTGGAAACCAGTGCACAACTGCTTTGAGGGGACATTTAGAGAAGGCTGACTGTGTAGTTTTATTTACTGTATTCATTAGGGTTCATAATTTGATAACCAACAGTTCATTCAAAGGGCAACTTCCTCTCAAAGGCTGAGCCACAGTATGGGCTAGATTGTTGGTTAAAGCTTTGATGAATAGCATGAGTTGCCATGGAATCAGTGGTGCTCTTAAATGGAAATTGAATGGAATAGAGCTGCTTTGATTTACAGCTGAAAAGCTAACATGTATTATATATCATGCTGAAAAAAGCCCACTAAATATTTGCAGCATTAATGTACACTCTGAGCACTTGTTATGTAGTATGAGATCAGGGCTGGTCAGAGAGGTCCTGATGAACCACAAACCAGCTCACATAATGTTATCTAACCTAAAAACGGAGGACATGGAAGCACAGCAAGTCAGTTGTCATCCAAGCTAAGCTAAAGGCTAACTCCAGTTGACCAGCTCTCTCGTCAATCTTCGCTGTCAATGTCCACTCCACTGACATAAACTACACTACCCAAAACTGCTTCTGACCTCGCGGAGAGAAATGACCAACTGCTTTGCCCTCATCTTCACCGAGACATGTTTGCACCACAGTATTCCTGATTATGCTATCCAGCTAGCCAGACTTACTGCTCTCCGGTTGCTAAGGACTGGTTATTACGTAAGACCTGAGGCATTGGCCTGTTTCTGCATATGAACAAAGGCTGGTGTTTAAAACGCCAAACTGCAGGGTATATATTGCTTTTAAATCCATACTGTCAGAGCCCTATTCTCAACTAATGTTCCAGCACGTGTACATAAACTACAGTCTTCTAATCAGTCCATATCTCAGCTGATGAGTCTTACCTGGATCCAGACAGCCTGTGGCAGCTGTCCAGCCCATGACGGGAGGTATGGCACCCACCACTGCTCCCACCCAGGTGTTGGTGATGCTGAGTCTCTTGAGCGGTGTGTAGCAACTCGTGTAGAGAAAGATGTTGAGGGCGCCCAGGAAGCCCGTCAAGGGGTTTGCGGCCAGTGTGAGCAGCGCCACTCCAGGAACTCCACAGGCCAGAGCAAAGGACACGGCATGAAGGGGACTGAAAAAGAAAGAAAAGAAAAAACAAACAAATGTGAAAATCAGGTAAATCAGTAAGAAAAAGAAAAAGAATATACAAAAGGAATGTTTCAGATGTTTTTTGGATAAAAAGCGAGTAACAGTACACAGCAGACAAAAGCTCATCACCATCATGGGAACCTATGAGATGATAATGTTTTGTGAGCTTCTAGAGACATCAGATAAGACAATGATAGCTCAACACACACATACACACACGCGCACGCGCACGCACCCATGGGGGCCACACACTGACAGTCAGCAGAGCATGGCTGAGACTCAAAACGGGAGGCTTAGAGGAAGCTCATCTGATAAGAGTTTGTCAGGGATAAAAGTAGCCCGGCAAGATGAAGAGCATGTGCACACGCCAGAGATCAAAACTAGCTGAAGAAAACCACTGTGGCTCAGGCTTTTAGCCGGATGAAGACTTCCTCCTCCTCCTCCTCCTCCACTCGTCTTTTATTGAAAGCAGTGCCGGCAAGGTCTGGTTCAAATTCACCAGTAAATGCTCCATAAATTAAAGAGAGGGTAGATTAAAATCTTGACCAAACGCAGGCCCTTTTCTTCAAAAAGCAAACAGGGCTTTTATTTTGGTGGTGTGGCCGAGCGGGGAGATTGGTGCATTAATGTGATTAGTGGTGTTATGTCTGTTTTATGTGGGCTGAGGTGGGGCTGTGCAGGCTGGCTATGGGCTGTTGACAGTCTGGCTGTGGGCTGCTCAGCGGGGGGTCAGAGGAGGGAGCGAGTGCGTCACATGGCCTGAGGCGGCTTTACTGTCCTTTGCTTACAGTCTGACTCGGCCGCAGTCATAACGTCAGGTAGGTAAGGTCAATACAGAAAGCCCAGGATGTGGCAATCTGGTTAAACCACAATGAAGGCCAGGGATCCAAATGCTAAACATGAGGAGGTTTAGTCATTGTGTTTAAGAAACAGGAAGAATCTACTTTAAACTTAAGTTACCTGGGAAGCATTCAAGTGGTCAGAGAAATAAACAGTTTACAAATGTGTCTCAAAATCATAGGCTTCCAAATTTGGTGTGAAATTGGGAAAAGCCTACTAAAAGATTACTGTAAACCACAAAGACTAGACATCCCACACATTGCAACTATTTCCACAAACATATATGACAGCCACAGAGGAACACATGCTGGAAGAGAAAACAAAAAAACAAGGAAAACAAACTGAGGAAAAATAAAAAATTATGGCTGGGATGGAAGAAACTGCAGACAGAGCTGAGGGTGAGTGAAGTTCAGCTCCCCGCCAAGAGATCAATACACAGGATTACAAAATTCTTACTCATTGTTGGCCTTAAAAAAAAAACAAAAAAAAAAACAACAAAATCTCCTGCTGATATTTTAATGGTCTGGATTTAAAAAGTTGACTTTGGGAAACAGTGATCAACATTTCTCACCATTTCCTGACAGATTAATTGATAATGAAAATGATTGTTGGTTGCAGCCCTAATGAATACCATGTGGGAGATGCAGTTGAAAGCTACAGAAGAAGCTTGAACAATCTTTGCAAGAATGGAGCAGATCAGATGGCAGATGATAAGAATCCCTTCATACCACACACTGTGTTGCTAATCATAACTATCTTCAGCCAAAAAAAAAAAAAAAAAAAAAAGTTTCCCCTGTTGATGAAACTGCTCTTCTTTGTTCCTTCTCTTTTTGTTCCAGGCTGAGAGTTATTCAGCATCATCACATATGGACGGCTCAAACTCTGCAAAACCACTACAAAGGATGGGGGGGGGGGGGGGGGGGGGGGCGGTCATGCACATTTCACACAGGAAGAATAAAAAGGTGGTAAAGATGATGCGTGTAAGATGACAAACTCTTTCCGGTGTCGCCAGCATATGGGACACACAGAGTCTCACACAAAAGGACAGACGCAGCTGATGAGCATCGTTCGGCTTCTTCGAGGCCTCGCTGTGAGGACAACATGGAGAATGTGTAAAATGTGGCCCTCTGATGGCTTGTTTGACAGGACAGTCCAGCCTCCCATCTGCTGTCTGTCTCTGCGCAGGGTTGTAAGTGTGAGAGAGAGAAAAGAGGGAGAGGGGGGAGTACAAAGAGCGAGAGATATAGTGTTTCTGTGTGTCTTATGGACAGGCAGACACGCCTCCTTATGTCAGGAACAGGCTAAAAGCCAGAGAGAAGAGGCAATGTTTAGACACTGACAGGACATCTTCAATCACCAGCTCAACAGCACAAGAGTCCACTTTTAAACAGTGTGTCAATGCGGAATTCCTGAGCCTGGGATGAGATAGCTGTGAAGTTTCAGAATCGTGTAGGTGGTACAATTCAAGCTGTTATAAAGTCATAAAGTGTCTATGTTCCTAGCATATGTTAGTCGGACAAAGAGGTATCTAGCTTTGTCTTATTACTTATTAGCTGTATGTGGATTTAATTGATAGTCTAAGGTGTTTCCTCCTCTTATGCCAACAAGTTGTTTGCTTTTGTTCTCCTTGAATAAAAACGAAAGGAGAGATAAGAGCCTTTCCTGTAAGACTGAAATGCGAAGCAGACAGTTTCCTGGCTCTGACAATGAAGAGGACAAGTGGTGGATTTGTGTGTTGTTTTTTTTTGTGTGTTTTTTTCTTCTTTCCTGAATGCATCAGTGAATATCTGTGTGTCTCCCAAAGGAGCAGGTAGAGACGAGCATATCCAGTCACTGAGTCAGATTTGTAGAAGCGTGGCTATGCACGCAGTTCAGTGAGCCACAATAAAGAGGTTATCTGACATCTTAACAGTGGAATTAGCAAAGTAGGGGGGCGACCAGGTAAACTACACCCTCACCTCCATCCTCCCGCTCCTCCCTCCTTTCCTGCTAACAAGCTCACATTACAGCTGACAGGTGTAAAGCAGAGGATTGTTACTGCTGGCATGCATTTCTGTTATTTGCAGCTATGATCTCTGGCTGCTGCTCGTCTACATACAACAGCAGCTCATAATAACTGATAGTGAGACAGAAGGTTGTAAATGAATACAGGATGTGTGCTCAGGGCTTTTGTTTTATTTAAGGTGTACTCTTCATAATAATGCTACCCACAAATACACATAGGCTTTTATTACATCACGGATCATGTTATGTTGCTGGGAAAAAAAAAAATTCTTGATAAGGTCAGCGAGCGAGAAAACAGCAGACTTTGTTATTTGTGTAGTATCAATTGTACATAATTCAGCTTGTGTGGCTCGGTAGCTGTCATGCAGCGTGCTGGGCAGCTTCTGCACCGAATTATACCCTGACTCACGCTGAGCTGTTGCATCTCCCTCCTCCTGTAGTCATTCTTCATTGTCTTTTTAAAGTAAATAAAGAGTGAAGAAGGGGGGTGGGGGGGTGGTGCACTGCCAGGTAGTTCATGCAGAGGATCATGAAGAGAAGAAAAAGGCAGATGCAGTTAAATAAGAAAAACAAAAACACTGTACCTGATCTGTCCAAGGACCAGTGGACGGTTCTTTGTGCGGTTCATGTTGGAGTCAAAAGGCACCTCAAAGTACTGTGGAGGCAGAAGAACAAGTGGGTTAATGCTGGGAACACAAACAGACAAAAACAAGGGAGGAAACACTGTCACCATCAATGCACACAAACACACACACACACACACACACACACACTTTATCATGTAGGATCTCCGCATATTGTAGACTGCTCAAAAATTTAATTATATTTAGTATTTAACTCTATGGCTGTAGTTTAGGTCTTATTTTTCCCTCCCTTACTGCAACTCAGGTGAAGATGGAGTCAAAAAATTCAGTTTTCTGTATTGAGCAATGTGAAAGTTTAAACTGGCCTCCAGCTAGAAGACAGTAATAATTCTGCAGATTCAAACAAGCAAAGTGTGAGTGAGTGTGTATTTCTCCTGCCTGTATGGTCTCAGACGTTGGTTTTGTCTTCACATGAATATAAATGCAGCCCAGTAGCCCAAATAAGCACAGACCACTTTGTTACATTCATAATGACTAGAGCAGCACTAAATGACAGGAGGAGAGATGGGACCCTTCTACCGCGGCTGCCTCTGTGAGTCTTTCTATGCAAGATCTGGACAGAAACAATGTGAGGGGAGCAGGCTTATTGCATGGTCGCAGCAAATCTCTGCACCAAATGCTCACCCTGTACTTCCAGAGTAAATGGACTAGAGGTGGAAGGTGGAGGCAGTGAGCTATAGGGTGGGAGGTGGTGGTGGTGGTGGTGGTGGTGGGGTGTTCTGGGATACAACTATGTGAAAAACTACTTATACTCCTGTTTTATGATCTGCTCTGGAGGAGTATTGCTTCAAAGTGCTCCCATGAGATTGGCAATGTGTGACTAAAATGCAAACACATGGGGTGCTTAAACGCAGGAACTGGCTAATCTGTGTGTGTATGTGTGTGTGTGTGTATGTGTGATCAAGTGCACATAAATGTGTGTATTTGCTTGCCTGCACAAGAGCCTTTGACTAATGAAGAAAACAGATAAAGCACTTTGAGTGCTGAATATCAAGATACATCCATTCTGATATATAGTTCACATAAAATATCTAATAAACAGATAATCCACTTTTCTCTTCTTAAACCCCAGTCCCCAGATTTACTACACTCATGACATCGGAAAGCCACCATGTTATTAAAAAACCCTGGTGGAGGACATTATATTTCACATACTTTTTTATTTTGAAGAACATTAGGAAGTAGACTGGACCATTAAGATCTAATGCACTGTAACTTAAGTCGAGCTCCAAATGCAAACCACCTATGAAAAGATCAAACATGTTTGATAACGATTTGGTCGTCTTGGACGAGGTTTGGCATTTGGGAGGCACACCAAACCTCTCGGAGCAGGAGGTCAGCCACACTCAACAAAACGACTCTGCTGACATGCCAGCCCTGAATTTCCATCTGGGCCGTTGGGCTGTCTGACTTGGTATTATAGTTTACAGTGAATGAGCCATTAATGAGTTTTCTGGTTAGAAACCCTTTAGTCAAAGTGTAGTTGTGAAATAGTGAAAAGTTAACTTGTGCTCATTTGAGGAAACATAAAGCTTTCAAGAAATCCATATTCTACTATTCTGAAGTGAAATCTACCATGAATAATATTAGAAACAGCTTTTGACGGTCATGCCAACATTTAGAAAAGTGGGTAAATATATGTTCTTGTTTTGTTATTGCTGAAATTGCAATGGCACCAAAAACTCTTCACACACCCAAAGAAATTAAAAATAATAAGCTCTTCACATATGCTCAAATGAAAATCTCCTGCTTTCCTTTTCCATCTTGGCCTCAGTTGTCATGGAGCACTAGCAGCTAGCTGGGTTTGACTAGATCGGGCTAAGCTAACGCACAGCTGCGTATGCGGCTGTGGGACCTAAAGGTCCAGGCTGAGGTGTTAATTCTATTTCCTGGGTCAGGAAATGCGTCAGGGGGTCAGGGGCCACATGAGAGAGAAATACACTTTGTGGCCAAAGCTGAGCAGTGCTGAACCAGGCCTCAGGCAGGCTTGGGGCCAAGCTCATTGCAACACTGCTCACATAAAAAAGGATCCACTTAGTTTCCAATAACATCATTGCACATGTAAAAAAAAAAAAAAGAAGACGACCAGGACACAGAGGACAAAAGCGCTCTGTGCACTGTGCCCCCACAGGCGTATGAGACACCAGTACAGACAATAACAGAAGCAAAGAGGAATATTGCAGAGTGAGAAAAGTACATGAAACCAGGAGATCTACAGCGCTGACAGTGTTTGGATGAACCTCTCCTGTGTGTATACGGATGATATGATGCGAATGTCAAAGTCACTCAGTCCACCCCACTGCGTGCTGTGTTGTCGTTTCACAGTTTGTCCAGTTCTGCTCTCGTTCCTCCCTCTCTGCCTTTTAAGTTGGACTGCCTCATCTGGTTCGCATCAGTGGCCCCCTCAGCCCATGTCATTATTTCCGCCCAACATTGCCATGTGTTACAGTGGAGGCAATAAAATAATTGGGCCATTTGTATTTTGTGTGCGTGCACGTGTGCTGCTACAGGTAGGTCTCAAAAGTAGTAATGTTTAAATGTGATGGGAGTGTCACGGGTATTTAGACAATATTTTCACCCATTTAATGGTATCTATAGCAACAAGCTCAGTCTCCAGTAGGGTACTTCAGACCAGTGTAGTGTATATTAATGATCCCACTATTAGAAAACACTATGAAGCTGTTGGTAAAATTTAGACCTACCTCCAACATACTCTACATTAAAGAGACAATAATACTATTCATAATTTAATTATTGTGAATTAACATGTTTCTGTTATTAATTAAAAGGCAAATAAAAGTATTATTTCTAATCTTTCCACTGCAACACATAAGAAAATAAATAAAAATTGGAGATGATTAAACATTTCTGCAATTCAATTTCATAGGATAATGTCCCAAAGGTGCTTAATAGCAAGCACCTTTGTCTTAATAAACAGTCAGTATTTGCCTCCAATAGAATAATCAAATGAAAAAGAATGTGCATCATAGCTTTCCTTTACTTTCTTTAGCATCCTACAGTATTTAGTATGGTATCTGTAAATAAAGAGTGTCAGTTGAGGTTGCGTGAACCATATACAATATTCATATTAGGCTTTTATTGTGACGCATGTGTACAATGCCTCTGAAACAGTAGCCACTATTTATTTCATGAGCTCTGCAGGCATCAGGCTTTAAATACCAGATAGTTGTATGAATTTTAAAAATTGCTTCGCTCAATATCAGACTCTATGGATCGGCTGGGGACATCCATCAAGAGGTGGCTGGGAGACTAAACCGGAAATCACGGAGAGTCTGGCTGCTGGTTTCAATTATGCACACAAACACACACACACACACACACACATAAAACTCATAACTGTAAAGACAATTATCTGCCAGATTATGACGGAAAACAGGCGCGACTGATGTGAGAAGTGAAGGAGAAGGGGGGGGGAGGGGGGGGGGGGGTACAGCTGCCACAACCTCCGAGCTATCAAAGACTGAACGTGATCCACGGCCAACCACCAGGCCTCAATTGATAACAGGCTGCGGGGAGGCACTTCCTATTCTTGTGCCGAAGCTGAGGACGACGACTTGGCATTGTATTACGTTATAATTTATGGTGATTCTAAACCACAAAATGTGTTGGTTTGATGAGTCTAAATTAAACACTAAAAAAGGAGTTTAAAGGGCTATGTAATTCTGACAAAGTGAATAAAACGTTACATTAGATTCAGTAGATGTGAAGTTGGAAGTATAACCTCTTATTTAAAGACAATAAACTAGACAGAGAAATTGACATTCTTATACTTTAATTGTGCTTCTCAAGGGGAAAGGGTTTGTCTTTACCGACTGTACATGACAAACACACCTCTGATCGGAAGTGTAGCGAAGGGCGGAGAGGTGTGATAGGGTAACAACACGCTGTGCATTTACTGTGTTTACTCGAGAGGCAAGAGTGTGCCTAAACACACGCACGCAAGAACACACACACAAGGCCGAGCAGCTGTATAGCTTTGGCTCACGGGAACATCAGCTGGCCTAAACAGCGTGTCTCTCTCGCTCTGTCGAAGGAAGCCCAGGTGCGCGGGCTAAACCCAACAACAAAAGACCAAAGTCATCACTTGTCAGAATGTCACCTGTTTGCACATTGGAGTTGAATGGCATACTCAAACATCTACAGGGCAGGGTGTTGCTCCGAATGCATGCGAGCCAAGTCTACTTAAGAGCGTGAGAGCTCTCAAAGCCCTCTTCAACACCAACTGTGAACCGTCTCTGATCAGCCACTTGACAAACAAGCCGTCAAAGATTTACATAGATTAAGCTTTCCTCAGAAGTCGATTCAATGGTTCTGGCAGACGTACACTTTTGTTTTTGAAGTCTAATGAAAGAAAAGTCGTCGAACAAAACAGAGCAAAGCATGCGACCTGACTCGTTACACAAAACACAAAAAAAATGCGGTACGGCAGATCAAGGTTATTTCAAGGTGTTTCTGTGGTGGTAATGGGACCTCTGTTCTGTCACAGAAATGCCATTGATGTTTTGTCTTGTAGCCATGTGAGCAGGTTCTTACCACAGCAAGAACCTGTTTAACACTTCCAAACTACTTATTAAAATTAGCACGAACTTGTGTGTGTCTGTGAGTGTGAGCGGAGGTGCTAAAAAAAGAAAAGGGGAATAAGTCAGAAACATAAGAGGCAGAACTGAGAAAGAGAGCTAGAGAAGGAATTAGAAAATAGGAAGATGATCTTAAAAAAGGAGGAAACACGATAAAAGTTTAGAGAGAGAAGGGAGGCTGACCACGGACATTGGGCAGACAGTGTGCATTGTAATTAGAGACTGTGGGTGGTGGTTTACAAGATGAATGAACGGCACAGTGGACTGCACAATATAGCCATATCCATATCATGGCGCACATCTTTGCCAGAGTAAGGCTTTCATTTTCACATCACATGAAATGCACTGTGAGCCTCGGTATTACTCACCGTCTTAACACTGATGTGTGTATCCTATGCTTCCCTTTTATGTCTACAAAAAAAAAGTAAGATAATAAAATGTGGATAAAGAAATAGAGACAGTTACCAGAGTTTGTTTAAAACCTCAAGCAGCTACCCAGCGTACAGATAATGAATGATCCTTTTAACATCAGGCAGTATCTACAATCAAAGTATTCAAAATGCTCCATGATAGACATTTTGATTTGAATTCACAACACCCAAGTAGAAACTGGGCTGTGGTTCAAGGAAAAAAAATGAAGTTGTTGGAAAAAAAAAAAAGTGTGGTGGACATCTCCCGTCACTTTAAAACAGTAATATTTATTTCACACTATCTGCGGTTGAGGTGAAAGATAAAAAACCGGACATGTGTCTGTGTCTGGAATGCTGCTTATGGACAGCCGGCAGATGTTCTTCGGGGTCCTCGCCCTCTGCGATCCTTTGATGTGACGAAATGATAGGGAATCGGCTGGTGTGATTAGACATGAAAAGCTCTAATTGTTTTTACTGTTTAATGCACAAGATTAAAAAAAAAAAAAAAAAAAAGAAGTAACTAGAAAATCACTTAAAAACCAAAAAAATGAGTCCATGTTTACAGGTCCGCACAGTAACACATACATGCACTAAATATCCTCAGACATGTTGACTTCAAACCTTCACAACACACATAATTAACCATGTGGTAACAACCTCTTTATATATGTGTATTCTAAATCCCAGAACTTAAAAAAAAATTGAATAATCCTGCTGCTGCTGCACCCTCAAGTCTCCTTTGGGTCTTTCTAAGCACCACTGTTGGAAGACTGCAGTACTCTGTCTGGCCAAAGAGTGGATCACATCTCCTTTTCAGTGATGTGTGCTGGGCTGAACCCACAACCCTTCTCCCTCTCTTTATAGTGGTAGCTGTGCAGAGCTTCTGGCAGCAGTTCAGCTGGCATGGACCCTCTTTGATTAATGGCCTGAGTGTGGGACAGTGAAGTGCTAAACTGTCCTCATGTTAATCAGCCAATTAATGCCGAGCAGACCCGCATTACCTCTGCCCTGCCGATAATCAGTCCGTTTGCCTGTGAAGATATGGGCAGGATCTGGGAAAGCTTACTGCGGGGGACAGAGGCATGCTGTACTTTGACTGCTTGGGCGATGAAGAGAAGGATGGAATGGTTGAACAAAAAAAAAGAGGATGAAGAGTGAAATGGAGAAAAACTGAAAAAAAAGCTAAAAGTATAGATGATTATTCTTAGATGCTGCTTTTTTTCCCTAACTCATCATGATCAAAAGGAAGCTTTGACAGAAGCCGTTTTACATCCACAAACAACTTAAGAAAAGTTTTTTAAGTGAGCCACAAAAGACAAATGAGTGTTTGTTCTGTAAAGGAGAGTCTGAAGTCGTTACAGCAGGAGGCCTGAGGGAATATGTACCTAGTGTTTAAAAGTGACGCCATACTTCATCATGCATGTCTTATATGTCCCATCCTATCACTATTTTCATCATTTAAAGCTGCACTGTGACCATGCTGCAGTGCCTCCTAGTGTGAGGGAGGACTCGGATTACAAGCCAAACTCTTGGGTGGATTGCAATGGAGATGACAGCGAGCTTAAAAATGAAAAGATATTTAATCACAGGTCATGTTTGTTTAATACCACAGAAATAGCACGTACCACTTACGACGCCAGATTTTGATTAATAAACGTGCTACTTATAAATGTAATCTTTTGGTGAGTTGGCTCGAGTTTGGAATATTAGTCTTTATTTGCAGAAAGTGGTTTTGGTATTATTTGTCATAGATCCAGACATAGGGCCGTGCTGGCAGACATTCATTTTCACTCCACTGTAAACATATCAACTGTGCAAACAAGACAAATTCCTTTCTTGGAGTGCTGGCTGGCCATATCTCTCGTCTCAGCCTGATAAGTTAACGTTCTTACTAATGAGGGTATTTCACTCCAGTTCCCTGATTACCATTAACTGGGCACACACTTGACTTTGTTCTATTCAGTCTTACATACTGTGGGAAAACATATCAAGTGAAATCTGAATACATAGAGCGAGGCAGTGTGTGTGCGCGTCTGTGTGTGTGTATGTGTGTGTGTGTGTGTGGTCATTTGTTTAAAAAGAAATAAACAGTCCTTTCCGCCATCAGTAGGCATTTGCAAATAACTGTGCGGGTGAGACTGACATGACATGCAAAACCTCTCAACAGTTTGGGTGCAGTTGAAAAGGCGGCATGTGCATGACCGTGTGTATGTTTGAGAGAATCAGAGTGTTTAGATTTTTCGTCCGCAGCTGTGTCTGACCACAAGGAGACTGGAATGGGTGTGAATGCGAATGTGTGTGTGTGTGTGTGTGTGTGTGTGTGTGTGTGTCAGCTTTAATACTGCCCTGATATGGCTCATTGTAGAGATCCCGTAGAAAGGCAGCTCTTTAGGAATTACAACTGATAAGGAGTGAAAGTGTATGAAGGCCCTCACTGTTCTCTCAAATGTGACAGCACCCGTCAGCACCTCTGGCAGATTTGTATTTGCGGCCGTGACCCGTACCAAAAATCCACTCCTTCATCTAGACGGGCTCATTCAACGAGCCTTTCAAATCAAAAATGATGAGGGACGAAGACGAAGACAACGACACATAGTGAGCTCTGGTTCAGCGTGCAGCCGGTGTTAACATTACCTTATAAGGATATTACGTTTAAAAATTTGGGATGAAGGCCCGACTACCTTTTAATGAAATGAGTCAACTTAACAAAAAGCTGCTGTGATTTTCACTGCGTTTTGTTTACGTCCGCCGGCTTTAACAGGAAATTCAGTCATTTCGTTGCGGTTACTCACAACCTGAGACGACCCAACAAGACTTTTAGTAAAGATAAATAGATGAACAAACAGATAACACAGCTGATTCCACATGGTGTGTTAGTTTTTACATATTGCAGGTGAGCTAAAAACTAAGTCAAAGCTCCAGCAACAGTTATAGCACATTACAAGCAGTATTTAAATAGGGTAGTAACTATGCTATCTGAATACTGCTTGTTATGTATTTTATGATGACCCTGATGAAGGCCCAAGCCAAAATGCATTGGTCTAATAATAAAGTTGTTCTACACTCCAAGCATTGCTGTAGCTTTGACTATTTCCCCTTCTCTGTGCACCTCGGAAATAAGTGAAGTTGAAGAAACCTCTCCTTTGCTTCTACAGGTGAACTAACTAAATCACAAAAAAATGGTTAATTTTTCCAAGTCCTGTAGCTGTCTTATTTTTCCTCTGGCTTTGTAGTTTAGTACTCTGGCATGCTGAGATATGCGTCACAGGTCTAACACTGCCAGCCTTTTCTCCAGCGTAAAGTAGTTTCTCTGGACATACCTTGTAAAATCCAACAAACTGAACATGAAGTGACATTGTTTAATCAGCATCTTTGTTCTCCTACCTTTTCTCCCTCGCCAGCATGTTCTGCAAACTAGACTCCTGATAACAAGCACGTAGCAGAAGTTGGTCAAATGCAGAACGGTTTGCTTCAGGGGGAAAGGCAGGAGAATAATATAAAAGATCATAAACTTCTACTAATAACCTAATATGTGTGCAAAATAGACTTTTAATGTAGATTTGCAGGCTCTGTCTTTTCAGTTTGTGCAGTGGAGTGAAACTGCGTACATAGTAAATCATATCCTACAAAGCTTCATAACCACCACTTTTTGGATTCGAATACGAAAAAGACGATGACAGCACATGGTTAATATCAATGGTCTGCTCTCAACTGGCTTCGAGCGGTAGGAGGGAGTGCCCCTCAACCATTACATGAGGCTGGTGTTAAATAAAAAAAAGCCCTCAGAGTGTTAGATCTCTGATTATAAAGCTGCGGTTTTCAGCCTATAAACCCAGTTCAAGACATCTCCTGGTGTGCTAACCCCGGTCTTTTCAGTGTAATGTTTTTGACTGACAGGAAACAGAATGGGTAAAAGTTTAAAACTATGTTACAGAGGTGGAACATTTGCTGATGCTCTGAAAGTAAGCGAGCAGACAGTCAACAGTGGCAAAAAAGCAACAACAGCAGTAAATAATTGATCTGTGAGTTTCAATCTCAGTAGCTGGAGCAAATGGGAGGAGACTGTGTGAGCACGGTAACAAAGTTCCTGTCAGAGTCTGTCCTCCCCCACAGCCAGAGCTCTGCCCCCGAGACCCATCCTGTTCTCTGCCATATTCTCCGTATCCCTGTGCTCTCGCTATCCCCTCAAGTGGAAAGGCAACCAGTTAGCTTCTTGACGGGTTCGAGAATTGAGCTGTCAACTGTCTCTCCCATGAATGTAACAGAAATTCTTCCTGTCAGGATGTGGCGTGTCACAGCTTCCCACACGTCTGAATGGGAAGAGTAAGTGCTGGCACAGTTCCTCAGAGAGATATCGCAGCAATGGTCACAAACCAAAGAATAACACTGATTAAACCTTGATTATTGACAAGCTAAATGGTGAAATCTCTCAGATAAATAACCGAAAATGTCAGTTCAGATGTTTATTTAATTGGTTTCATCAAATTCATATAAGAAAGAATGTAGAAAGCTATGTAGCTATGTAGTCTGAAAGTTAAAGAAAACGGAAGTTGACCATAATCTTAGCATTTGCTTCTACAGAGAAGTTGTTTTATCCGACTTCTTAAAGCTTAAAAGATACATTTCTCCCTCTATTTCATAGTAAACTGTATAAAGGGTGCACCTCTTAAATAAAGAACACTATTTCAGAGTGGTAAAGTGCCATTAAAATTGTGGGCTGCTGAAATTGGAGCCACTCTTCCCCTCCTCACCGTGTCTCTTCATAAGCAATTATTATAAGAGAAGGATACAGATAAAAGGTCTACAGACAGGAGAAAGAGCAAAGGCATATGATACCCCCCAAATAGCAGCACTACCAGAGCACAGACAGCGGAAATGTTTAATCCCCAGGATATGGGTAAGGTAGACAAAGACGCTCAGAGTAACACACACACACACACACACACACACACACAAGTATAACCTCTTATGGTCCTGATGTGTATCATCTAAAACTGATTACAGTTGTGTGGGTGTAAAATGAATGGCAGCACAGCAGTGGTTACTTCCTTCTATTTAAATGAATGACTGTACGATGACATTAATGGTGGTCGGAGTAAAACGCCTGTGTTAGCTTTCAAGGCCTTTTTTTTGTGTTCATGGCCGTTGTGTTGGAGGCGTGTAGGAGGTCTGATAATGCCACTGACGATGAGTGCAGCATGATTCCCGGCTGAAGTGGATCATGAATGATTATACAAGGTCTCCTTTATCACAAGCCCCAAACTGTCCATGGGCAGGGGAAATAAAATGCAGATTACCTTCAGCCATGAGTTTGGGGAACTTATAAAAACAACACAGGCTTAACGACTGAAGCCCCTTCAAAGCATAGTTAAGTCAAAGCAGCCACACTTACATCCTTTATTGTTGTGGGCTGACAATGCTGCCATGTTTTTAAAAGCTGGCTTGCAATGGAGGCTTGGAAATGAGAGAAAACTGTTAATATGTGCAGTGTAATGTCAGAGTTATGTCAAGTTTGTCGTAGACATAAACAAAAGAAAGAAAAAGTGTGGTTTTACAATCCCTTTGTGATCCCAAAGTAGGGTTAGCTAGAGAGTAAAAAGAATTGCCTCATATAGTAGAACAAAGCATCAGAATAACTGTATGTTCATGTTGCACACACCCACAGACACACTTTGGTCTGACTTGTGAGCGGTAATCAGCGGTTGCTACATGACAGAGTCTAACCCGCTGCCGTGTCATCATATAACTGAAGATCCTTTTAACAATGTGCAGCGTCTCTGAAGCAGAGACAGACAGGAGACCACACCCGGCCCAGCAGGTGAGCTTCCTCAGGTGAGAGAGGAAAGCAGGTGGACCAAAACGCAGCATACAGAGTACAATTAATGCTATACTGAGGCACAGACACAAAGAGTCAGACTTACTGAAACTCCTTTATGTTAATCTGACGGCAATTTAACATGTCTGAACAGTGAAACGTGCTCCTCTTCTTCATGCATATGCATTTAAGGGGACCTAACACAATTAACAGGAGGAGATACAGTGTAGCTAAGTTTATTCTAGATTTGCTGTGGTTCACCTTAAAACAGCAGCTGCAGATTTGTGCTAAATATTAAGAGAACATTTTGAGAGAAGAGAACTTTCTCATTAACTTGTATCCTATTGAATTTAATGGCACGAGACATAGATTTATATGGTGTAGAAATTGCTAAGTTAGACCATATCTTGGAAAAGCGTTCCAAAATGTGAAATATTTAAGATTCCTCGCCTACCTCTGACACTGAACGATCTTAGCATGGTTACAGTCACCATGACAATAAAGTCTGCTTCTTTCTGCTTTTAAATGTGACGACTGTGAGCAAAAAAAAAAAAAAAAAAAAAGTGTGGTTCATACAAAGCACAACCTTTTTTGTATGCTAAATATCACCTGTAGCTTCTTCAAATGTTCAGGGTGCTGTGTGATCATATAATGAATGAGGACCTGGGTAGCATTTAGGATTCAGGAAATATACTCTGAATAATAGTCATTGGAGACCAGGCGAGAGCCCTTTTCAAATTTCAAATAATACGAGCAGAAGCTGAAAGCACGGAAGTAATTGCTCAAACTACAGAGTAGTAAGAAATGACAGCAGGTGTAAATCTAGGGTGCCAGGCAATAATGTGATGTCTTCATAATGCTCAGCCCATAAAGAGAACAATACAATAGTGTGGCAAAGGGATCTCTGATGATCTTTCTTCAGTAGATGAGGTGCAATGTGCTGCATGCAAATCCAGAACATCTCTTTATTTTAATGCTGGAGGGGCTTACAAATCATAATGATGGAGAAAACTTATATTAATCATTGAAGTTGAAGCCACGAAACCCATTTTACTCAACTACATTTATCTAACACTTGTAAGTAACTTTTCAGATTTAGATTTTACCTCCAAACCAATTGTCAGTTTGTAAAATGTGTTAATTACCCAACAGAAGGCTGTATGGAGTTGTAATAATTTGCCAATGACCATCTGACCACATGAATACTAATTCAGGCTTAATTAATACTGCCACTAGCAAGCTTTAAGATAACACATGCATCTTTCACCAAGTGGCAAGATGGATAGACTAATGAATTTAACCCTCTGTGTGCCATTTGAAAAGAACCCCCAATCAGGGCTTGTAAGCATCTTTAAAACATCCAAAATAACTGCTGCTGGTCTATTTACCGAAATAAATAAACTTGACTTAAGATTTTGAGAGTGTGAGATGAACCCTAGGCTTGGAGAAAAAGCCTCGGTACATGTTGGTAACTATTTTGTTTTCCAGCAATGATGCCCTCGCCCCCAAAAGCTGAATCAAATTAGCATGCAGTGTTGGCTCACGGGCACGCCATAAACAGAGCTGCTTTTGTTAATTATCCACGGATCTCAGTATTACAAAGAGTGTTCCTACTTGCCTTAGGCTAAGTTACCTTCAAATAGAGAGGGCAAACTTGAGATTCATGGAAAAAAGAAAAAACTGTACACAGATATATGAACGTGATGCTCTAAACCAACATATTTTTACATCAGTATTCTCATCAGCTTTGAAAGGAACATAGTTTTTGTTCATTGTTTAGCTACTGTAAAAGCGGAAACATCCATAAATAAACTTGACACGTTTGAGGTGGTTTTTCTGTTTATCTGATCTTTCTGCTTTAAGTTTGTGATGTATTACAACGAAGTCAACTCAGTGAGGAAAAAAAAAACAAAAAAAAACAGCATAACTATTAAGTTTCAGTGCAAGAGAAAACAACAGGTCATTTCATGAAATTTGTTATCCACTTTTCTGGCATTGATTTTAAAGCAAAATAGAACCACAAATCAAAACACTGTGTACATTCATCTGGCTAACGTTAGCATTGCAAAAGACATTAAATCATAATACTCTTACTTGTCAAAAAGGCTCATTTTGAGCTGTTCGACTAAACAAAAAACATTCAGATTCATGCTTGGCAACACTCAGTGATTTTACATCTGGTGGGTAGGCATGCAAACCTCTGGCCCCAATCTGCTAAAGTTCACCAGTGCAAATGATCCCTTCTAAAAAAAAACAAAAAAACGAGTGCATCTTCGGCTACCCGTTATCACTGACCGCAATCTGCTCCAGTGACAAAAGTGCCAGAGGAATAGTTTCTCTGTTAGACATACAGGGAAAGTGTGGTGGGGGGGTGGGGAGGGGGGGGGTTCTACACTGACTGCTTCTATTCACTAATACCTCCACAGTGGATGTTAATAACAAAAAGCCAAAAGGAAATTGAAGTTGAGACAAAGAGCACTAAAACTAGTGTGTAATTGAGACATTTCTCCTGTGAATATTTCTGAGTGAAAAATGCTCATAACCTGTTGAACCTAAATATTCAAACTCTATTTTTAAGCTGCTGAGAAGACTACTGCAAACAGTAATAACCAAGAGAGAAAACAAACACATCAGATGAAGTGTGCTGGTCGGTATAACAACATTTACTCAGCTTGCATGAGGTCACCCATTGCCAAATTCAGTGTGAGGTGTAGAAAGGTTCAGTGGTGCCAGACAGTGTCGAGGTGGGTAGTTTCCCCCTCTGAGTCAAGTCTCAGTGGTGTCTGCATCTTGTCATGTTGGTCACTGAAGCCCATAATCACAGTGTTTTGTCAAAAGCTAAAGGCTGATTATGGAGGTGGAAAGGAGGGGGCACCACCTGCCCATCAGTCATTCATGTTCATCTCCTCACAGGCGGAGGCAACTCTATTGTGGTGAGGTGTGTTTGCCCGAACAAGCAGTGGCAATGGAAGCTCAGAGAGACTGTATGCATGCGAGTATAGAGGTGTGTCTCTGAGTGTGATCTCGACAAAAGATGATGACATGTTGCGGACAACACTAATGAGAAACCTCATTTTCCTCTTCCTTTGAAGTAAAGACACCCTGTTCTTTGAGAAGAGGTAAAGAGCCCATTCACATAAAGTACATTGAGTATGAATATATATATTACGTATCGTCTGTGTTGTGTGTAAAGTGCTAAATAAACAAAGCCAAGTTCAGAATATTGATACAATACGTGCTATATAATTGTAAGTATCATTTGTAAAAGATGAACACTATTATTTACATCATCGATTAGTCAGCCAGTTATTTTCTCTATTAAATCAACTGCTCTATAAAAAGGCAAAAAAAGAAATTGTTGGCCACATTTTACAAAGACTTAAGGTGACATCTTTGAATTCCTCTGAAGATCCTTTGTCTGACAAGCTGTATAAAACCTGAAGGTATTCAATTTACGATCATATAAAACAGTGAGAAACTGAAACTAATGGATGTTTGGATTTCTGTTTTCTGGAAATATGACTAACTATTAATTGGTTACTACTAGTATTCTTGACTACTGTCCATCGACTAAAAGATTAATTGCATCACTTCTAGTATATTCATCTAGTTAGTTAAACATAAGCTCTGCAGCACAGAAACAAAAATGAATGCTGGATCACTGAATTTGTTTTCTGAGATCGTTTGTTCTCTTCAGTATACTAGTGTTGCCTAATTCGTCCATGGAAAAGGAAGAGGTGATTGAGATGCCACGACAAGCATGAACAACCATGTGCATCTCGTCAAAAAACACTGACTGACTCACGGTGTGTTTACGGCCAGCAGAGCAGCCATTTAGAAAAGACCAAGCAGCATTATGTCTCTTCACTGAGACTTATTTTCATTTACACAACAGTTTTTCCTCATCAAGTCCGGATATATCGGACCGGTGTGCAATGATCATAAAACAAACGGCACGCTGGAGTCAGTTATGGCGATCATTGCAAAATTACTGAGAGCTGCACACAAGGCAGAGCTGCTGATTGGCTGTCAGAACACCTCAGAGTCTGCCTTCTCCATTAGAGGGACGAAGAGGTGAAAACTGCAACCAAACACTCTTTTAAATAATTTTGATGACGAGGAGCTGGACCCTGGATTGTGTTCAAGCTGAGTAATCAGCATAAGTTAAATTAACACTCTACAAGTAATTCATTAGACTGCTGCTGTTGACTGCCAACACTAATGAAATGAATGGCCTGTAGCTCTGTCCGTTGACTTCAGTCAGTTTGGTCTTCACAATTAAATGTTTTAAACCCTCTCCTATGATTGTATACGGGTATGGTCAATAGCTACATCACTGCACTACAGCTGCTTCTTGAACTTTACACTGAATTTAACACCAATATCACAAGCAGGACTTTATCAGTGCAGCTTTGGCACAGCATCTCAATGCACTGCGTTTGTGTAAATAGCACAGACACTTTCTTGGCCACACCGAACACATTAAGATGATCAGTTCTCACTTCAACTGCCTCACTGATGCCAAAGTCTTATAAAAGAATTGTGATTTTAATGAAACACACACGGATACAGACATAAATAAATAAATAAATAAATAAATAAAGACATTATTGGACAGCAGAATATAATCAACATCATTGTATCTAAGCCTGACATGTTTGCCTGGCAACAGTATTTGCTCTTGCTTCCCCTCGGGCATTTATCTTAGGGGCATATATATTAGCTGGATTTACCCTTCATGACTTTATCAGAGGAAAGCATCTGTCTCACATCTGAGGCTGCAAAGAGCTCCATTTGTACAGTTTGAAATGGATTGGCACCCCGCGGTTGACAAAGACAAAAGGCTTTAAAGAAATTAACTATTAAACAGGGCTGTCTGGTTAAATATTCATTTTAATCCAGAAGTGAATGAGATACCCATCGAGTCCTCTTCGTGACATCTCGCAAGGCAATTAAAAGGGAATTTCAGTCTCTTCTCTCGGGCCGAATTAACAGCTTGCTGGAGACGATCAAAACAAAAACTCTGAACTATCAGTGTCAAAGATCAGCTTGCTCTTTTTGTTTTAACTAAGCTGCCGGAAAACAGCATCTGCACGAAGGGAAGGGATCACAGTTGAGTTACATTGGCCATTTGGTTAAGCTTTTGATGTGTTCAACCTTTAAAGGTGCACCTCACAAAAATGCCTAAAACACTTTGACAACAACAACTACAGTATATAGTCAAGTGAACTAATACGACAAGCACTGACACTGTTACATCTCCATCTATCTCTGAAGCTTTCCACACAAGAAGTACAGTGAGTCCTAAACATAAGGGTTATTATAAAAGGCATCCACTGCAATTCATCATATGGACCGTGGTATGAGAAGGTGGGGTAGTTTTCAAAAGGAATGACAATAAATTGCACAGAGATGATAGCAATGTCATCATACTGAAGATATCCTATAGCGCCTGTTTGAAGCTGTATCTTCTGTCGCTTCTTCTCAGCAGGAAACAGACACAAATCTACACTGGAAGAGTTTCATCATCTTTGAAGAGCGCAACGCTTGGTGGTGTTTTAGCAGCTACGAGGTCTTATTACAACTAATGATCCTCTCAAGAGGTACCATGTGAGGTTCCCCGAACTACAACGAGAGGAGCCCCCTATTCTGGAAAATTGTAGTGGCAACCTTGACTGTAGGGGCCCGGCTGCCAGACTTGCCTAAGGTAGACTACTACCTCCTACAGTGCTGCTAATGGATGGCTACACTTTCAAGCTGTCTACAAGAGTAATAAGAAATATGTGTGGAGTCAAATGGGCAAGCATCACTATAGTCACAGCCCTAGACCTGAATGAAGTCTATTTAATGTATAACACTGTGTTATAAAAGAAATGGTTGATTGTTGTATATAACACAACCATAATGGTGTCCTTTAGTGAATGGATCAGTCATGTAGAGATGTTTTTTTTACAATATAGAAATAGAGCAAAATCAATGTGACCTTGTACATCTTCCCGCCATGCTCACTTTATGTCTTGGTACATTACCTGTGAAGTACTCCCGATGCATTCAAATTGCATCTTTAAAAATGGAGTAAAGGAAAGAAGACTTTATTAAAACTATTATTGGTGACTTAATGTGATCCTATTATTGCCTTTTGTCTCATTTCTTTTCAGTTAAAATTATGCTATCAGATTCATTTGAAGTTAGCTATAATC
Source organism: Scomber japonicus (assembly GCF_027409825.1). NCBI lineage: Eukaryota > Metazoa > Chordata > Actinopteri > Scombriformes > Scombridae > Scomber > Scomber japonicus. Next base: position 8,552,605 of record NC_070597.1, on the reverse strand, counting down.
ACATAATTTAAAACATAGCAACTCAAAACAAGGTAAATTTATGGCGGCATGTCTGATTACTTTCTGTCCCCTAAATTAAGCACTATATGTATAAAAAAAACACTAGTCATGATGTCATGTGACTGTTTGTGGATGTAAACGGCCTCAAACAAAATCTGACAGTCGAGCGTTTACACTTGATTTCAAATATTTTACTTAAAATCCACTGAGCTACTTAGGGCTGGGCGATATATCGAGTATACTCGATGTATCGCGGCTTGTTCTCTGTGGGATGTAGAAAATGACTATATCGTGAATATTCGAGTATACATTCAATTTACACGCAGTTTGTTTTTAGTCGCGGCCCGTTGAACTACAGGTTTCTCTCACTCTCTCATCTCTCCGCACAGAGAGATAAAACAAGCGCACCTAGGTACGTACATCACATTCTGTGCGTGCAACGTCATATGCCCGGCAGCATGTAGCAGCAGTAGCAGCGATCTCAGGTAGCGGGAGCAGCAGGTGGAGGAGGGAGATTTAATTCCCAAAAAAACAATTCAGGATCCATCATCTGGCGGTGGTTTGGGTACAAGAGGGAGGACGTTGAACAACAAACCGTAATATGTAAAGTATGTCATAAAAGCGTCACCACAAAAGCTACAACAAAGTTATATCACCATGTGTGCTTGAAACTCTGCAGAGCACATCTCCGGCCAGTGACATATTGAAGAAAGTGCCGAAGCAACCAGCACTGACGCAATTGAGTCTAGCGTCTTCTTTTTCCAGAACAGCAATACGACTAAAACAGTCAAAAACAGAAGGAGATAACGTCCGCAGTAACACACCACACAGAGAAAGACATGGCCCCAGTGAGTGTGGTTAAAAGCCCGGATTCAGAAAGATCATCGACACACTTGATATAATCTACCTAGCAGAGACAGCTCTACCTTTATATCCTAGTGGCATTATGCACAAAATGTGCACTTTAATTTAGTGTTATTTTGATATGTCATATTAGTTACATCATGCATAAAAGACACTTTATTTGTTTTGAAATGACATGTTTGTGCCACTGCTTAATAACTCTTTAATAAATACAGTTTTGATGAATTTGTTTAGTTGTTATTTACGCTTTTGGCATGAATGTTTAAAATCAGCATATATTAATGTAGTATGAACAATGTTTTAATGTAGAATCATCACACTGGTATGATTGTATGCATGAAAGTGTTAATTCAAGGCTAAGGCAAAATATCGAGATATATATCGTGTATCGTGACATGGCTCAAAAATATCGGGATATTAGTAAAAGGCCATATCGCCCAGCCCTAGAGCTACTGTACAGTCACAAAGACTCACAAAGACTCTTGCACATTCATGCATTATAGGTGACAGGCCTCTCACGAGGATTCAATATTGTAATGTGAGGGAATTTCCAGGCTCCAGTTCGGATCGCATTTCAGGTGGCAGCGAGTTGACCTTCAAAATGTTTGGACAGATAGAGAAGACTGTCACTGCAAACAATAAAAAGATGGCAGTCAGAGATAAGGATCTCAACTATGAGAACAGGCCTGCATTGTATCCGCATGTGCTTGAAATATTTGGTGTACTGAGGTGTTATTAGATTCTGAGGATCTTGACAAGGCTTTTAAAGATGAAAGCATGAGCCTTCAAGAAAAATACTGGCTACATATTATGATGTTAATGCATTGTGTGTGGAGAGTAAAATAATGTGCTGTCATTTTGAATCAGTCAGTTCATCTACAGTTCAACATCGCTTTAGGAATAATTTGAATCACTGTATAAAAAAAAAAAAAGAAAGGTTCATTACACAGATTTTAATGATCCTTATCAAATGAGGTGTATCTTAATAAACATGGATATTGCGTCTTTTAAAAGGTTTTTTTTTTTTGTTTAAACTAAATGAAACATGTTAATATAAATTGCTGATAAGACAGAACTCTACCTTAAGCCATTGCCATGCTCACTCAGGTGCTCATACGCTCTAAGGAGCTAACCAAGATGCACGCAGAAGAAGGCATGCAAGAGGGTAAATAATGCATGCCTGCACAGGACAGGACAGAAGGGCGGTAGCTTGGAGTGGTAGGAGTGGATGGGCTGGGGGGGCTTGTGGGGGCTCGCTTATGCGTGCCAGCCTGAGACAGCTCACCGCAGGAGAGACACAGACACAAAAGAAAACTCACTGTCACGAAAACAGGAATGACACTAGGCAGCCACAAAACAAGCCGGCTTGAATTTTCATCAAAACAAACAGGCGAGCTGACATGGTGTGACTTACACTATAGCCGCTGTCAAAATAGTCGAGCCACACTTATTTGACAGTAAAAGGCCATATCAGAGCTTGTTTACACTGCTGGGGACCTCAGACATCCCCGGGGTCTTTGAGGCTCCAGCCTGAAACTCTCGTCTGACCCAATTATCCAATTAGCTGATGTAGTGGCCAGACTGGAAGGTGATGACAGCTGGAACACCTGCAGAGGTCCGTGCCTGGTGTGGGGCCCCGGGGGTCCTGGACGCCAGACCAACCAGTACTTTTCTTACCAACGTTAACCAGGATTCTCTCCTTCAGAATCTGAGAGCTGTGCAGTGAGACTTTTGGTGAGACTTTGAGCAGGCTGAGGTATTTCTGTCAGAGCAGGGTTATTCCTTTTCACTTAAACCCATTGACGCAGGCTTTAAAGGCAGTCTGAGCAACACAAAAGATGTGAGCAAAACATAACATGCTCAGCAGTTGTTAATTGCCAACCTATGATAACTACATCACCTGGAAACTAAAATAATGACATCCTTCTGCTGCAGGAGCAACTGTCCTCTCTGACTAAGACAGACATGACAACATTAAGCCTTTTGACTGTGGTGACAAACTGCAGACCGTGACATGCCATTGTTACGTGACTCCGGGTGCTTACACCCTTCCGCTAGTTGCCTAAATAGAGTAAGATTTTAAAAAGAAACCACAACATTTCTGTTTGCCCTGCAGGCACTTCCCGATGGGACAAAGAGCAGCCTTGGTTTCTGACAGCTCCACTGACGGTCTGGCTGCCACTTCCAAGAAGCAAAGCATTTTCCTCTCTCCCTCAAGGCATTTTTCCTCCTTTCCTCAAGGTAATTTAACAGTTGTGTGGTCACATACTTGCACACTCCTATGCTTCTTCAGATGCAGAGAATTAAGGGATTAGGGTGGAGCAGAAGAATCCATAAGAAGTGATCTCGTGTCTGGGCTTTGATTTGTTTGTCAATCTTTTGTTTGATTTTTCATATGAAAGATGTCTCGCTTTGATCACAACTAAAAACACTAATAGTGAGGCACCATTTTTTTCAAGATGAAAGGGAGTAAAACAGAAAAACCCTGGCAACACATCTGAGGGACGGATCTTTTTTCTTCTCAATTCACTTTGCCTTTTTTTTTTTTTTTTTTTAAAGATTATGAAAATCAAATGGACGCCCCAACTGTAAAGATCAATCGCAGTTGTGAGGCTGCATGTTTGACAAAGAGCTGAAGGGCAATCTTGAGTATACTAGTCCTTTGCAAAGAGGTGCAGAGTGTGCCGCCACAGTGGAAGTGCAACAGGCAATTATGTGTTACACATGACATCTCTTGTGCTTCTGTGTGTATAATTACACTGAAGAAAATGACATTCTTCTCCAAACAAAGCAACACTGACAACTCCTGTTACATCGCATGTAGAAGGGCACATACTTATCATACCAGACAAGTTTAGAGAGGCAAGGCATCTAAGTTTACTCTTCTAATGATGTTTATCCTTTTAGAAACATTTTAAATAAAAGAAGGACTGTATCTCATATCCTACTTCAAAGTCATTTTCCCTTCAGGACAGGTGGCTAATTTATCTGAAACTAAACTTTTGCTGATTAAGACTATGTTGACAAGGCATGCACATTATACCTGCAGAGTAAGACGGAGAAACAAGGGATATGGGAGCAGAATGAATCTCATTTGGGTTAAGGCTCAGGCTCACATACTAGCAACTATAGCCACAAAAAAGCAAGTGACTTGGCCTTGAACGCAGTGAGCACTGATGAATCTCAGGCTGAGAAGCACAAGGCCATTTGTGAAAACAGAGAGAGAAACGTTACAGTCATATTTCCACGAGGATCTTTTTACACTTCACTGTATATTTACTTGCAGAAACTATGTGAAGCATTTCAACAATACCATCAATTCAAATACTTCTTATCCACATTTATAATGCAAAATTAACTCTTTTTAAGACATCCCTCATTTTGTCATGTAATCACTTTATTTCTATCTGGAGACTCCATCCAAACATTCAACATATCAACCGTTTCACACTAATGATTTATGGCTGGTCTACTCTGGTTCAAAACATGCAAAATCAGCAAATTCTATGACTGCAAAAAAACTGATTTATTCATTTTATACATTTTTATGCTTCATTTATAACCCAACTTAGGATTTGGTAAGATTTCTAGAAATCTTTTGTGGGAACAAAAGCTGGAGGGTTAAAGCTTTGGAGCCAGTGACCCAGTTACAGTGAAGATAACACACAAGATGCCAATTCTCACAGGAGCAACGCTGCAATGGTCATGGAGCCAAAATTTAATTAACCACAAAAAAAGAGCACATTTTGAAACCACATACCAGTGAAAGGCGTACCGGACACTTAACTATACATATAGATATATACCCGCGCACACACACACACACACATACATATATATGTCAGGGTAGCGGAAGACATCTAATGTTCCCTGCAAGTTTAAACACACTTATCTAATTTGCAACTACATTTTAGGCTTCATCTGCTGTGAGCTTCATCTTCACCCACGCTTCCCCTTCACTGTAGGTTTGAAACTAGACCTGACTGTAGGAGGTCGAAAGAGAGGGGACTGCGAGGCAAATAACATTGTTTAAATGAAATATGAAACCATGTCATATCCTGACCTCAAGCTGAGTTAGTGGAGAAAATGAAGACTGACAGTACTGATGTGAGGGTGGGCCCGCAGATAAAGGGACACCCAGGGTACAAACAGTGGCAGCCGCCTCTTACATCACTCAACGCTGTGAACGTCTTGCAGCTTGACTCTGAGGCTATTCTCTTCGGTACGAGGAGAGGGAGACATTTTTCAAATACCTGAAGGATATTTACACACCTGCTCAGTGTGAGGTAGAGGTACACAGAGGAGTTGGAGCGCGGTTCTGTTTCAAACCACTGAAGAGACAACACGATCTTACACTGAGTGCTGGATTGATTGACACGATTCAGGACGACCACAAAAACATAACTCTGTAAATATTTGCACATTTATATCCACAGACGTAACCACCTGAGATGAGGCACGGGGGGGGGGGGGGGGGGGGGGGGGTCGGACTGTACCTATAGTACAGGATGCAGGCTCAGGTCAAAGATGACTAACTTCATTATTGTTGTAAAACAATGAAGACAACCTGTGGAACGTGGTGGTTGATGGCAGGCTTGGGTGGGAGGAGGGGGGTGGAGGTCAGCCCTCAGGGCAGAAACCTGCGGTGTAATCAAGGCCCTTGCCAAATTACAGGCCAGAGACACTACTACGCAGAGTTTAATCGAGGGCTGAGGGAGAGGTCACCCATTATACTAATATTCTTGAGTCACGGAGCACATTCCAACGTAAAAACGTCAACACTAGGAAACAGAGGGAGGCTCTACTTATTCTAGGCATCCTAAGTGTCTAAGCACACCAGCTCCTCTTTGTTTATAGCTACAAGAAAGCTTTCAGCAGGGGAATAATAATAGCATTACAGTCAGCTCGATGCATTTTGGTGATGTTTAACAAAAGAGGAATGTAAAGTGGGTAAAAAAAGGCATGTGCTGCCTCTTTCAGCGTTTTTTAGAACACAGGCAACATTGAGTGGGAGACCTCTGTGGATGTCAACAAACAAGTTCCTGTTTGTGTAACATGTCAATAAAAATGTATTATGCATTATAAGATCAATAGATATCTTTCCAGCTGTGAGATGACTCTTCATTTTCTTTCCAAACGGAAATTCGTATTTAAAAAAATAAACCGACTAAAGACCAAAAACATCTGTACTGTTTTCTGCAGTACTTGAAACAATTACCCACTGCATGTGTTTTTTGGTTTATGGGATCTTTGTAGTTTGAGTGCATCAGCAGTGGTTAATTATTCATTTTACACCATATTAACAGTTTATTAGATACACCTGTTTAATCTTATCCTGCAGCAACTTCTATCTTTTTGAAGTTTATAATGTTCGGTTTTTGTTGACATCTTCAAACAGTCATGGTCAAATTCTACAGTTACAATTTTAACACACACAGACTGACATATCAAGTTGCCTTCAGCTGAAATTAATTTTTAAGGCCCAAACAAACTGAAAGTGATAATTGACTCGGGTCATTTGATGCTCCTGTGGTGCACTGCAGGCATCATTGTATTTACTGCTGCATGGGTTGGAAACAATGATTGAATGAAAAATGAGAAAATGCACAGAGAATAAAACTAAGAGCATCTGTTTCCACAGCAACTCATCTGTTGAGTGTTTGATGGTTATTTATTTGTGCTTTAGAAGGTAACCGCCATGAAACAATCAGAAAATAACGTTTTATTTCTCTCATTCACTTTACTGCTGCTCCCTCTGCTTGCTCCACCACATGCTCTCTCTTTTTCACCTATAGAAATAACAGCGTCATCGGGTCCTCATTTGATGCTCCGAAATGAATACAAGGTCAGAGTAGGGGCGTACTTTAAAAACACAAGCTTTACATGCTTTCAGTGAGTTTGGGCCATTAAAGAACTACTACCATGAAAAATATTTGAGTACTAGTGGTTCATTCCATCAGACTTTCCTCGGTTTGGTATGACCCTAACCCAAACAATTACTGTCAGCACAGTTTGATAATCCACTTACTCCGACATGCGAAATAACTGTAACGCTTGAGTTCTACCAGGAACTTTTTGGCAGCACTCCACTTAGCCGCAGCATGCAGGTAGCATGCAGTATGCTCATAGATGGATGCTTGACAGCTTCTCTAACTTAACATAGTTCCCAATGCTCATGTAGTATCGTTGCTGTCATTATTATTAAAATATACGCTGCTATCCACGTGTAAACAAACAATATCTAATCTCCCCAATCACCCCCCCCCCCAGAAAAATCTTTTTTTCCTGATGAATGGCTTTCACCATTCTTCATCATGTTTTACTCATTATGTAGTATGACAATGTACAGAGCCAAATACAAAACACACTCATACATATTGAAATAGACATGCATAGCATGAAGATAGCTGACCTGGTTGATTGAGTTGGCAGTACACGAGGCAAGGCCCGTTCCCAGACAAGCCACGAAGAAGGTGACAGGGTCAAAGGGCACTGGAGCCATTGCATAGCCAGCTGCTGCAGTCGTAACCACCAGTGCTGAAAACAGCAGACAAAAATAATAGAACAAATCAAAACAGGAATTTAAGAAGCCTTTCTTTATGCATTAGTGCTTAAATCAACAGGTAAAGAACACAGTGTGTCCCAATAGTCAACTAAGTTAAAACACAGGCCACATAAACACAACGTCAGCAAATCAATTTGAGCAGCACACCTTTGTTACAAGTCATTCACCTTCACTCTCCCTTTGTTTCCTGTCATATCCCAACTGTCGCTATCCAATAAAGGCATAAAACTGCCTTTTAAAAATGTGTTTAAAACCGAACGCTGTTAATCCATATGTTCAGTATGTTCCAAACACTAATAGTTTGTCCTCAAAAATAGCTAAACACTCTTAATGCATCAGGCTACACACTTACCACAGCTCCAAAACTCCACCAGAATAGCATATTTAGAGATTTATTCTGAAAAACACAGGTTGTTTGAAACACACTAAGCATACCCATCAACAGCAGTGGATTACGCTGCAGGTCTTTTCTTGTGTGACAAGGAGCACACTGATGCACAGCAACACGCATGAACTCACAGACTTAATGAATAAATTACATTATTGACTGCTTTCTCTAATATTATGATCTGTACTATGATGTAATCTTACTGCTTGCACAGCTCTAATCTGTTTATGGAAATAAGCAGGTGCTTTGTAGCTGTGGTGAGGAATTTATGTCTGCTTTTGCTTCATTTATCTTTCTTCTTCACCAAGTTCTGACATAGTTTCAGAGGTGTACATGATTCTGCACCACATAGGCCTTTCTCTTAATTATTTGCATGTATCATATGACATGATAAAAGGTGTATCTTGTATTCTACCTGTGAGTTTGATTTTGGCAAGTCTGGCGTAAATATCAGGAAGGTCGGCCACATTAAGCTTCAGTTGCTTCCACTGTCTGTCCAAACGTGCCTCCCTCGCCTTCTCCGTCTCCACGTGGACATGTGGAGTCTCGTCTACAGTCCCAACCGTACTGGACATGGACGTTTTTGTTAACGCTGCATCTTCTGTGGCGGCCTTCAAGGTGGATATTTCAGGCTGAGCCTTACTGGTGACATCCTCTGGCTGTGGATCAGCATGCACAGGATCGATAGTTGGTACTCTCTGGACCTGCCTTTCAACGCTGTCGTCTCTCTCGTCCACAATTGTGAGCACTGGAGCCTGTTTGGGGATGGCTCGTTGGTGAAGCTCACTGTTGCTCTTTGCAACATACTGAGAGAAAAAAAGGTAGACAAGGTGGTTAATGGGATCATGTACTGTTACGACAATAAAACCTAATGGAAAAATGAACTGCAAAAAAATCAAACTGCATAAGTGGGTGAAATGAAAACAGTGAGAATTGGGCCCAGTGAAAGCTACCTGACGTTTCAGGAAGTTGAGGTGCTGGTACGTCAGCCAGTTTGATGGATCTCTTCTGTGCAGCTGAATAAGGCTGCGAGCAGTTTGGTTACATCGGGGAATATTTTGTGCCAACTTCTGTTTCACGGTGACACCAACCAAACCTACAAGAAACACAAGACAAAATGTTTAGACCTTAAAATATTTACAACTGGCTTGGTTTTATTCCATCTGTCATAAAAGCAAACTTGAGCAACACTGAAAACCCAAACAGATTCAATACTGCATGGACTATGGAGAGATTGGTTAAGACATCCTAATTAAATGATATCCTATCTTATTTCCAAATGGTGCGAGGCCTCCTAAAAAATATGGTAATATGGATGACTTCTGTGCCTGAGCTCCAGTTTGTGCCTCATGTGTTATCAGTAATGATTTCAGCTGCACCTTTTCATCAACTCATTAATTGACAGAAAACTAATTGAAGATAAGCAAGTCTTATTTTTTCAATACGCTGGTTCCAGCTTCTTAAATGTTATGTACACTGCCATGAAAGGGATGCAGTGCTACCCTGCATTAAAGTGTATTATACAAATAGATATCTCATACTTGGTCCACTACGTTTATATCCATGTAGGTAGACCCAAAAATAGAAACGCTGCTGCATTGCGGATTACAGCTCATCTGCACAACAAACTACAGCCTTGAAAATGACAAAAACATTGAACCTAAAACTACAATCAGCTTTAATAAAATCTGAATGTTATGACTGCAGGTCTGTTGCAAACTGTAGGCCAGTGTTGATTAAGTGGAGTCTCGCATTAGGTTACGTGGAAAAACATAATACGAGTTACCAAGAGCTGTCACATAACCTGCCAATTCCGTTATAAAAACCTATATAAACAATACATTTAAGACAGCTTTTCATACTGATTTATAAAACACAGTCACACAGAAAACAGCTTAACAGGTGCGATATGAAAACCAGCCAATAATCAGCTATTTTTGGAATCTGCAGATGTGGATGACTTCTTTCTAAGGTCACTGCTGTTACCAAATATCCCACTATAGCATGTTAGCATGATAGCATGCCGGCTAGCAGACTAGCTTCCGCCTCCGCTTCAAAGGCTGTTTTCAGAGGGCGCACATTACAAAATAACACCGAAATGTAACGACAGGTTAAACGACATGAACACATTATCGCTGGTTTTACCTGACAGTCTGCTACATGGCGTTTTATACATGTTCTTGACTCATAAAGCCGGCTCCGTCTCGACCCTTACACCTTCAGCGAGCCGCCATTTTGACCTCATGAGGTAGGGAGAAATACTTCCGGGGCACAAAACGTCAGACAGCGTGTGTGTGTGTGTGTGTGTGTGTGTGTGTGTGTGTGTGTGTGTGTGTGTGTGTGTGTGTGTGTGTGTGTGTGTGTGTATTGCAGGCACACTCACAAGTAGCAAAGCTTTATGCCAACCAACGATAGAATAATACTGTTACTTGAATAGAATAAGCATAATTATTAGTATTAGGCTATTATCATAATGCTATAGCATACTTATTTAATATAATAATACCTCTAATCTACTTCTATGTATAAAGTAAATTTAGGATAAGAATTGTATTATGATATTATCATGAAATAGCCTAACATAACAAAATAACTATTCAGTATGGGAATATTTATAAAATAATAATAATAATTCACAAACTGTTTAGAAATAACAACAATAATGATGATGATGATGTATTATATATGAGTAATTGATTATTATTATTAGTTAATACTTCCTTGGTACTTTCATACTATTTTTAAAAATTAAATTACATTTATAGATTACTATATTTGTATGAATAAGAATAAAACCTTGCTTTGTGATTTGGTCTGTGAAGAAGGACTATGGTGCATCTAATTTTCTTTTAATACACTTGTTACCTTATTGCACTACATTATCTTTTATTCCTGTGCTTTTATTCCTGGTGTTATAGGAAATTGTTAAGCAGAGGTGGTAAACCATCCAGATCCTGATGTAACTCACCTACTTTCTTATACTAGACTAGATTAACAGTAGGGTGCACTAATTAAATATATGACTTTTTTTTTTTTTTTTTTTTTTTTACTGAGGTAAGATTTGATGTTATACAAGTCCATACTTCTGGTAAGGTACCTCCACTATAAAACACAAGAGAAATCCTGATTTTTGCCCCCATTCAAAACAACTGTGTCTGTTTGGTACTAAAATAATTTGATACTTCTTAGCATTTAATTACTAAATATTTTCAGTTGGTTTTTCATTGGTAAGTTAATTAAAAATGTATTGAAAAGGAATTCAATTAATTTAGGTCAGCTGAATTAAATGTCAAGATGTTTAATTAAGTAACTTTATTTAAAGTGTAGAATCACAGACATCTCAGTAAACCTTACAAAAGGTAGCAGGCCTACACATTACAGATAAAGAGATTGTAACACAGGGACAGAGAAATAAAATCTGTAACAAACACCAGTTGGAGTTTTATGTGTTCAGACACCCGGATACCAGAAAACCACTGTCACTGACCAATAAATCTAAGTTGAAGATGGGATTCATTTACTTTGAATTGCCATCTAATTCAATGTCTGGCCTTTTGCCTCCTGCCCTTGTATGTCCTCTGACTAGCCCCGACATTTGGCCTATTATTTATGTGTATGATCATCTTGTTGGCCCTGGCTGCCATGGCCAACAAGATGGAAACCTTTTGATTAATATGCTCTCCACTGCTTTTACTTTTCACTGTTGCTCTATTCAAAACAAATATAATAAAATAATATTACTGTGTTTTTAATTTCCTCAAACAATAACATATTACTGCACCCAGAGGATGATTGGTGTGATCACACATCAATATAAAGAAACAAAACACATTCTTTGTGGTGGTTGCTAATTACATTTCAACTGAATCCAATCATTGTTTACTGCACAAGCACAATTTATTATTCAGTAATAGTATGTACAAAGTCATATGATGCATGTGATTTGTTTTATGCATGGCCACAATGCAAATAACCTTTACAATCACAGGTGCTTTCTATGAACTCAAATCCCGCTGCAATACAAGACGAGCGTCCCATTCTCCTGATTCATCTCGTTCATTCCACTCTACCGCCAGCCCCTCCTTCCCTGCTAAGATTACATGGTGTAATCTTCATGCACCATCAAGATGCAGCGGCTGATGAATGCCAACAATACACACAAGGCCATCCTAGACCCAGTACAAGAGCACCTTTACTGCAGCAGATAACCATTATGTGCTGTTCTACAAGATTTCATTCTGCACTGACCCGGTCAACCTCTTTAGGTTTGGTTTTCATGCGAGTGCTGAAAAGGAGTTTTATTGCTTGGTTTTACACTATCTTATTTATTTCTGAAGGACTATTATACAATTTCAGTGCTCCTTGTTTGTTTCATAGTGCTTCTCCTGGGCTGCAGGAATACAGTTACTGAGGGTTGGATCAGACCTGCCAAGTTTATGGCTGTGTATGGCACCGCTTCAAACCATAATCTTTTGTATAGCAATCTGTAGGCTACCACCACAGATGACTGACATCCTTAAAAGAATGTCAGGGCCTCAAATTAACAAACGGGCTCATTCATGAGTATGCTGCCGCCCTTCCTCATCTGGACTGGAATGGAATAATATTTGTTTATTGCATCAAGGAATAGTTTATTCCCTGCCAATGAATGCGAGTTGGACTGGCTCAGGGGAATGAATTTTAAGGAAAAGCGCTCCTTATCCCTCTGCCTGACCATTACCCTGGCAGCTTGAGCTAATGAATTTTGACAATATAATTTGCTGTTTTTTCCAAGCATGTATTACGAGTATATATTTAATTTAAAGATGAGAAACACAATTTGTTATTGAGGATTTGTGGTAAAATATGCAAGACATACTGACACCTTTTCCCCTAGAATTTTGTGAGTTGTTTTCCTATAGTCAGGAAGCCCCTTTTTGCATGATTCACTCCATTGAGTAAAGACAAAACCAAAAGTGACTTTAATGCTTTCTGACCATAAGGTGAACCAAAAGACAAGACCTGAAGAACAGATGGACAAAATGGAGTGGAATGGCTCTATAACAATAGGAGGAGTTTGTGAGGTCTGTTCAACCCAGAGGGGTCTTTCATAGGGCCTTCAACATTTATTCTGCCTCTGGTGGTGGTCTCAGTATGAGGCCCTTTTATCACGCTGCTTTCACTGCATCTTGAAAAAAAATAAGTGGCTGTAAACATCCTCTCCAGAGAGAGACAAAGACACAAAAGGAGGCAGAGCTTATATTGTGTCCGGGTGAGGACATAGTTTATCACCGTGAGCAGGCTGACGTCAGATACAGAACAGTAGGGAGTATACAGTACGCATATTGCAATAATGCATCAACAAAGTAGTTTCTGATTGGAGAATGAGTTTGAAATGTTTGTGGATTAGAGTAAAAATATTATTTACAGGAAAATAATGGTAGTTTTTAATATATCCAAGCTGGGAATAGCTCTGGAAATTAGCTTGAAATTTTAAGAAGTAACATTTACTGAATAACATTGTATCATATATGACGAATCCTTAAAAAAGGAGTGAAGACAGTGTTAATACAGTCGACACACTGGATCTGGCTCTGGGCTCTTTTGCATTACAAAATAATGAATGATTGCTTAAAAGCCTTTATCTCTATCTTTATCTTTTCAAAATAGTATAATTTACATTAAAAGAGAGCAAAGCCCATTTGTTCTAAAGTGAAAAGAAGATGTCAGGGAGAGATGGATGGGCCAAGACAGTGTTAGGATCTCTGGCTGTCTGGTTTACTGTGAAGTCAGTGTGGCAAAGGGGAAATTAAGTCTCTTTAGCAATTTCAAGGTTCCAGGAATTCACCCACTTTTCTATTTTTAACTTGGCTCCTTGGTGCTTTGTGGTGAAAAGGTGACATGTTGAATCAATTGAATGTAACATGGGCCACAGGTTATGTAAGCAAAGCACTGAAGGGTCATTAATTGACATTAATAAGAAAGGCACTGTTACTCCATGCAAACAGTCTGCTGCCCACATATGGCCCTCACTAAATGGACAAATCATTTTTTATTCTAGTTTTACACGTCTCACACTGGGGAAAGCACTAAGCACCTATAATGAGATACCCCCCTCCAAGAAAGCCCCAATAAATGGCCAAGTCCAACAACGGAGGCCTCCCAGACCTGTCATTGCCCCAGTTCATCTGCACTGATTTACAAGCACTGTCCCAGAGGCTTTAGTGCCATCACTAATCCCACAGGGATGACCATCTGAATGGCAGTGGAGTCAGACCTTCTAAAAAAACAGAAAGAGGCAGACAGTGCTGCATAACTCCAAGCAGAAACAGATGCAGAGACACTCTCCTGTTTATAATTGATTTTCAAGGGCAACATCTTGTTGTCATAGTTTGTCTAACAACCCTTGGCTGGCGCCTTGTTGCTCATCAACCACAGGGTGTCAGATGAATCCACCACCCTACCCCCAACTGGGATGGCATCATACTGGACTACTGACATCACCCGTGGACTCTTGTTCCCTTTTTAAATGTTTGCCGACATCTTTTTAAAGGTATTTTGAGTCAGTGAAGCATCCCAAACCTCCAGAGGGGAGCTGTTGTCCTCCACAGCTGCTGGTCTGAAGCCTACCCTCTATCCATGGACAACAGGTATTCTCAGGCCCTATGGTCGCCAATGTTTATGTCTGAGATCACGGGTGTCTTTGTGGGCCTCCAAGGCTAAGCCTCTAATTGGCCATGGCTCATCAATCACAAAGAGCAACCCCTTTCACCCAAAGTCTCATCCAAACAGCTAAGAGGAATGAGACCCATGGAATGGACTCTATGCTTCCCAAAGGCCTCAAAGTAGGCTTTGGGAGGGGCAAGTGGTTTGTGAGAAAACCACACTTATTCCAAGTTGATGTCAAGCAATATATGTGCCTGTCCTTTGTCTTTTTTGACATATATAGATTACTTATCCCTAACATTAAACAAACAAACATTATATAATTATGTCACCCCAGTTTATGGTAAAACTGAGGAACATGATGGGGTTTTTTTTTTTAGTTTTTTTTATACAAATGTTCAAGATGCTCAGACGAGCATGTTGTCTTAACCAGATGCTGATTTTGCATGTATGTTGAATCTCATATCATCCGTTAAATGTTAGTTCAAGGAAAACGAATTGCCATCTGGCTTCACTCTGTCTCTTATTTGCTGTTTTCACTTGAACTTGACCTCACTGTGATTTATTGAGCGGGTGAGAAGGAGAGCATTTCTTTCATTTAACTTTATTATCTGGGTTTGGTGGCAGCTTCTCGCAAGTGGGCGGAGAGCCATTTCATGTGGCATCGGACAAGGTGACACTCCGTGGTCTGCTGGTTTGGCGTGTCCTCGACCATAATCTTGAAGCATGCTCCAGACAGGGTCAGAGGGGTCATAACAACTTCTCAGGCATTGTATAGCTGTTATTTGGTTTGGCTGAACTCTCAAAGTCCAGGATTTGGCCACATTGTAACGTCGAGCCCACAAATTTGTAAAGAGGAATAAGGAAAAGTCCACAGCACATGCGGTTTATGGGGTCACAGCGAAGTCTCCACATTTCTTCACATCCAGACACGGCATATGCAACACTCAATGTGTTTTTCCCATCAGTCTGGATGTGTTTCTTATTTATTTATTTATTCATTCTTTCATTACCACAACAAGTCAGGCTGCCTATGCATATCCATGGGAAACTTGGGCGATGGATATCATTGGGGTTTGGAGAAGATCAAGCCTGACGAGGACACAACCACAAACAAAGTAGGGTTACTGTGCTTCCATTTGCCCTATCTTAGCAGAAATACAAACACACACACTAAACAGAGCTGAAGCCGGTCCATGTCCAATTCTCTTCAGTAACCGAGAGTAATCAGCTGTGTCATCCTCGTCATAAATCTCCAAGTACGGCGGTGGCTCCCAGCCCAGATGGGAATAGGCCTTGTTCAGTCGCACTTGCCCCCGCATCATAAATCCATGGCCGTCTTCACAGGATCGGTTTCCTGCTTTGTGTGTATCTCCCAACAGAGGAGTACATGGGGGAGGCGAGGATATTGCAAGACCGCAGTCTCCTGAAGGAGTCAATTTGCAAAATGGACTGTCTCTTCCTCCCTGCTGAAATAATGTTGGGGTGAGAGGCAATTTTTTTACCATCAAATGCAGATTTGCAGCTTGGTCTGTGAAGCTGGAATCACAATCTATGAATCAGTGGGAGCAACATGTACATCCAAGGTCAATTGAAGCTTTTTTTTTAAAAGGTTTTTTTAAGGAAACGGTTTAAATTGTAGGCATGAATGATGTCTTTTCTCATACATTTAAAGTATACACCGAAAAGATAAATACATGCTTGCTGCTGAAAATGTGCAGACATTGTGAATCAGTTTATACAAAAACAGGCAATACCATAAAATGCCATTTCTACTGAGATGCCCCCAGTTTGTCTGACATTTATTGATTCAAGTGGGAAATAATTTCCAATTGACCTCATCATAAACCATAAACTAACTCTGCCCTATGGCATTACATTCATTGTAACTGCAGTTGCATGTAGGTTTCCTCTAATGACAAAATAATTGATTTGTAGACATACTTGTTAAAGAAAGTAAGACTAAATGTAATTTCAGAACATAGTTTTCATATTTTAAACATTGTCATTCAGTGTTGTTCATATTTACAGTAGATTTCCTGAAATGTTCTTTGTAAGACAATTTTCAGTCAGTCAGTTGTACACTTGAGTCATGTCTTTGTTAGAATCTTTTTGCCCTTTCTCTTCAAAGATCTACAGTATATAGAGTGACTTTATTAGAATCTTAACCATATAAATTGGCTTGAACCTACACTACATTTAACCTTTGATATCTCTGTGTTACACACATTCTGTAATGACAGTGAACTTTTCCTTTATTCTCTGAGAATATACTTCTATTCTTAGTGGAAATCAGTTAGTTTTACACAACGTGCGGTAGTCTCAAGGCCAGAGGAGGACCTTACTGACTGCAGGTCCGTGTGCATGGTTGGTTATATGACAGAGTCTTGGCAGCTGTGGTCTAAAGGGTCTTGTAAGGCGGAAAAAATATGGAACATTCCTGGATGCCGCTCTTATCTGTGGGGACAAAGCTGTTCCACACATTACCGTGACAGTCTGGGCCGCCTGTACTGGTGGTCTGCTCTCCACTACATCATTTACCCAACCCCCAACCACAACACACCTACCCATACATAGTAACAGTGACATGAGATTGAATATTAGAAATTTAAATTATAACGATTTATAATCAAATTACAAGCAAACAACTCCAACAGTTAATTTCATTGGAATACAATTTGAAGCAGGGACTGTATTAGTTAAAAAAAATTAAAGTAAAGAGAAAAGAAAGTAAAGATATAATGCTTCCTCCACAACTGCCTTCATCCTCATAGGAGCCCTCTGACACTGACTCCCCTCCCTTTTTGGAAAGTGCCAGGATGACAAAGTGCACAAGAAAAGCACGGTGGCAGAAAACG
The DNA here is from genome assembly GCF_027409825.1 of Scomber japonicus. Classification (NCBI taxonomy): domain Eukaryota; kingdom Metazoa; phylum Chordata; class Actinopteri; order Scombriformes; family Scombridae; genus Scomber; species Scomber japonicus. The sequence continues at coordinate 8,535,285 of NC_070597.1, read as the reverse complement.
AGGGAATCCTATCAGTGCATGAATTTAATTACCACTCAGATGGCTCCACATAATGAGGAAAAGGTGGATGTGTGAGAGAATTGCATAATTCATTTCACTTTTCTCATTTAAACCTGCCCTAGCCTCCTCACCACTCCTCTGTATTTCCTGCATGGTGCCACATTTCTCTGATCTATGATCAATAATTTCTTTTCAACTAAAAACATTTGCATTGCAGGAATTATCCATGCACTATGCACCTCTGAAAGAGAACTTACATGGTGTCTGGAATACAGGTGGTTGAAATCAGCTTTCATGCTGTGCTCCCCCCCCCCCTAATTTTTTCTCTTCCTGCTGTAATAAATGGCGGAGCAGCAGCACGGTCAAGACTGCAGAGTACCGTTTACACTAGATGCATTTACAACAGCCCCTAGGGGGTAATCACAGTCCATTTCATAAGAATGAAATCATGATGTAATACTGATGAATTGAAAAATATGACAATCAGCAACAAATTGATGGAATCAGTCAGTTACAAAATTTGACTATGTGTTGATTTTACTTAAATACCCAGTGATGGGTTTTTGTATGTCCAACTCTTTGCAGCTTTAAGCTCAACGGCTCCCACTCCCACTTCAAGTAAACCAGCTCACATAAGCTTGAGATATACAGTATTTTTAGAATATGCTTATCTTCTCTGGTTTACCAGCATCAGTGATTCCATTTACTCTCATTGAGCCATGTCTGTTCAACTATCCCATACAGCTAATACCAGCAATACCCATAAGACATCAGCCAGCTTTACATGCACTTTGGGTTGGTGAGGGCTTCAGAATGCACAGAATAAAAATGAGACATCTCTGGTTCTGCTGCATCAATTTTGATCCTTTTTCTCCTGTCAGTTGTCAATCGGACAATATTACTGGAGTCAAAAGTACTCTTTTAAGGTTTGGTTAAGTTAAGGAAAGAGATTGTGGTCAAAGTTATAAAAAAACAGCACTGACTGTTGGTAAGAATTTCAGTATAAGAATGTTTGTGGCATAGCCTTGTTTCCACTGCATTGGAGACTGTCCAAGCAAAGGAAGGCGGCTACATGCTGCTTGTTATCAGAAGTGGCAAATTTAATCAGATATGTATTTGCTAAACCAACCACTTATCCCTCCTCCTTAAGGGCTCCTCTCTTGTAAAACTGACACGTGGAGGTTGAAAACATTTCTACCACAGCATACATTTCAAGCACTTCTTGTCCAAGTAAGATTAAAGGTAAAGGAGTGCAGCACCTTTTGTTTCTTTCTTGCCAGGATGGGGGTTCATTAATGTACATAGAGGTCTGAAGAAGGAGAACACCCACTGCAGTTGTAGTGAGTGTTTTCTTCCTCCAGCAATCGTAAGGGGCAGCAAAACATCATTCCACACTCTGAGTGATTTTTTACCTACTGACTGCCTCTTTATCCCCTCTGAATTAAACAAATTTAGGACTGCAAAATGTTCAGTCTGGAAGAGTTTAGTTGAATGCAAATAGGCATTTTTAAAATGGTAGAGGATTTTAGTGAACAACCCCTTGGGTACTAAGAAGAGACACACTGTCAAAAAAAAAAGATTAATCTTACAGTATGCACACACCAACAGAAGCTTTTTGAAATGTTTTGACTTAATTAGAGCAAAAAGAGAAGAGAGTTTCCACATCCCCACATCTACTACCATATGTAACCCTTTATCTGCTATTATATGTAAGATGGTAATACAGAAGCTGTTCAGTGGTCCATCTCCCTGAAGGTCTTTGTCTTTCAAAAGACCTCCGGGTTAATTTCACCTCATTTACAGAGCCTTAAAGCTTTCATGAGTCTGAATTCCTGAGTTTTACAATAAACTGCCAATTGCCTGTCGTTATTGGGTACATGTCTCCACATTACAGGCATTTTACACATGGTTTTCAGCGGTGTGTGTTTTTCATGAATGTGCATGTTTGTGCATCTGAGGCGTAATGTGTGCACATAGACTAGAAGAGTGTGTGTGTGTGTGAGTGTGAAGGATGACGGGCTTGGTTGTTTGAAACTTGACCCAGGGGCCAGTTGGATTCATGAAGGGCCTCTTTCATGTCCCCTTTCCCATCCGGTGTCTGACTTAAATCGTCCTTCTTGAATCAAGTGCTTCCTTATGCCAAATGTTTACTTGGGTACTTAAGAATATTAAACAGGTCTTTCTGTGAAGGGACGTAAACAGTCGATGTGTAGCATGTATGGGTTACGGTATCAGTCAGAAAATAGCCAGGCTTAGATGACAAAATTCAAGATGAAATCCATATGAAATCGCTTAATATGTCTATGTGTTAAATCAGCCTCGGCATAACGAAATGTACAGATTTTTTTCTTTCTTAACTTTATTTTCTTTCTTTTATACAACATTTGTGCCAGGTGGAATAGTCATTATCTGGCGCTCACAGGACAGTTACTCGAGCAGAAGGAAGACAAGGGAAATAGATGGACATTCCGTACTCAGGAATCCCAGGATACTTTATGGGACTTGAGAACTGTTGTGACGGACGCCTGTGTGGCAAGTATAAGTTTAATCATGAGAAAATCCCACATAAACAACACACTAGCTCTGTTTGTCTCAGACATTTGTGCTGTTTTGAGGTTAGGAGGCAAGAATCCAAGCTAGGGTGGGAAGTTCTCCAAAGAAAAAAAATATGTCAACAAGTTACAGGAAGGAGACTGTAAACAACACTGAAATACATATGTACCTTCAGTGAGGAGCCTGTGCACACTCCATGTGAGAAATCTGTGTGAGTGCAGCTGTATGCGTTGTAGTTAAAAATGTCTGTTGTCCGGATTCAGGTGCGTGCATACTTTGAAGGGCCTATAAATACTGTCGGACTAATTTGATTTAAACTAAAATGGAAAACATGTTTTGACCCCTGAATGAAAAACAGCTGTGTGCTAGATGTGGTAGCCAGGTTTTGTGGGATCCATCTTTCCAATATGTGTGTGTGTGTGTGTGTGTGTGTGTGTATGCGTGCGTGTATGTGTGCGTGTGTGTGTGTGTGTGTTTATTCCCTCAGTGGCACATTGTATCCAGCTGGATACTTGTTAGCACAATAGAGACGCTTTTGATAGTTTGAGGTTTTTGTTACTTTAGCACAAACCCCACCTTTGAAGATTTATATTGGTTGAGAACACCTGTGCATACCTGGTTGGCTGAATCCATTTTTAATAACCAAAATTGGGGCTGTGATTTATGATGGATTCTTCTTTTGCCTTCCATTTTTTTCATATAATATTGTTCAGTTTCTCATTCTGTATCATTTAGATTTGAGAAAGAATAATTCCACAAAAAAAGATGACTGTTTCTATTCAGAGAGAATTAATGTCTAAAATGTGGACATGTACAGAACACACTGTGACAACTAATTCTTTTCCGAAGCAGTGTAACATCCTAATAAATTGAAAATAATTGTAAATTTCCACTGTTCCATTTAAATAAGACAAATTAAATTTCCTCTTTGGCCGGTAGCACCTGGGTTTGGTCACTTAATCCTAATCTAAAACCTAGATTTCCCTCTGCACAATTTAATTTGCTGATAAAATTCAGAATCTGCCATGGCTGTTTAACTAAATAAATTAGATTTGGCCATTTCCAGATCATTAATGTGAAGGTACAGTGTGTATGTACTCTCTCCGGGGACACACCAATAATATGTCAATTGGGAAATGTTGTCCTCAGGATCTTTACTGGCTTGTAGCCCCTCTGGGAATGACCACCCTGTCCTCACAAAAGAAACGCAATAAGTAAAAAAAATGTATTTGGCAAAAACAACCTATAATTATCACTTCCTCTATTATGACCTGTGGAAGTGACGCAGTTCAGATGACGTCTGTATAAGCTGACTATTTCACACCTGCACTTTTTAATCTGGTTAAATTGAACTCTGGTTCATGTTCCCCCTTGGTGCCATTCATTTGGGCAAGTATGAAAACAGTAATCACATTCAGGTGCAGACCAAAACAACCGCAGTAACACCCTTCAGAAGGCGGACTGATCTCGGTCCGACTCATAGGTTTACTCTGCAAGTTTGAGCTAAAAGGCCCCCATAGCCATGTGAGCTTTGCATAGTGGGATGTGGGAATTGAACAGTTGCTAACAGCTAGCCAGAGAATGAAGTAAGGTTAGACCCGTACTACTGCAATATGTTGTGTTTGGCCAGTGAACCTCCTTCAGGAGCTTCTTCCTGTGTTTACATTCACCCTTAGCTGCAGGAGTACACTGTTCGCTTCTGGTTTCCAAGTGCAAGTGTCATGCCAGTCAGTACAGTTCAAAAAAACCACTTCAATTGTCGTGGTGTTCACCATTGCCATGGCTACGAAGGTCCCATAACTTTAAGGAAGTAGCTTTAGCCCACACCACGTTTGAAGTGATAATTTGAACCTAAACCATGATCTTTTCCTAACCATAACCAAATGGTTTTTGTTCCTAAACCTAAAAAGACCTTAACAACAGTGTTTTCACAGCATAAAACATATTATTTTTTATGATTACTGGCAATGGAGGCAGCTTATTAGAAACATCTCCTATGGGTCTATGAGTCATTCTGGAGTGCAGGTACAATCGACCTATTGATCATTTCATTCTTATTATTTTCATTATGTGTTGGCATGACAGAGAAAAAACTTCAGACAATCACTCATATTTTGTTAGGATGTGTTTTGACCTCTGCTGTTAAATGTGATGAATGACAGTCAGTTTGAATTTGAATGGGTTTTCTTCCCTCTCGTGACAAGTGTTTCTAATTACACCCAGAGCATCACTTTTATGAAGTTCAGCTGCAGATGTATGAGAACACATTGATTTATTTTTCCCCAAAGGTTTTGTTTGGAAACTCAAAGTGATGCTACTATTATCTTTTTACTATCACTGCAATATTTGGTTATGATTAACATCTTTTCTTGTTACTTGTCAAAATAACAGATTGCATAAACTTGAAAGTCTTGCGATAATATTGTGTATAGACTGTACAAAGAGTCCAAGTCCGAGTTTGTAAGTTTTTGCAACATTTCCTGACAAGTGGTTCCTGTTGCTGGATTCTCCCATGAGGTTTTTCATAAACTGTTTACTGGCAGTTTGTCAAGCTTAAGAGGGGAAAAAAATGTCACCTCTCTTAACCTTGACAACAAAGCAGGAAGAGATTACATGTGGTATCTGACAGAAAGACAGTGAAACAAAACAGCCTTACATAATCATATGTAACAGGATCGCAACGTCCATTTTTTTTTTTTTTTGACATTTTGTACAGACTAACCAGCAATGGATGGATGAAATGGACAGACAAGGTTCAACTGAGGGCAAACTTCTCCATGAATGGGTACATTTGGAACACCTCAGTCTTTTTTTAATTGGGCAATGCACTCTTTGACTGCAGCAGGAATTCCAGCCAGTTCCGGATACACTCCCATCATTAGGTGTTGGAGGAGTCTCTGCCAGTGGTTTGGATCGCATTCAAATGGTGGACTTAAGGGGTTTAAAAGAAGGAAATAGGGGTTTTAGGAGACAGTTATGTTTAAGTCAGGAATGAGAGTGTGTTGAGGAGTTGGTCATCAGATAACCTCCCTCCCACGCTAGTACCTTGCACAAAGTGTTATTGCCTTTAGGGAGGAAATCTTCTTTAGAGCATAATACGGATGAGAGCAGAATGGCCTTTTGTAGTCTGTGCCAATTAGATGTCCCCTCTCATTTACAGTACATCGTTCCTGCTGGTGTCTGCACATAACCAGTTTAGTTGGGGTCATTTCCCAATATCTTTAGAGGAAGTCAAAAATTAGTGGCAATGTTTTTTTTTATTTTTATTTGCAGATATGTCCCACAGCCTTTAAAATGTCTGTTATTTTCAGATCTATGACTATTCTATCAATTAATATGCTGTATTATCAATGGATAAATAACTGTGTGTAATGTGAACAGATAATTATTAAGTTCTGTGTTTTGCTTCAACCGGTTTTTACTTACAACAGCCAGCTGTTTTCAGCAAAGAAGCTGCACAGTACCAAATGGCAGATAGACAGAGTTAGCAACTAGTTGGTGAACATAGTGGATCATTTAGCTGCTAAAGAGCCAGATATTTCCCTCTGGAGAGTGAACGTTGGATCATTCATCTAGTGGCCAGAAGTAAGACTCAAAAATGAATTAAAATATTTCTCTGAATGTTTAAAAAAGCAAATGTTTGGTAAGTGGCTCACTATAAAAACTAAACATTTTATAAGTTAATAATGTCAATGTTCTGTTTTCAGCTTTTTCTGGAAACCTCAAGTGGCCAAAAAACAAGCTCTGTGGCTTTTTTATTATAGTGCCACAACACCCACAGTAACAAGTAGAATCATCCACCATGCATGAAAATAAATCCTCACACAGGAAAAAAAAACAAAAAAAATAGTATTTGAGATATCGCATGATTTCCCTCCACATAATCAGGACTCGCACGGCTGGTTTTAGGCTGACTGTGTCAGATATCGATTATGCTCTGGAGCCATCGCATGCATCAACACTCAGCACATCCTCATGCCAGTGAGTCTTAAACTCTCAGTTATTCCATCCAGCTCATGAATAACTCAGACACTTTGCTCATGTTTAATTCAGTTTCACAGAAGCTGTTGACACATGCTTTATACCAACTGCCCATTGCTTTTATTATACTTTTATCACCACTTTGAGAGAAACGGAAGTGTTGCTGCATGTTCAAAGTGTGATCATTAAAAAACAACTTTGTCAGCAGTATCAGTATTCCCACCTGCAATTTCTACTGGCTTATTGAATCTTGCTATATATATATATATAGGATTTAATTCTTTAAGTACACTCCTCAAAAATAGAGGGGAGATAAAGTCATTTTAAACCTTGCTCTTCCAAGGTGTGTGATCTAATTGGTTTATGTAATTGTGCTTGTGTGTGCTTCCATGAATGCACATGACACATTCCTGTAAAATGACCTCCCCTCCTCTATTCCTATCCACTGCTGTCCTGTGAAGAATGAAAAGTTGAGTGAAATGTTGCAAAAGACAAAAAAACGAAAAAACAGTTCTCCAGGTTCAATTTTAAAAAGAAGCATTTAAAGATAAAGTGATAGTGTTAGCACTTTTCCTCATGTGTGCATGAGTGTGTGTGTGTGTAGCTGCAGTCATGGAGATGGAGCTAATGTATAGATATTGTTCTGCTTGGGTGGGCTTAGGACCTGGAGGTAATCTCTGTCACGCAGCTGCCACCAGCGGCGGATAAACTAGTGCCGGTTAAGCGATGTTTGAACCCTAGTGTGGGGGATTTGTCAGTGACACAGGTGTCATATTTAATACCCTCATATATCAATAATTGGCTGGAAAAGAAAAGGAAGGAGCCATATGTGCAGGAAAGGCTCAGACAGATCCCTAAAGATAATCGTGTATGGATTTAAAAGCCCATTTACCATTTAGTTGGAAGACCCTCTTTGGGGCAACAATAAAATAGCGAACATTAGTCTACACCGCAAGGAGCCACAGTGCCTCTCATGAGGTCAATGAGATGGTTTATTGCTGTTTGACCTTTTACCTAACAGGACAATAGCAATGACGGGAAACAATGAGAATTATATGAAAGAGGAGACCCTTAAAGTAAATGGATGTGGTACTTTTCTATTTCTCTTCTGTGTTTACGGTGATGAAACACTGTGTTATCTGACATGTATGCCCATGATTCAGTTACACATATGAAAAAAATGAAAACGTGAAGAAAAAAAAAAGTAATGGTACTGTAAATCTTTCTTAGCGATTCATCAGTAATGACCTCAAAAAGTCCGCTGGAGTCAGAAAGGAAACAGTCTCCTGTCACATGAATTTAACAGCATGTATACCTTCCTGAAATGCACACTGAGTTTGCAATATTCCTGGGAAAACATGATGAGGTCTGGACACCACTGTGCTATAACTCAGAGACTAATTACACTTTCGATTCAACGTCCACCCCTCCTCCTCCTCCTCCTCCTCCTCCTCTTCCTCATAGCTTTCTCTTTTCCAGCCCACACATCCATCTACTCTCTCATGTGCAATTATATGCACAAGTTCACATACACACAAGCACACATTCAAACAGTGTTAAACACACTGTCTTATTTTCCTTATCTGTCTTCGAAGCCTCCCCAGCCTCTCTGCAGTCAGATGTCTGGCTGCCTCAGTTGCTCCTGCCATTTCTCTCGTTAATTTAAAGCTACTGTATAGATTCTTTCAATGTCCCTGGGCAGATTTCCCTCTTCTCACTTTCCCCAATCAATCAATCACGCTTAATTGCTCAATTACTCTAGTGAAAAGCTAAGGAAGGAGAAAAGGAGAGGACATTTTGTCAGCTTGGATTGCTTAGTCTCCTTTGGTAAACAGACGCAGGCTGGAGTGATAAAGTGTGTCCTCCTAGAGGACGTCAGGGGATGAGATTCCCTAATTAATCCAAACATTAGGCAAGCAGGGGCTTTCCACATGCACCAGACTCTCTTTCACTGTCACACAGACCTACAGCTCTATAGACTCTCACACAGAATACAACACATTAGTACTATACTTTCATAATAATGACTTCAAGGCAGCAGAAAGAAACTTAAAATGAATTTAAATTGACACTATGTTAAAGGGAAATGATTGATCATGTACACCATAATTACTAAAGGAATAGTTTGACTTTTTCAATGTCTGTGTTTTGAGCATAGTATTCAGGAAAGTTAAAAAATATGCATGTGGATTCTTGTTTGTTTAAGCTGTACCAATTCAAGAATGTAATAACAACAAGTAGAACTCTTGTCGTCACCAAGAGGTTGCCAAACAACCAGCAGAGGCTCAAGAAGGTCACTGCACCCCGGACATAGCTTGCCAAGAATTAGCTCACAGCATGTTGGTTTGACTTTTTTCTTCTTCTGTGTGTTAATTAGAAAAAAATAAGATGTTTTTGAACTTTGGAAAACTTTGTCTCCTGTTGCTGAGAATGTGGCAAAATTGCTAAAAATAAGTCAGACTGGGCAAACTATAAAATTATTACAATTTATTAGAGTTCACACTTGGTTCAACTTCAACCTGCTGTTCTTATTGAAATTGTACACACACACACACACACACACACACACACACACAATATTTATGTGCGATGAGGGATCATTACTTACTGTTTGGGTGCACTCAGTTTCAAAATATAGTGGTTCGGACAATAGACTGAATTCTTTACAACTTCTCTGATCGTCTGACAACTCTTAGACCCATTAGACTTCCTAGATCTTAGCAAAACTACTAACATGTGACACAAGTTGCAACAAAACAGAATTAATGCCAGTACAAGACCTGCTGTATTTCTAATCTCTGGTACAGAGACATGTCTGGAGACATTGAATGAATCGGACCCTTCAAAAGACATCTTTGTATCTTTTACCCACAAACTAACCAAAACAGTCTCCCACAGTATCACAAGACATCTGTGGGCTCATCTTTTTCTCTCCTCTCTCTATTGAAATGCACACCGTCCTCACAAATGTAGGAGAGGAACAAACTCTTCTCTCTTTTTCTGGTTCTAACTAATACAAAATGTCTTCAGGGAGAAAAATATGTTGAAACCGAAACTCAGTAGTGCTGCACTTGAAGTTTCGTGTTTATTCATTCAAACTGTCATCAGATACAAATGTTGTCGCCGAGGAGATTGCATTTAGGAACAGCTGCGAAAGCTAAGCAGCTGCGTCTCTGCCTGAGTGCAGACGTTATTGCGGGTGTTAGCCTGGTGTGTAAGGGCTGACTCCTCTTGCAGTTTGATGACCCTGTTAGTTCTTGTGCATGGCTGCCCTCGCTGCTGCGCTGGCAGCCGGACTCCGGGTCTAATGAGACACTGGCACTTGCCTTTATTAATGGCTGCATCCCTTCGCTCATAAAAGTGACACATCCAAGATAAGCATCCCCCATGGCAGCGGGGTCATACAGCTCATCAGAGACTGCGTGTGGATCTGTGAGTGTGTGTGCGAGAGTCTGTTTGTCTTTCTCTCTTCTAAGTGTTATGATGCTCTGTATTGCAAAGCATTACACACTGCTCCGCTTTGCTTATTTAATCCCTAATTTGCATACAACACAAACTCATTTGTCATATTTCCATTAAAACAAGGAAACGTGAGCTTTTCCCAACAGAACCACCACGATGAAATCAAAGGGAATGTTCATGTCCTTGTCTGTTGTTCTCATCTAGATGTACCCATATTAATCTGTTGAGTGATATGATTTATTTCTTGTCTGTCCTTCACTCTACAGTAAATGACAGATACATAATATTCTTTTTAGCTGCCTTTTTCCTCCAGTGTCCTTCTCAGTTCTGCATCTGTTCTCCTTGGCAAAGAATAACAAAAAGGAGGAGCGGATTGGACAGGAGAGATGATAGAAGACATACAGTATGAGTCATTTGGGGGATTGAATGTGTCAAGTGAGATGTGGTAGATGCTGAAGAGGAGTACTGATTAGATCATTGGGGTTGGAGTGTCAGGAAAACATTTTTGGTATACCCTGAAACCTGGAAAAAAAAGAAGAAAAACCCCAACACCCTGGACCACAAGCGCAGTATAATTCTTGTTAGTTAGGGAACAAATTAAGTCCCTTGGATGGCGTCCAAAAGTCTTCCTGCACTCTTCGATTGCAGCATTTGCTAATTGATTTTCAGCCAGGCACAATGTCAAGAAAACATTACGCAACAGGCCACCGTGACACCCGGGGGTGTTTGTGGTTGTAGGTGGGGAGACCTCCAATTAAATCTCTTTTCAGCAGAGTGGAGTTTGGCCAGTGGAGTTAATAATATTATGTCTTTTTTTTCAGTTTTCATATGCATCCTTGTGTAAGCTTGTTCAACCACTGAGCTGCTTCTTTTTGCAAGAGGGAGACCTGCCAGGCCAAGTGGTGTTTGTCCTTTCTGTTTTATAGCCATGAACATGTTAGGAATTAGGATGGAGGGAGAATGAAGGGCAAAGGAAATAAGGAAGAGGGGAGGAAAGTGAAATTGAGAAGAGGATGAGCTATGAGATGTCTTTAGTCTGGCTGTTATTATCATCATCTGTTCAGTGGTCATTACCGCCTTGGGAGTCTGCTGTCTGGACCAAACCGCTGATGGAGGGGGCCAATGGAACAGCTGCGGACAGAGCTCATCCCACCTCTGCAAGCTGCCACTTTTCAACAGGAGGAGGAAGAGGGGCAGAAGGAAAAAGGAGTGAGGAGAGAATGTGAGGAAAAGAAGAGAAAAGGTGCAGAAGAGATACTGAGAAAACAGGTTCAATGGATTTGAACTAATCACACCTTCATAAGCTGTCAGCACTGTCGAGAGGAGGAGGACAAGAGGGAGGAAGGTAAAATTAAAGAGTCAAAACAGAGCAGCAAGGAATGAGAGAAAATAGGAAGGGAGGTGAGAATGAGAAGGAGGAACCACGAGGAGGAAAATTACATTAGAGGATCATTCCTTTGTGTTTGTACTCATCACACCTACGCAGGCTTTTAGTAATCAACTAGAGGAAGTGCTAATTGGTTGAAGTGGAGGAGGAGAGAAGATAAAATGAAACGAGGAGAAAGAAGGCCGGGGAGGAGAAATTGTCAAGTTTGAATAATAATAAGAGTGTTTTTGTGTTTCGATCAGTATTCGTGGCTACTGCAGACACTTGATCACAATGAGTCCTATCTGCTGATGACACCATGAATGCACAATCAGGCTCCAGATGAAAGAAACCAAAACTCTTGTAAAATACAAATCAAACTGAAGCAATGTGATCAAACTTTTCCCATTTTTGTGACCCAAAACTTCTCTCTGAACTGCAGTAGGCTGGCAAAGTATCATAAAATGGTCCACAGCATTTGTCTTCATGAGGCTAGCCAAAAATTTGAAGAGGACATAAAGATTTTGGGTTGGACTGAGAGGCAAGTACTAAAAGAAGTGATTAAAAGATATGGCTTACAATTTTCTATGTTTTTATCAAGTTTAACATGTTCCATTGCCACAAAGGTTATGGTCATGCTATTTGGTTAGAAATGGCTTCAAAGAATTGTAATTGTGATCATGTTTTCAGTCTCTAGAGAGTAGTCCTATGTATGGCAGACACCACTGTGTATGGGCAGGATACATAAATTATATGCTACAAATTACGGCTGCAAATGTGACTGTGGTGTCTACCATACAGGGAACTACTCTCTGGAGACTAAAAACGTGATCACTGTTGAAGCAATTTATAAACGAACTACTATGACCGTAATCTTTGTGGTGAAGGAACATGTTACACTGTGGCTCATTGACGTGGTTTAAATAGTTTTTGGACAACAATTGAGGTCTACAGCACAGAGGAATAGGATATATCAGGCTTTAGATACACACAGAATACTTGTAAGTGGGATCAATCCATTGTTGGTTTGGCTCTACACATCAGATTTGTTAAAAATAAGAAACATGTAGAAGCCATATCCTTTAGGGTGCAAAAAAGATGACATTTTGATTAAGTTCAGCCCTCAAAGAACAAAAGTTTGACAGTAAAGTCTTTGGAAATTGTTCTCTCAAAGGAATAGAATCTATGTAACATGTTAAGAGACATAATATGTACTGTATTGGAAGGAACACTCATATCACAGATTTATGAATCTTCTGGTATCAGTTCTCTCCACTTGGCAGTAAGATTGAAGAGTCATGGCAGAAAACAAGCGTGATTTCATTATCCCCTTCTGTTTTCTCTTCTCTTATTAGTAAATTTATGGAACAGACACAGTTGTTCAAAGTGCAGCGCCTGGAACTATGCAGGCGCCACAGCAACTCAACAAGTTCAGTGACTTTTATGTATCTCCAAGACATACAGTTCTGAGTTGTTTCCTCTATACAAGCTGGAGGAAAGTCTTAAGAAAAATAGCTTGGATCCTACAATAAAATAGAGTGCTGATGTTGGCAGTCTTCCCTTATGGGGTACTCTGTCTCTCGTTTTCGCCCTCTCTGTCTGCTGTTTTCCTCTCTCAACCAATCTTGTTCAGTGCCTAATATGTTCACTGTCTTTCAGACGAGGTTTCACTGTAAGCGGATCACTTGGCCCATTGTTCCTCTGGTCTAAGTACTGAGTCAGAGGAGAGAAGCACCATTCACTTCTCACCTTGGTGGCTTTTATTAAGACCATATTCCTTGTGGTGATATACATTTATGTTGCTTTTAGTGCAATTTCTTTATGTACAAGCACCCCGCTGAGTGTTCTTGTAAACAGTTATTTTTACATGAAGTGTTTCTTACAAATATGCACTGTGTATATCCTGGTGGTTTAAATGTGTTTCCTTTCCTCATCAAACATCTGCAAAGCCAGGTTTCTGAATATTGTTAAACCTGTATTGTGCAGGAGAGCTTGCAAGCAGTCTTCTTCTTCTCTGCATGTTGCTGGTTTCTTGGCACATAACTATCAATCACTGGCAGACTGACGCTGAGAGGTCATAGTCCTCCTCATGGTGATTAATGTGGCACATCTTTGTGGTAAATGACTTGATTTCTGTTGTCATTGTTCAAACAGTTTTATTGAAATAAGCAGACTAAAGGATAAATGAGACATAATTCTGCACACACTTGTTGTAGTTTTAGAATCATAACATACAGCAGGGAGAGTCTCATGAATAGATTCAATTAAATGAGTGATAGTTAAAAAAAACATCCAGCATGCTTCACAAAGTTTTCCATTTGCAGCTGCACTTTTGGAGTTTTTTTAAAGGATACATAGAAATGTTCTACATCAACTGTTGTTCTGGATTTGGGAATATAATGTTTTCTCAGAAGCCACTTACACAGTAATCAACTTTTCTTTTTTTTTGTTAATATAAACAGATGAAAACGAACCATTCATTGAGAAAAATAAATAAATTTGCTAAAGCTACTGAACATCAACATCATATTAAAATATCAACATCTGTCTAAAATGTTTTGGGTGGTTGGTGGTTTTGGATTAGTCAGAATTACAGAATTACAACAAGCATAAAAGAGAAATATTTTTATAATTAATTATGAATATATTATATGGTTATAAGTTATGCATTTTTAGGCCGAACCCAGTTTTATATTATAAATGATCTGAAACTGTATTTAGCTTTGGGTAATAGCTATTATGCACTGTAATGGTCTTATATGCAAATAGCTACACCATATGTTGCTCAAGCCTCGTTAGTAACCTATGAAATGTTTCCAGCCAAAGTAAAATGTCATAAAAAAATAAGTTTATTCATCTCTGCCACTTGTCTCACCTGTTCACCATCTACTTCTGTCTGTTTCATGGCTTATGTGCAGCACTACATACTTCAGGATTGAGTATCATGTAACCGGTGCCCTTGTGAGCATATATGGGCATCTATGTGCTGCTATAGTAGAGCATGGGATGCAAACAAACCAGGGACCATCAATGTCTTAAAATGTACCCATAATGGTACGTTTTCAGACCTCAAAACTCAAAACACAAGATTTCATGTAAATGACCTTGATAAACAAGATAATAATAGACAAATACAGTGAATGCACAACACAATGAGAAAATCAAACTAATCATCACTGAAAACACTGTACTGCCTTATGTCCAATGGACTTATTGTGTGTATTCTCCAGTCACCATCTCCATCATGTTCACAGACAATGTGACAGAGGCAGAATAATACAGCACTTGGAAAGCCTTGAAATAGCAAAACTATTCTGACACATTTAACTGAATTGTCATGCACTCGAGCACCTTGGAGTTGCTAAAACACCACCGCGGACAATTCCACGTCAATTTCCTGAGAGTAATGCGTTATTGCATGGGGTTGTGTGGAGCATCCTTCACTGCACTCAGTTTATTTTCACTTTCACTGTGGATTTCTTTTTTTTTCTTTCTTGTCCCTGGTAAATTAAAGTATTTGTGAAGCACCGATGCAAGGCAATGCTGTTTGTCACTCAACAGCTGTCACAGCACACACAGTGATATATAAAATGCTTGAAAAAGCTCTCTGCAGTATGTTGACTACTGTATATGTCTGCATGAATATCAAGGAACAGTTTCTGTGTGAATCATTATGGAGGTTATTTAATGATGAGAGAAGCCAGAGAATGGTTGACTTTCGAAACTTTTTGTTTGTCGTTCTTTCCATTGCGACACTTATCCGGTGCTACAAGCTGTTCTAAACAAATTCTAAGAATACAGTTCATGTGTGGAGTCCATATGGCTTCCTGCTGCACTTGTATTCCACCAAATCGGCACATCGCTGCCTGTCTCCATTCACTAGATGGCATCAGCTGGTGTGTTGCATAAAGCCGACGGACATGAGCACAATGTTGGTACAACGCCGCAGTCCTCAGGCAAAACAGTGTGGCATGGAGCCTAATAGAGACATCGCAGAGGCCTATTAGCACAGATGGTTGTCATATGTATGCAAATACGGAGCAAAGTGAATCACGTATCCCCATCAGCACCACCTGTCTGCCTCACACAGCTTCACCCACAAAAAAAAACAAAAAACCTTCCGCATCCACACACACACACACACACACACACACACACACACAAATATCTACATACTACCTTCCCTCCATTTCCCTACGGAGAAACAAGTCTGTTCTTTACAATCTACAGCTGTATATTAATTAGAGTAAAGACATTAATCATCATTTTGTTCTTTTTTCAAGAGCAGACATGAGAAGGAGAGGTTGGCAGAGGCAGATGACAGACAGATACAAGCAAAATGGCGGAGAAAGGGCAAGTCGGTTGTTCTTTGTCTTTGTTGGGGATGTGTTGAGGGTGTGATTACTTGGGTGAGATGTTAAGTGAGGGTTTTGGGGTCGAGGGACATCACGCCCACGGAAGTTGGCTTGTTGCCCATTTCTTCTGTGAGTGTATGCCTGTATTGAGAAGGAGTGCTATTATACTACTTTCCTAAAGGTTTGCATGTGTGAGATGACTCAAATAATGGGTTCACAATTTTTTTTCAAGGCTTTCTTAAAATAACATTCAGATCCCCAAATAAACATTGAAGTTGTTTTTTTCTTACCACAGTCATTCCTTCTGTTACTTACCATTAGAAGATCCCATCATGATGCACTTTTAATGTAAGTGATGGGGGCCAAAATCCACAGTTCTCACTCTGTGCAAAAATGTATTGTCTGTAAAAATTTAGCTGAAGCTAATATGAAGTGTCAGCCGTCTAAATTAGTCATATCAAGTAGATATCTTGCAACGTTACAGTCTTTTTAGCTCCAAAGTCCCTCTTTTGTTACTATACTTCAACCGTAGCTCAAAAGGGAAAAACTGTCCAAGGAAACACAAGAGGGAATTTTATACTAAAAAGACTAAATGTGGCAGATATCTGATATGACTAACTCTGACTGCTGAAACCTCAGATAAGCTTCTTAACTGTAGCATATAAGGCATATAAACTTTTAAATGCATCTTTGCACCAAACGACTGTGTGAACACTGTGGATTTTGGCCCCCATCACTTACACAGAAAGCACATTTGATAAATAACTAACAGAATAGCAATGTTAACCACAGGTTGGAAGGAAACCATTAAACCTTGAAGCATTCAGACATGATGATAAAGAAAGTAATTATTTTTTCACGTTTGCATGTTGCAGTACAACACTCAAATCTCTCCCCCCCCCCCCCCCCCCCCTCCTGTCTGTTGAGGATTAGTAATGACTGGGCATAATCCCATGGGACCACTGTTTTGATAACACCGTTTTTTCTGGTACTCCTGATCGGATGCCAATGCAGCATTGCCAGCAGATGCTTTAGCACAATATTTAGGCTGTGGTTTCACATATTCCACTGCAGTAAGTAGTATTCAAGTTGACATTTTGCAGCACATTTTTATTTTGGCCTGTATTTTTTTCTTTTTTTTTTACTATTCCTTCACATTCCTTCCATTTTTGTTGCGAATGTTGGAGAGACTATGCTGTTGAAGAACAAAGAGAATTCCCAGCGGAGAACACAGACAATTACAGTATTTTGTGCTTTCTGTATTTTTTGAAAAAATCCCTGATTGTTCTCCTCCATGACGGCCAAAAACAACTGATATCACAGGGACAGAGCTCTTGAGAATAAAATGGTGAAGATCAAAAACAGCTTCATCTTTGGAAAAAAAAAACAGCCATGTCCAAAACAATAAAACATATTTCAAGAAAAACATAAAAAAGACAAATACTTTATACTCTTTGGAATGTGTTCATTAGAATGTATTGAACAATGGATCTGTGGATAGGCTCCACTCAATGTTTTAGAAAATCACTGTCCAGTGTTGTTTATCACTACGATTTAAGGCATAAGTAAACTTTGTAATCCCAAGGGTTTAACAGCTTCACAGTTACGTTAATCCCATGTTGTACTAACAAAGAACTTGTTCTCCTAAACCTCCACAGGCACAAACTAAGCATGGATTAGTGCAGAGAAAGAGAAGGATTTAAACACTGTTAAACAGGGTTTAGGCTTTTTTTAAAAAGTTGTGTAGAGCTAACATCCCATTTGCACTAACTACCTAATAGCATGGTCAATTTCAAAACTACTTCATTGACGTTCTGCTACTGAAACGACCTTCATCACAGTTGGCATCCATCATTCAGTTTGCTCTTTTCACACTCAGACCCATTGCCTGTGGGACCTCTTTATTTCCTTTTTACAAAACACACTTAAACACTAAATTCCATTTCTGAGAACCATTGAGCATAAGCATATGGCCCAAAGGCAATTAGGTTAGCCAGATAGGTATCTCCTTTTAAATCTCTTCTTAAAACAGACTTTTTAGCACTTTTCTCTGTCTCGCTCTGCACACACACACACACACATAATAAACGACGGGGAGGGAGCGTATAGGAGAAAGTGTGCATCTGTGAGTGGTTTTAAAAGAACATGTAGTAAGAGCAGCATGTGTGTGATGAGCCCTGGGAAGCCTCTTTACGTCCCCTCCTTCACCACATCAAGCCCCTCACAGACCCCATACAGTAAGTTCTTCTTTTTTTTTTTACAGCCTCTGTGGACCCACGACCACATCGCTAAAAGCTGCTCTCATCAGAGTTCACTCCACAATGCCAATGGAAGTAGCTCAAAACCACAGAGTTACTACCCATAATAATGACGGCAGAGTGAGGGGCCACCCATTGATGAGTCACCACCTCCATTACATTACTTACTGCATGGAGGTCCCACCACCACTGGGCAGGTACAGCTGGAGAGGGCATTAGGAGGGATGCTAGGAGAATGTTGTATAGTCGCCATATGTTTTCATAATGAGAGCGCTCTTTGACTTATTTATTACTATTCATTCCCTCTTTCACGTATCATTCAGGTTTTGAGGTTTGTTACTAAATTAAAACCACTAAGTCATCGTTTTTCCTCTGGATTCTAGGGTTGTTTGGCCTCTTTCCATCCAACAGCTTTGTAAGTAGATAATTATATTAATGAAGCCATTCACAGAAACTCATTTTATACATTTTCTTTACCTCAGTTCGCAAGAAATGTATGTGCCTGCTGTCACTAATGCTCGGTCAAAGATTGAAAAGACAGCCTTTGTTTTTTGTGTTTCAGCAAGGCTATTATGATTTTTTATTGTAAAAGACTCCATTAGTTCCTGTTGTTAAGTGTTTAAGTATTGTTTTGTGGCAGTATGGTACATACAACATACCAATCATTTAAATGTAATACAGAATACTTGTGTTTAATGCAAATAATAGCTTTCAATACATTTTTAAATAGTTATAACTGATAAAAATGTCAAATGAAAATGCTTATCAATATGCTTCAATATTCTATTTTGATTATATTCATATATTCACACACAAACACACAAACATACACTTTATTGTAATGCCCCACACTATTTAAATAAATCATGCACCCAGTATGTTATATCATCAATTCGTGCAAGTTGTTCCAGTGTAACTGTCACATGTTCTGCTCAATCAACTGTTTTGAAAAAAAAGTGATCAATATAAATTTAGCATTAATTAACAAATGAAAGCTAATAATTAATTTCACTCATAAATTTGCGATAGAAAGTCCAAGTTTTAAGATGATTGACTTAACCCTCTTCTCCTCGACAGAAGGTTTCAACGATTTGTATGCATCTGGACCTGCCGTGCGCTGCATGCTGTGCCTCAGGCCATGTTAGGTTCATCTTCTTTAACTCAGCTGTCACAGCTCGTTGCCAAGTTGTTTTGGGCCAGTGGAGCCAATCTTAGCACAACCTTAGGGATTCAGTCCTGAGCCATTCTGAAGACATGCCCTAGCCATTAAATTTGGCGGCGTTTGATCTATAGCACCACACTGTTGCACAAGTCATCTTGCATATCTGTTCATTTCAGACCTTCTCAGGCCAGAAGATGTGTCAGATTTTCCTGACACATCCATCTTTTATTATGTCATATATACAGTGCACTTGCCAGCACTGTGAGCCATACAAAAGTGCTGATTTTACATTGAGGTTATACAGTCAGACCTTGAGTTCTTAGTGCAGAGATTAACTGCCACTTAGCATTGCTTATAAGTATAATGGTATAATAAATTCAAAATGTTTGACTGTAGAAAGCGGCCTGAACCCTGGAGCAATATGGGCGGATGAACTATTTACGACACTTGAAATAATTTATATGTGCTTATATATCAATGACAAGTTCTGGTACATGTTTGATTTGTACTTGTGAATCATGTCACTAGCACTGCATTTAAATTAATACGCTGCTTTGGTTTTGCTAACACCTTAATTATCTGCTCATTTTATCCACTTCCAGAAATGTCAGATCTGACAAATGTCTTCCAGTAGATTTGTCAAAGGCAGCAGGAAAAGGACATTTTCTGATAAAAAAAAGTAGCTCAATTTAATATTCATAACAGTAATGGTTGTTTCTATAACATGCAATCATGGTACAACCTTTAGAAATCTGGAGTTTCTGGTCATCTCTTATTGAAAGATCAGTGTTGGTGCTCACGTCTCTATGCAGCTGCAATGAGTTAATCACATGGTGTAAAACTTTAAAAAGTCAACCATTCATTGTTAATAGTCACACTTTCACTCTCACAGGTGGGATTCCTCTCCACCTAAAGTTTACTTTGTGGGAATATTCTGGAGGCCACAGCTGAAAAAACACATCAAACACATGATAAATAGAGTGTTTGACAGCACTGGATTTGCTAAGTCTACAAAATATCCTTTGACTGGGTTATCATAAGTATTCAGCCCTGTAGATTTGGCTTCTGACACTTTTAGAATCGTTCCCCTTTGACGGACATCCATCATTTAACTCGTGCCAAAAAAAGTGACCTTATTTTGACTTCAAATTCATATCAATCTCTTTCACTGGAGACAAAGAAGCACATTGTTTAGATACCTGTGTAATCATGAGAGACTCTGGTGCCTCTTGCCTTTTGACAGTGGTTAATCGCCACTCTCTCTCTCTGTCTTATCTGAAGTGTGGCCTGAGAAGGACTGTCAGGCTCCGGCAGAAGCATGTGACATACAGTAATGACCATGTAAAGCTGACCTTGGCATCTGATTACTTTCTTAACACGCAACACCTACACTATGCATTGAGACACATCATTTAGTATTTGGGATAATTCTCAGCAGGAAAACCACGATGCATGGCAGACCATATGTGCTCATTCTATTTGGTTAATTGCCATTTGTAATTTTTCCTTCTGCTGCTCGACCCAAACATAGCATAGATACAGCACAAAGGCTGCGTCCTATATTTGTCAAAGCGCTGTAGCAGTTGTTTGGCAACAGGAGTTAAGTTGGAGTCTGATTAGTCTCATACCTCTCTATGTAACACCTCCAACTTTTGCAGCAGGAGTTCCACAGAGTTAATAAAGGAGCAGGGAGCCTTCATGTAATGCAGCTCCGTGGATGACCGACATCTCAACACAGTATAATGGTGCCATTGTGAGGCAGGAGCAGTAATATGGAACTTCATTGGTTTGACTTGTCCGCTGTTGGCCAAATTCACTTTGACATCCAGTCTTTGTAAGGTGCTCGCTACATTTATCACTTAGCGGTATCAAGCGCCAAAAAATTACTGTTTGTGTATGTGTGTTAGAGTATGAGCATATTAATATGGCTTTGATTGTGTGTGTGTGTCTGACTCTTTTCTTTCTTTAGGCAGAGAGCTACTGATGTAATGAACAGAATCACATTAGTTTATTCAGCTCTTCTAAAACCACAATGAGAATTCCCCTGATGGTTTTCCCTGTCTGCTAAGCTTTCCAATCAGACCTCACAGCAAACAGTTTACAAATGCGTTAAGCAAATATCACACTTTGCCAGATGTTAAACAATGAGTCAGAAGAAGTGGAAAGAGTCTGATTTCCAGCTCCGTCGATGCATCTGTTGTACTTTTGAATACATTTTAGTATTTAAATTTCCCCTCTGGACATGTTTAAAGATGTATAAAAATAATGCTTGGAATACTAATTTGTGATATGGGTTTTCTACAACAACAAAAAAAGCATTAAAATCCTTAAAATCATCTACTCCTACTCCCTGATTGAAAAACCCCAACTATGAATATGCAAACATTTATGTTAAAGCTTAACAAGATGTTTCCCTTTTTAATGTGAAGTCAGTTCTTAGTGTATGTGCACTGGAGGCTTCAAGTTTCCACATCACACTTCCATAAATTGCATACTGGACTACGACTGGCTTTCAAACTGGTTGCGATGCCACAAATCATACCAGGTACTTTAACTCAGATTTAAGGTGTGCACGGTGAAACTTTCCTGCAACAGCCTTCCACTGTCACACTCCACACATACATCACTCTGAACAATAAAGCTCAAACATCCAACTGACAGGAGCACATTTTTGTATGGAGGACGACTTTAGTTTTAAAAAGGAAAATTGACTCTTCTTATTCTAGGAATTGTAATTCATGGAGTCCTTCTTTCATCCAACTAATCCCTCACTGAAATCACTGCACATCACAGTGACGGCAGCCAGTTATTGATAAGTCATTAACACACATTTCTCCTGCAAATTTGACAGGCTGTCATAACCTGTTGTCTTTATAATAAAAAATGACAATTGCGAACATCACTTGATTGATTAGCGCACACAATTACTGTCTGGGCCATAGAACTGCATGAAAAACAGCCCTGCTGCAGCTCCCGTCGGCTACTCTGTGTGACATTTTAATCTACCAGTAGATTAATGGGACACTGGTAGAGTGGAGAATATTCCTCTATTGATTCTTTTTTCTGATGAATCAAATGCCTTCCTTTTAGTGACAGATTTACCATATATCTATTCAGGTCTGCCAGTTTTTGTGTGTGGGGGGAGAGAGATGTGTGTAAAGAGAGAGAGAGGGAGAGTAGGTACAGTGTGAATGAATGATGATATGAACATGACTGACTTTGTGAGTGAGTGTTTTTGTGTATGTCGGCATTCCACACATAGATAGGACACCCACAGTGGCGTCTCTGCTCAGTAAACAGGCTCATCAACGTCTCCTGCTCTCAGCCTCATTTCTTTTAAAGTGGACCTGTTCACATATTTGTGTGTGGCTCAAGGGAGTCCTAAATTTTGTCAGAGTTGCCCACTGAGAAAAAGGGGGGGAAAAAAAGAATAAAGAAGTGTTCCTCGGCCCTGCTGATTTACTACTCGACTTTAATTGGGTTGTAAAATCAAATCCAGAGTTGTTTCAGGAATGCCAAAATGTGATTCCTCCGGCTTGTTTACAGGAGGAGCTCAGCAGTCAAGGACACGGAGAGATAGAGAGTGAGGGAGGAGGAGGCAAAGTGATAGTGGGAAAGCGGGGAAGATAAAGCGCTTGTTAAAAGAAAGCGAGCAGGGAAAAGAATGGAGACAGATGGAGAAGAAGGGAGAGGAAAGGAGGAAGTTGAACTAAGTTTGGCCCATCATTTATAGGCCTGGTCTGCACTGTTTCTCGCTGATTAAAACCGCCTGTGATTTATGTCAACTGATCTGCCTTACCATGAAACAGCCAACGGTTCTGATGTGCGAGTGAGAGAAAGTAGAGGCCCACACAGACAATAGCGTGGCAGCCACTGTACAAACTCAGCTGCAGGATACATAGGCCGACACATGTAACAAAACAGACGCGCAGCCACTGAGGAGGAGCAGCTACAAGAACCAGTGTTGAACTTGGAATTAACAACCAAGAGAAGAGGGTTTACAACCCAAATTTTGTGGGCCTTTAACACATCCACAAACACAAACAGTTCATATTTTCCTCTCGCGTAGTGAAAATAAATGACGATGAGTTTTCCAGTGGGGCTTGCTCGAGCCCCATTCCCCGCTGGACGAGGCGGTGGAAGCCGAAGGGATTTGAGGATTTTATCGGCGACGAGGGGCTAATTTGCACATGATTAAGAAAACACACAGTGTAAAGTCTCTCAGCAACACAAGAGATTCAGAGGGGAGTCCAGGAATTGAAGAGGTTGACAGTGAAAATGAATGGAAGAAAGTGAACACAGAGACAAGAAACTTGTGCTTAAAAGAATTAAAGAGGAGTGCCTCAATGCTGCTATTACTTACATTCATTATGGGTGATTGCCATGATGGAGACACTCACAGAGGCCCTGCAATTCTCCTGATTTCTGTTAACATGGAGAAATAGATTAAGGTAAATATTTGTCTTTGGCTAATCCTACAATCATTAAAATATCATTAGACAAGAACACAATATTGAAAATCAATAGAGAAGCCATCGTTCATCTGGAAAGGTAGTTGCTGCATAAGCATTTCAGACATTCTTATTTTCTAATGCCCCCACTGAACTCCTGATCCCTCATTATCCATTTCTACTCTGTCCAAAATATCATTCTTCCCTCTGATCATTTACATATGCACCAGACTGAATTATTTCTATTATGATTATGAGACCCTTGCCTCACATCCAATCCGAAGAGCACTTAGGGGTAATTAGGTGTAAAGCTTTGCAGGAAAAAAAAGCCTTATATGGAGTGATATTCATTTGACTTCACAGTATTACACACGCTTGCATATTACTGTGGTTTTCTCTCCACCCTCCCCACTTTCTATTGTCCGTCTCCATTTCTCTGTCGCGTCTCACCCCTCCCTCGTTATTCCTCAGTCACTGAGAAAGAACAATGCATTTCATCGCGCACACTGATTTAACCTGCCTCTAGTGACTCTGCGTGTTTTAATACCCTTCTCCAATGTATACAGGCTAACTAAGATATGAGGAGGTGAGGCAGGAGGCAGCATGAGTGATTAAGACAGAAAAACAAAGACAGGAAAATAAGAAATGTCGAGAGAAAGCAAAGCAAAATGAGCACTACAAGTTTGACAAAGAGCAAACATTTCTCTCTGAGGGTTTAGAAAGACTCTGCTGTATTAAATACAACTGCAAGTCAATGTTACACCCATCTATGATGTCTCTAATCACCCTTTGCAGCTAGATGGAAAGTAAAATAGCTGAATCTACTGTACACCACTAATCCTTGGACCATAGGAGAATAGCAGTACACACACCAAATAAAGCCAAAAAGGACAACAACCTCCCTTTGCTGTAAAAGTAGGCCAGCCTAAGTGCTAATGTCTCCACACTTATAACGAACAAACCTCCAGAGGAAGCCTGAGCTGACACTGAGGCTTGGTGATGTGCAACAAAATGGTTTACATTAGAAACATGGTGTTTCATTTAGTCAGATAAGCTCGGTTCAGAGGTCTTTGCGAGGGGGCTCAGCCTCCCTTTGCTGTCAGTACAAAGCCAAGCTCTGAGGAGGAGGAAGAGGAGGAGGAAAAAAAGAGTAAGACAGCCGCTAATTAGCTATGCAAATCCCATGCACTGGCGGATTGAGTTTTGAAATGAAATTGGTCCTTTGGATCTTCTCAGCTTTTTTAAAATCTCTGCCAATGTGACCAGTTAAGTAGGGGTGCCTTGGAATGGCGAACAGAGGGATGGAGAGGTTTCTTATTAGAATCAGTTCTTCCGAGTCTTACTAAGGCCCTTGTGAGCAGTTTACCATACGCATTGCTGTACATACACCCACCCTCTTTACCCAACATAGGCCTAAACACCGGGCTGTCAGGGAATGAAGGTTTCATCAGTTTTTTGTCAATTACAGCACAGTGGTCCCATGGGGGTCCTAACCAGAGGTCTAAAACTGTTGCTGCTTGCTTCTGCAGAAAAACACAAAGACATGGAGGTGTGCATGGTAGAGGATGCTGAAACAATCCAATCATACAAATATTAGCATATGTGGTATAGATAACATTTCATATTCTAGGTTCTATGTGTATTTTGCTAATAATATTCTTTGAGATGCAAAATGGCTCACATCTCAAAAAAATGCTGAACCTCAAACCTCAAAATGATTTTTGAGCTGACCCACGGATAATTGCAGTTAGACTACAAAACAATGCATAATGCCATTATGCAGGCTGTTTCGAACAACTTAATTTCACAGTCAAAACTGTTCTTTATGCCAAGACGTCATTAACCTCAAACAGCGTGACTGAAATTCTAGCAGTGGCTGTGGTGAGTTTTTAGAGTCCTCAGGGGCCAGGGGTTAGAATTAAACCATGTAACAAGCCAAAATGTGGCTGTACATTAATAAAAACTGGCCAACTCAATTTTCCCCCCTTATGTCTAATCCTTAATACTTTAGGGTGCTGTCTGAGAAACAAGCCTCACATTGTAATAAAAAAAAGCTTAAATCCCGACGGTTTTGAAAGCGCACGTTGTTGCCCTCTCATAAAAGCTTGAATGTAATTGGACCAGTGCATGTCCTAACCCCCACAGATCAAAGGTTAGCAAAGCAGGTACTCATTTAGCATGTCAGGGATTAGTTGGCTCAATACGCTGGTCTGGCATGGAATATGTGTCTGGATCAAAGTAATGTCCTAATATGTGACCTGTAATTATGAGGAGAGGAGAGGAGAAGAGACGAGGGGAGAAAAGAAGCATTTCAGCTTGACATTGATGAGTTAGAGCTGTGCATGACACAAGGCAGCCCCAGTGGAAAGCCTTCAGGTTTGTTTAGGGAGAGCTGACATCTATAGAAGTTGCCATATTGCAGCATTTGGAGATGTTCCATCTGTCTGCGCCACTGCACACTCATGCAAGTAATAAAGACTGATTTAAGTGTAATATAAACTATTGCATGGCGAGGGCACAATGTAAACCTAAGCTAAAAAGAAAATATATCTATAGTGTACACAGTGTTTCTCAATCACAACACACTAAAGTGCACTAAAACATGTCCTTTGCTTTAAAAAAAGACCCTCCCCCACCTTGCTTCTTCTACCATTTTTGAGGAAACATGGTGTAAGAGGGGCCCCTCTAACTCTATATAACTATTAAATCATCTAAATGTTAACAGCTTGTTTTTTACATCATCATAATAACTTGTTGTGACACTATTCTATGATTTATTATATTCATTTTAAGCAAATACACTGTGTAAGAAAATGTTGGTCATGTTAGTTAAAGGGTGATTGCAGTCTATTACATTCTGGGTCTTATTTTCATAGTTTTAGCCATCTTTTGGGGTAATAATAACATTCTTTTCATCAAGTTAATTGCTGAGATTTGGGAACATGGCGTCATTGCTAAAAAGAAATCAGACTGGGTCAAGAAACACGAGCAGTTAAGAGATCAGAGGTTTTAAACAAACCTCCAGGTTAGCCAAACTTAAATGAGCAAGCAGTAATATTGTTCCCCAAACTCACAACAACAAAATTACAGTTTGCACAGCAAATTAACTCAGTTTTTCTTGACCTTACAGACTTTGAGTACAGTAGACATTAAAGCTGCCTCAAAACAACACAGGTTTAATTTCAAGTTCTATTGACAATAGGAATTATGACTCTTGTCTGTTAGGAAGAGAGGAAAACATAGTGTAACTTTGTTATAGAGCCAAAAGGTCAGCAGGAGGAGGAGGCTGGGGTGGATGAATGGAACAACAAAACGTGCTGTTAGTTTTCCATTAACCATTAACCATTAACTGTATCTCAGTCATTATTATTATAACCATGACGATTAAGGCTCCTTAACAAAGCAATAATAACTAAAACCACAATGTTTCCCTACCCTTTACCAAGTAGTTATTTAAATTCAAATCATGAATTACCTTGTTCCACACTCCACATATCAAATCTTTTGTACCACCACTTAACAAAGCAAAGAGTCTACAGTCACCCTGGTGGCTCTCTGAGGCTGTACATAGGCACAGCAGAACTTAGACTTAAATGAATGCTAAGATACTCACAATAGTAATGCTAACACGCTGATGTGTAGCAGCTAAAATTTATACTATATCATCTTTGTTAGATGTTCGTACAAATTTTTACTAATTAGCACTAAAGACCAAATACAAATGAGTTTGCATGTATTTAGTAAAAATGTATAATTTAACCTGACAATGGCAATAGAGTGCAGGGTTTATGAAATGTATTACAATTCATCCCAAGAGACACATGTTTGTAACAAATGTCATGGAAATCACTCTAAACCTCAAACATGAACCTTATAGTGGCACTAGAGGGGAAGGTCAGAGGACCATCAAAGTCATTCGGATACCTCATCTTGGAACCATGAATGTCTGTCAAAAATTTAGTGGCAATGCTTTAAATAGATATTGAGATTACTGGATGACCTGCTGGTGGCACCAAATGAAAAGTTAAAGCATTACCAAAATCCTTAGGGGTGGTGGTGAATGTCTGTACAAAATGTTCTTGGAAAATCATCCTTTAGTTGTTGAGATATTTTGGTCTGGACTGAAGTGGTCGACCAACTGACTGACAGACCCACATTGGGACAATCCACTTAGCCACAACATTAGTGTGGTAAAAAATGCTAATTTACCTCCTCCCAATAAAAACAAAACAAACAAAAAAAACCCCAACTCAAATATGGCCAGCTTTCAACATTTTACAGAGCTAAGCAATAATCCCCAAATTACTGAATGTGTGGCAGAATATTGTAATTTGCTGCCTGTGTTGATATTTGACTTGTCAAAATGAATTAGAATCAAAACTAAAAGTATTAAGTGGTGAATAATCAAACGGCAAAATATGGTCAGAATGGCTTCATATGTCAAAATAATATGTGCTTCACTGTCTTCAATAGCAGCATCCTTAGAGTGGAATATGGCAGGAAGTAATTCGATGTTATAGTTCATCACCAGCACAGTTTAAGATTATTTTTACAATCAGAGATGATACATGACCGTCCTAAAATAAACCCCTTACCCTTCCTTAGCCCAGCTCAGTAAGTATATGGCTGCCTACATTTTCAAAGGCAAGATGGTAAATCAGCTGTGAAGACTGTGACAGCTGAGGATAGTTAGTACATGTATGCACTGTACACATATGCCCATGTGTAAAGGTTTATATTTACTTGTGTGTGTGTCTGGTCATGTGTCTGTGTGTGTATCCCAGGCTCAGGACTAGGCGTGGTGTCTAAGGCCTGCAGACTAGACAGGGATTCATCCTGTCTGACTGCAGCTTATCACCGGACTGGCTGTCACCTAATGGGATACCGGCAACCCTGCAATTAAAATCGGAAGGACAGAGAACACAGTTGCAAACACAGCAGAATGGCTGTTGATGAACTAATGATTTGTCTAGACAATTTCAAAATCTCCCCATAACAATATTTTAGTTCTGGTTGTCTCACGTTGTTTCCTTGTTGATTTGTAGCCTCAGAAGCTGCACTAAATGGACTATATCCAGATAAATGGGCTTGTTTGCATTGTTATTCTGTGCGCCACTGTCTTATTTGTTTCCGATTTAGCATTGCGTATTGTCACCTCCTTGTGCATCAAGAACTGGCTGAGATCTATCATGATGACATGAGTCTGAGTTCAATCATTACAAAGGGAGGAAGGAGGGCTACAAACGTTTGGAGTCCAATGAGCCATGTCCTCACACTGATCTTTCTAATGCCAAGAATGCCCGAACCACAGTGACAATGAGCGACAGTCCACATTCACAGGATCATCCCCATTAGCCCTCACTCTGCCTGTATCCATCTCCACATTCCTCTGTTGGCTCGGTGTCAAAGGGTGATCGGCTTTGCTAAATGTGATGCATTAGGTGCCAGTGGGTAAACAGAGACTACAGGCTACCAAAAATGTTATTAGTGACCTCTACAATAGGATCTAATGGAGATCCAAATAAAGAATAAAGGCTACAGCATGTGTGTTACAGTCGTTGGATCATGACATGACATTCAAGGGCATTCTTTCCAAAGACTAGAGGACTAAGGGAGGGATACCGCCAACTGCATTGAGATCCCAGTTGATACAAAAGGCCCTAAAGAGTGAAGGGACCTAATCAGTGATGCTTAAAGAATGGAAAAATGTGTGTGTGTGTGTTTGTGAAGCTGATGTTTTTCCAGCCCATCTGGAGCCGTCATAGTCCTGTCTGCTGACCTCTGTCGTGAAACGGGTGGCTGTCTTCAACTGTGATGCAATGACAGCAGACATTACTTGTGATTGACAAGGTGGAGTGGATGCCATGGCATGAAATAACAAAGTCCTAGACTTTGGATAACACTATCTGGATCTAAAAACATAAATAGTTCAGTAATTAGTTGGATATTTCACAGAGGAGTCAAACAATTCTGACTATGGAGATTTCACAGGCATTTTCAGACTAATGTCATTTTTTGTCAGTTTATGAATATTCAAAAATTGCATTGGTGTAACCTTCAGTGTTATTAATGTACACAGCTGATGAATCGGACAACCGTGTCCCTCTAAAATTCGTATGCCCACCCATCGCCGACATTAATCATGGCTAACAAACACTAAGCTGTCCCAAATGCACCGGGCATGCAAGACGCCCAAGAAAAGCTTAATCCAAACACACTCTGACATAAACTCTAGGATTTCCCAGGTGTTTGGGAGGCATGACATCACATTGCCTCTGACTGAACACAATGAGGACTTTGAGAGGTGCTGCCTAGAACAGTCAGCAAAACAAGCTCCAAACCATACATCAACAAAAAGGCCCCATCTAAATAATATGGAAAGTGGAGATGAGAGCCAAAACAGTTCACATGCAGTGGAATCCAGTTAACGCCTGGAAAAAATTATAGAAACATTTGAGGTGGGGGCGGTAGGGAGTGGAGGGGACACATCGATGTCTGACAATTTGGAGGGGGGTGTGTGATGACAGCTGAGGGGGGTATAAATATTCAAAGAAAAAACATTCTTTCTCACAGCATGACTCTGTGTAGACATGGGCTACTAGCTTGTCTATTTTTTGATTCTGGGACGCTGGAAACAACTGGGTGTTTGTGTGCGAGCCGTAAGCTGTCAGCTTTACCTTATTAAAATGTCATTGACTCTTAAACTGCATATTTATGCAGTGTTAACCAGTGCCTGATGGCAGAGCTCGCATATAGTTTCGCTCATGCTGGCAGGCTGAGTCAGACAGACTGTGTCACCCAGAGATAAGCTTTATTACACAATGTATGCATAGGGCCTATTTGATTGATGCTTCTCCATTATTATTATGTTCTGGCAAGGTAATGTATTCCAGGCTTCCATAAAAGACCAGTTCTAAATTAGTTGTGTCAAATTGTGGCAGTAGAGGTGTTGGCCCTATCTTTCCTATCTGTACATCGAAATGAGGTTGCGCTGACATTGCGGAGGGGGAGCAGAGGCGATGTTCAGCGCCGTTTCAGCAGCAGGAAGCTCAGCAACCTTGGATTTCTTTCCCATTAAATGATAGCCTTTTTCATTCTCTATGCAACATAATAGCTTTTCATTCCTCACAGTTCTAGGATATCAATTAAAAAGAGAGATGTATTAAGGCTAATAAAAGCTGAAAAAGTTTATTTCAAAAGAGAAATATCTACCGTAATGCATCCTTGATATCTGTTTCACTCCTTCTTTCTAGGTGCTACGAGGGCCTAAATCATCTCAATAATTAGTGAAGCAATGAGAGATTTCTTTCATCCATCTGCATTCCTCATCCTCATTACATATGAAGGAGAGTTGACGCAACCTTGGCCAGACTTTCATTTTATCACTCTCTGTCATCCTACAAGCAGTAAAAAGTGATATGAAAGGTTGTGTTACGACACCATATTTTATTCTCATTTCCCTTCTCTTTTGGCAGCTAATAAGAGTGAGAAAGGATCTCTTCTTTTAGGTCAGACCCTGAGCTTCGCAGTGAGGAATGTAACACTTTGACCAGGTCGAGAACTGGAGGAAAATTGAGAAAAGCATGGTACCAACTAACACATTTACACACATACAACACATTGGTGCTGTGTCTTTAGTTTGTGTGGGTGGAAAGAGTAATACAGTTAGGGTATTACCGGGGACCACTCCTGGGATATATCTACATATATATAACTGTTAGGCCAGATGTGGCTCTGTTTCGATTGTCAGAGCAGTCACATCTGTCAGGGCCCTGCCATCAGTGTATGTGGGTGTCTCCTTGTGTATAACTGTGTATAAATATGTCTATGTGTGTCAGTTTCCCAGCATATGTGGCTGTGTATATGCCTCCGTCTGTGTATATACTATTTGTCTGCATCCTCACTGGTGCTGATGGATCTCAGTTAATGTTCTGCAGCATAGGGACTCTCATCCCTTAATAGCTTTAGCAGTTTCACCCGGTGAAGAGTCCACCTGACTTAAGCGAGGCCCGTGGTAGTCACAGTTCTAACAGTTAGGCAACATTTATTGCTTTGATGGCTTTACTTACTCTTCAGTGATTAACTTTAAGAGACTTTTGTGGTAAAGATAGACATTTAAGACTCATCAGTTCCGCAGTTGAAGGCTGTGCCGGCCCAGCCCAAAAGTGGAAAGAAGAGGTTCAACGAAAGAGTGGAATTACAATTTTGACTGGGTAACACTTTATTTTAAGTTCCCTATTTAATCTTTATACATAGTATTTAAACATTTATTAAATGCTTTATAACACACGACTATGTATTTGTAAGCATATATAAGGACATTTTAATTTGTAGTAGTTTTGAGTAACTTGTCCTTTTAGCACATATGTTATATTGTTACTACTTTGTTTTCTATGTTGCCATTAATTATCTGTTTATATACTAGCATACAATTACAGGGGGAATAACAGTAAAATGCTACAGCTACATGTATGTACAAGTAACCTATATTGCATGAATATGGCAGCAACTGACCACTGACCTTACCCTTAAATGTTTGTTGTATTTCAAAACCTGCTACAAGATTATGCCTCTCTTCAAAAGGTTTCAGATTTTAAAGGCGATCCTAATGATGTCAGCAAGGCTATTTAAGTTTGGATTTCAATATTCAGGCAGAAAAGGTCTAAAGAGAACTGGATATGCTGCCGCCACATAGCCTTGCTGCCCATTTTTCTCAGTGGCCAGGTACAGTACTGAAGCAAAAAAGTTTGTGACATCATCCCATTGAAAAGTCTATGGGCAGAGTAGTATAGTAAGTTGTGGACGGGGCCGGATACTACATTGCATACTGAGTGGGCAGCACAAACTTTAATTCGGAAATACTGAATCTCTAGAGTACCATAATGACAAAGATCAAAAACTCCTAGCGACATTGTAGCACTTACTAACTCTTATTTCAATTATGTGTTTTTCACAGGTCACATTGAACATCATGGTGGGTTTTGTGCGTTCCCAGATTTGGACAGTAATAACAGTGGATCAAATATCCTACCTTTAGCAACTCTATGTGAAGATCCTTTGGGGTGCTGCCACTCTATGTGTAGGTATGCAGATGTATAATTTCTTGTGAATGTTGAAAACCAGGAATGTAAATGACAATGCTGCGTCAAGTTAAGTGGCTTCCTGAGTCTCTTGTTCAAACTTGCAAGTAGAGTCTAAGGTAGCTAATTGGCACCGCGCACTGAAAATATTGTATCCAACCTTTACCTCAAACCTGTTTTTAGGTGAATCAGTAGTCCTGATGCAATATGAAATTACCCCTGCTTTAAAGTGAACAATTATAGAGTTTTCATACCCAGCATAACTAAAGGTCTGGTATGTTAGAAGCTTCTTTAAGCCGCAATACTTTAATAGTGCTCTGACAGCCAACGATTGCTATATTTTAAAATCTAAAACAATAATTTTTGAAGAAGTGACGGCAAAGAGGTTAGAAAAAGATACACTCGGTGGCAGTCACAACAAACACCACCATTTTCACTGCCTTTTGATTATGTGCCGCAGCTAACATTCATGCTTCGACTCTCATTAACGAGTCATCCAAGGCAGGAATTTAATTAGACTTCTGAGGTGTCTGAAAAAGTGAGAAGAAGTTCGTAAATGACCAAGGGCTTAGAATATTTCAAGAGGCACCACCAGGCCAGACGCTGACATTAACAAATAGTCTTCATTACATATTTTCCATTTGACCAGGCGAGATCTTCTCTGACGTAAATTTTGCAAGTGAATGGCGAGAGGTTAGCTCCTCACCTACGCATGAGAGATGAAAGAGGCAGCCTTATTGGCAGTGAGAGATGGTGAGTTTATTGTCCAATTGACAAAGAAAAATCACCTCAGAACATAATTTCCTTTTCATGAGACCTGCTCAGTAATGTAGTTTAAAATGGGAATTTGTGGTTATATGACATACTTAGACATATTTACCTCAGATTTAAAGTGACATAGTGATCCAACGGTTGCCTTAGTGTTATTGTTTGAATCACATTACATCTGTAATCATGAAACTTTTTAATACTTTTTAGACCCAGGGAATTGCTTTGTTGCTTGCAGTTATTAGCACTGCTGACAAACTGCTTCATGTATTAGTTCCTTGCCCCTCAGGACGTCTGGTGGCAACATCAGATGTAACACGACCCCTTCAGACGTCACCCCAAACATACTCATAGACACGCTCATTCTGCCAGTCAACCCAGTTCTCATGACCTCTTTGACAGAAGGAACTAAACTCAGGTGTTTTCGGAGTGTGTGGTTTCTACTCTGGCTGCACCTGAGAACAAAAAAAATGTCTCTAATGTGCCATAAAATCGTTGAGTTAATGTTATAGCGCATCTCATACATGGTCCAGGAAAGAAGGAATGTCTTTGGGGTAAAATTTAAATAGATCAATCTCTTTCCAGTCACTTCAACCATCCATTTGTCATTTGCAATGGATCCCTCTCCAGAGGTACAGCAATATCCGCCATATCCAGCACCACAGACTTGTCTATCTTTGCATCTCTGCTCATATACCCCTTAGGGAGTTCATTATGGGGAAGGAGGGTGGGCTAGGATCTCCAAAAACAGACACTTTTCATACATCATACTGCACACCATCAGGTTTCCCAACTCTGACAGCAGCTACCCCTGTCACCCTCAGCTTTGCTTTCACTAAGAATTATTCTAACTATGCACAATAATCACACAAACTGAGGGTCTTGTTTATCTTGGACGATGCTCTTACTCTCACATGTCCATCAGTGTAGAAGCCGGGGCTGACTTGCAACTCTATGTGGGAGGTTTGAGGTGTCATGCCCCGGACTGATATCACTTTCAAAGAAAACAGGTGAGAGGCAGCGAGAGTAGGCATAACATGATATTGCCGGTGTGTGATGTTTGCTAACCGTGCAACGTCACACTCACAGAAGTTGCTTTAAATGGGTCTGATTGCTATGATATCATCAGAGAAGTGATTTAAGTCCCAGTTGTGGTTGTGCAACGTGCCTCAAAACCACAACATCACATATTCAGTGCTATAGTTAATATAATTTCCATATGGTCTGTGATACTGTATTTTGTCAGTTATTTGACATGAAACGTGGTCATTTGCCAAAATAAAGTGTTGCTACGCTGGATATGCTGTACTACATCAGGCAAAGGCTATTCAGTGGAACACAAGCACCACAGAAACGTCATAGCGTTATTGCAGCCAGGCAGAAAAACACCTGATTCAACAAATGATTGCTCTAATCAATTCTGCTTGGGCTCCATCATCACATTTACGACAGAAAACAGCGTGAAGATATCCTGGCCAGATTGCAGGCCCTTACCCTCAATCCCACACAATTTCAGGCTCAGTTAGCAACATGGAGAATTCAAGCTCACAGTTGGAGGATCTATGCTTTGTGATTATGCTGCCCTGTGGTGGGTAAAACAACCCACATCCTGGCTGTCTTCTTTGGATGTATGAGCAGATACTTATCTGCAGGAAATGGCAGATCAGACTTCCACATATTGCTTTTTAATGAACACAGCACGCTGCTGTCCAATGCCGCTCTAATGGGCTCACATGTGACGCATCATCTGCGCTGGTCATTTGGACGCCAATATCAATCCCATATCACCCTCCACCATCTCCACGTTTTGGCCTTGTCCCAGGCATACACTGAGGTCAAAAGGTCAGTGATGTGCATTTGTTCCTGGACTTTTTGTCCCTCTGTGTAATGATACTATCATCTCTTCCTGCAGCCCAGCTATAGGCACCAAGGACACACTGCAAACAAGACAGAAAGACATTTATTGATGCCTACAGTACGAAAATGTTGAATTGAAAGTGTTAAAATGCCTTTAAAACACAATTTTCCCAATCAGCTTCCTACGCTGAATAATAGAATCCTATGTGAAAATGCAACCTTCTACCAGATATACGTTATTTTTACATTAAATATTTGGGTTACTACTTTGGGTGTGTTTTTCTCACTGGTTTGAACAGGGCAGGGCTCAGTTTTAAAAAAGTCAATGTGACATACTGCTGTGCACTAGTCAGACATTAACAATATTTGGATCTGACTCTAGTGACAGCTGTGGGGCTGTTTGCTTATGTTGCCAGGCCACTGTCAAATAAATCTGATCAAACCACGCAGTCACTATGAAGCTGATTATCTGTGTTGAGCCATGCATAACTCAAAAACACAATGTCAGTCTGTCAGTTGGTGGGTCCGCCACTTTGGTCTAGTTTGAAATATCTCAACAACTATTGGATGCATTGACATGAAATGTGGTGCTGATATTCATCGTCCCCAGATGATGACTTTGATGATTCTTTGAATTTTCCTCTAGTGCCACCAAGTTCACATTTGTGGTTTTGAGTGACAAATACTGTAAAGATTGCCATGAAATTCAGTCATGTCCCCTTCTGAATAGTAATAACTCTTACATATTTGGTTTCTGATTGTCTAATAATTTGGTCTATGATAAAATACTCACAAAAGCAATGACATTCCCATCAGTCCCAGCTGTTGTGTTTTGTGCTGTCACATGTTAGCATGCTAACACACTCAACTAAAATGGTAAATAGCTCACCTGCTAAACATGATAGCATTGTCAACTTTGATTGTTAGTTATTTAATGAATGTTTTATGCTACAAATAAATGCCTTAGATCTGAAACCAAATTCTCAGTGGTGTTAATCTGTGAATATTTATCTCATTTTAAAACAATCCATAATGTCAGACACCTGGTCAAAATTTCCCATGTGGGGGTGTTTAAAAGTTGTTGACTCAAAGTCACCATGGCATTATATTCAAGGTGCCGAGTGCATTTGGAGATGACTTTAGATGATTGTCCTCCTGTTTACAATACAACAGAGCCAGCCATATGTGCCATTAACCTTTTTTGTGCCCACACCAGCTTGTCTTTAAACCCGATTACTAGCCTACAGAGATGGACATACAGCCACACAACCTTCGAACACTAACAGTGCCTCCCTACCCCTCCCCTCCAGCTTCTCTCATAATCAGCTGCATCCTGCTGCCTCTCGGAGGAAGGAATGCGACACAAAATGTAACGCACCACATACAAGATGGTGTGAGACTCATTTCACATACAACAGCACAAGCTTTAGCATTGCACAATAATTGTTTAATTGCTTTTGCGTTTAAAAATATTCCAACATGCAAACATCACACAACTTAACAGATTTTTAATTAAATGTTTATCGGTTTACATGTGTGGTGTATTAATTACATTCAATCTCCTCCTCTGCCTGTAGCAAACATCAGCAAACATAAATCTGAAGATAAAGCATTGATGAATAGAAAGTAATTGCCTGTTTGCTTTATTCAAATTGGTTGTATGTTGACATTTTGAGTCTATTTAGAGAAACAACCCACTTCAGATGAGCATTAATCTGATTAAGAGCACAATTTATTTGAGTTTCCGTGCTCAATAGAAACCCTTCCTGTTGAGTGCGCGGCCTGCCAATGAGGCAGAAGAACTCAACCTCGATGAATGGCCAACAGCTGTGTATATAGAACGAGTACATTTCCTCTCGCAGTGAAAAAAACCCACCCCGTTTCAGTAAAACATTGAGTCACTGCTCACACACTTCACACATATGTGCACATACAGTGTTTGAAATCTGCACGATGTTCTTAAACATAGTGCAGATTGAGTGCAAGATTTCACTTTTTCTATATATTCTTTAATGTATATGTATTAAAATATCTGATTGGATGTATAATAATTGCTCTCTGGATGGTATGTATTGTATAATTTTAGTTTCCTTGACTAACATATCTAATTGAGCTCTTTAGTGGGCAACGCTACTTTAACTTTATTCAATATGTGAGTTTTAGGATATGAACTTCTGGAGCCAAGGTGCTACACAGCTTGTGTAGAAATTTGTGACGCTGATCACAGTTCAGGGATGGAAGTACTCATAAATTATATATATACAATTTCCATGTGTAAATTTTTCTTTTTTTCTTTTTCTTAACTAGCTGCATCTGTTTCTAAATACATTTTCCCTGTGGAGTGTTGTACTTACCTGACAATATTTCAATATCCTGCATGAAGTTTTAGCAACATATTTAAATGCATATGCTTATATTAATAGAATAGTTGTCCAAAGCTAAATATGAATATTATCTTGAAAATAAATAAAAAAATGTAGGATTTTATTGCCACACATTTCCGGTCGAGAAATGTAAAGCCATAATATTGGCAGTAAAGATGCCTCCTCCTAACTGACAGCTCCCCAAACCTCAGTTCATAAACCTGTCTGGAGATTATGTGCATGGCTGAGACACACAGTCTAACTACTTGGCCAGCTAAGCGATGGAAACTGTTTCCTCACGACTATATTCTCACTGTTGATGGTGCATTTGAGAGAGCTAATGCACCACTCCAGGTATGGTTTATACATTTCTATGAAACAAACAATCAGACACAAATAATTCAGCCATTCTTTATTTGGCATCTCCTTGGCACACATTTGCTTTCCCATGGCATTTATTCAATATGCAAAGTAAAATGCAAGATTATATTCAAAGGACAATAAACATTTTGTATTTGTACTCCTTTAAACTTAAAACCCAACTCTGCATCCAAGATTCCAAAAAGGCTGCGTCAGTGTAGCCATAGTGCTGCAATTTGGATAAACGGTGAAGATGAAAGCCGAATTACGATTTTACATGCCTTCTAGACTGCTTGCACATTTTCTAAAAGTGCCCATGTCTGGGTGTGTAATTACACACTAAATGCTGCTTTTTTCCCTTTTTTGTTTTGTTTTGTTTTTTTCTTTAAAGGAAATATGTGTCACTGCACAAACATGAAGCTCTCTTCAAAATGGGCACAGTGCACAGGGCACACCCAGACTTAGAGTCCACACTCAGACGCCACTGAGGACAACAGCGTTATCAGACTAATCAATGGTCGACATCAGTGTTCCCGCCTTTCTTGGCCTATGTTCTCTTAAAATGAAGTAAAGTGTGGCTGTGTGTGACCCCTTAGAGCCCTGTTTGTGAACTTGTGATAAGTTAAACATAAAAATGACTTTGATATGAATACTTTTTAGAAGCTTGAAAACCAGAGCTGTAAAGAGACTCTGTGAATTATCGAAAATGTTGTACATAAGCACAACTTTGACTTTAAACTTCTATTTCACTACATTGCAGTATTAGGAAATATACTTTTTACTTCACTAAATTAATTTCACAACTTTAATTAGTTAGCATGTTTAGATTTTTAAAGAAAAA
Source organism: Scomber japonicus (assembly GCF_027409825.1). Lineage (NCBI taxonomy): Eukaryota > Metazoa > Chordata > Actinopteri > Scombriformes > Scombridae > Scomber > Scomber japonicus. The sequence goes on along the minus strand of NC_070597.1, from coordinate 8,496,428 downwards.
TATATCACCATCTTATAAAATATGATTTGTTATAGATGGAACTACCCTGTAAGTTTATAAGGTAATTAAAATTAAGAAGATTTTTACATAAATTATTACATTGGATTAAAATGCATTTTGTGACCTGGTAGTCTGCTTGTTCGTATTTTTGTTCTTTTTCTTTGTGTTTAAAAAAAGTTCATAAATATTTTTAGTTTTTAAATTCATGTTTTTATAACAATGATCCAATATATAAAATTATATAAAAATATATCACTTATATTTTGCTCACAGTACTGTTGTATTTTATTTAAGATTTTGAAAGCAGGATGTTTACACTGTGGTATTAATACTATTTATAAAGTAAACACTCTTCTTCAACTAATTGATAAAAGTATTTATTTAAATAGTTTACAAGAAAAAAACGAATGATAAGAGAAGTCAGAAAATGAAAAATGATTTGCTGTTTAAGTTTGTTTTCCATTAATCATGTCTAAACCCTTTGTGACCCTTTTGGGGAACTAATACATTTCAGTTTGATGGTTCCTTCAATAACTGTAAAAATAAATAAATAAAATGTGCTTTCAACAACTTTTCAGAATCTATTCACGGAAATAAAGAGAATCTGACTTTTAAGCATCGCTATTTAGCAGTACGACACGAAGGGTGTGAAGCCATCTGACCTCTGTGAGGGAATGCCGAGTGTCATCACGGTTGGTTTGAGGGGGTCGAGCATCTTTCCAGCATCAGGGAGACAGAGAAAAGGCATGGGGTGTGATTTGTTAAATGCGGGACACCCCCATGTATTGTTCTGAAAACATGGGGGGACATCTGGCGCTAGCAATACAGCCCAGTGTTAAGGTCTCCATCCTCTTTCTCAAGCAGTGAGCTGTGCAGTATTGAAGCACTGCCTGCACATTCTCATGCTAATACCCAAAAGGCAAGAGCAGATGTGAAACATTTGGTTCTGTTCCTGTTCACTTGTAAAGAAATAATGTGGCCTGTTATCATTATTTCACTTTTTTGTTCTTCTATGTGTCATAAAAAAAGAGTTCATGGCAGAGGCCATCTTCCTTGGTGGCCTGACTTGAGCTACATGTGGCGGAGAAATGGTCCCTTGTGTGTTGTGAAGACCCAAGAAATACTTTTAGAATCTCATCATGCTGGTACAAGACACAGTTGGGGGTGATACACTTAACATACCTTAGCTAACATTGATTTAAAATAACCCCTGCAACCATGGGAGCTGCATGTGCACAGAACTGGCATGTGTGTGTGTGTGTTTTGCTTTAAAATTAAGGAGTGAGTTTTTGTATATTAATGTGTGTATATGGCTATTGTTAAACGTGTTTCATTAATATTTGCACATAATTGTAGTTTCTATTGCGTTGTGTGTGCAGCAACCCCCCCCCCCCTCCTACCACTACGTCACACATAATTATATTTTGTATGCTACATAAAAAATTCCTTCCAATTTAGCTGAGATGGTTAATGTAGCTGTGTCCCCGCCCATCTGGAACATAATTGGCTCCCATCTCCTTTTCCCTTCTCCTCATTGGCCAGGGATGTGTCTGTCAACCCACCTGACGTGCAAGACAAGTTTACAACTCTATACACGTGCTGCTGGTACATCAGGGCTCGTGGTGGCATCCTAGAAGGAGCAAGCGAAGAAGACACTTAATTACCTGAAGTCGTTGTGCAGTGGCGGGAAGCACCTGCTCGCTTTTCCTCAGGCTTCCTCAGGCTTCATCTTTCTCACCTGTGCGCAGCAGGTAGGCTAGTTATCATTTTTTTCTTTTCTTTTTTTTCTCTTGGAGGAGACAGAGGTGTTGTCCGCAGCACACTGTGGATGAGAACTCACTCTTGGGTTTCTTCATGGCAAGAAGACTCAACAATGTGTGCCTAGCATGGCTGTGGCTCCTTCACCGACCACCCAGGGACCGGTATGGCTTTTAGCCGCATCAGTAAACTGGACCCCCCGTCCCGAGGCATCTTCAGGAAAGCGGCGGTCATGCTGGGCTCCCTCCTCACCTCTCTCTTCCTCCTGCACTGCCTCGCCGACCGCCACAGCACCACCTTACCCTCACCGGTCAAACACTCCCCCAGCCGGCTCTTCGAGGACTTAAGGTCGCAGAGGACTAAAAGGCTGGTGTATGAATGGACCGCCGGGTCGGAGCTGACGGACTACGGGGCCACAAGGCGCTCCTCTCGGGTCCTAGCGGATGAGCGCGCGGGGCAAGCTTTGGAGGTGTCAGAGGAGTCTCTCATCCTGCCTCCGCCGGATTTAGTCGCCTCCAGAAAAGTGTCGCCGAGGTTTGCAGGTAAACTCAGTCCGCTTGGGGAGGGAAGCAAGAAGCTGCCACAGGCTCTCATCATCGGGGTGAAGAAGGGAGGGACCCGGGCTCTGCTGGAGTTCCTCCGGGTTCATCCGGACATCAGAGCCGTAGGAGCGGAGCCGCACTTCTTCGACCGCAACTATGAGAACGGACTAGAGTGGTACAGGTGAATATTTAACTACATTCATTATAAAAGGAAAAGAAATCCACTTTAAAGTCAGAGTTTAAACACTTTTTCAGACCGAGATAAATCTTTTATATTAGTTTCCATCATCACACTAATAAGTTACTGCAAGGATAGGATATTAAAAATACATCAATTAATGTTCCTCTTAAAAATCTCGGCTCAACTTCTGTATATTGTTATTAGTCATTAAATTGCCACGCTGATGGATTGTGTTTATCCAACTTTTTATTTTGCCAACCACATCACTGATAAAGCTTAGCTCTGCACAATCCAGAAATCTTTATTTAACATCTCAACTTTTATAGAAGTAGCCTAATTGCTGCTGGAAGGGTCACCGTGGACAGCCTGTTGATTTATTACGCTACATTAGGCCTGCTTTCATAAGATGTTATCAGTCTGCTCATTTTGCAGCAGATTTTTAGGGTTAACTGCCTTTTAAGTTGCTCTGGTCAGGGCCATAGTGGAATCACGGTTTACAGCTTGATTAGGCTGGGAAATAAGACAAGGTTCAATCAAACTATTTGGTTTTGAAAACAAGTGGCAGTTTTCTCTGTTGAATCATTTGTGTGTTTAGCCTACATGTTTATTCCTGCATGTAAAACTCCAAACAAGTTTCAGTGCAATTTCATCAACTTCACATCATTTCTAAAATTAGTAGATTTCATGTTTATTAGATAGATAGAGATTTTTGAAGGCTATTTTTTCAGTAAACAGGAGATTGATTGACTTTCAGTATAACTTATTTTCCAACTTTACTTTGTCTTTATATGTGATTTATTGCCTTTTATATATCCTATAAACACACAGACCATAATCATGCTTGCTGGTACAAATTAATGTAATTATTTACATAGTTTTTGTAAATTTGTCCTGCTGCAAACTTTTTTTCTTTTTAAGTCTAGTGGAGCTTCTAATCTAAATAGTGAAACAGTGTTTTCTTCTCTAAAAAGCCTAACTTAATGAGCGTGAAGAAAGTGCAAAACACTCAATGAAATTTGTAAATTTTGTATATATTTAATTTGTATATTGACTTTAAAATTTCAACTTTGTATGGTGTCTTGAATATTTACAATAATAGATTTAATTTAATTTAGTACAACCAGAATAGTATCAGAAAACATTCTTTCCTTTTTTCTTTCTTTTTACAAACCCCATGAGGTAGAAAACTCAACTCAAGTTAAAAGTTTTGCAGACCTTTTTCATTCCAAAAAGGCTCTTTCAGTCTAAATTTGCTCTCGCATATTCAGTTACAGCCGTGCCTGATAAAAGTGAAACTTTAGAGAAACTCCGATCCCACATAAACACACATTTACACTCCGTCAACGTCTCACCATCTCCTCGTGGAGGAGTTTGCTGCGTTGGCCTCGCTCAAGTCGAATTTGTGATTGATTTCATCTGTCACTGCAAGTGTGGGTGAGTGAATGTTGTGTGTTCACATTTCCACAGGCCTGTGGGGAATAATGGCTCTGCCTCTCAGTGGTTCTCTGTCTAATGGGGCATTGCCGACATTGCAGCTCTGTTATTAAGAAGGATTAGGGCTATAATGAAAGGTTACCTGAGTGTCTCTGGAGGTATAATTCACCTTTTGATTGAGTTAACACTACACACAGCACCCTCTAAAAGCCTGGAGACAAAACTTTTACTCTCGCTCACCGACAACTCCCTCCAGACCCTTCTCCCTCACCCCCCTTTTCCTCTCCTCCCCCAAACATTCTGGCTCTCTCCCATCTCCCACTCACACACCTCCCTCTTTGTGCCTCTCTGAGAGTGAACATTCTCTTTTCGCCATCACTCTTTCACACCCTTCTGTTTACCTATTCATCCATTGTGGGGTTTTATATCCATGAGGGTCCCATCTATCCCGAGGAGTTGCCAAGATTCTCTGGAATTTGGACCGTGCCTCCAAGGATAGACCTTAGTGCCGGTTCCCCTTAATGCTGTCCATTTAAAACAGAAGGACCCTTGAATTGAAAAGAGGAATAAATAACTGTTATAACAGCGTGGCCCACTCTGCAGGAGTTCATCTGTTCCGAGCACTCTTGTCAACTCTCCTCAACTACATTGAGTCATCCTCTTGATGGCCTTTGTGTTTGCATGGAAGTGTTTGATTAAGTCTCATACAATTGCATCTATTGGCTTGAGGTCATATAGAGGTGTTTTTTGCACACTTCAAAAGTGCTTGTCAAAAGCAGGAAATCAGTCTGATTGCAATCACTTAAACTTAATGCGACCCCTCGTCAAAATCGTCACAATCAGGGTGATGTGGAGCCACACGTACAGTGCTGCCGGTATAAGATTTCAAGGCTGTAAGAATTTTTTTAACTCATCTGACACATGAAAGTTTGAAAGCTTACGCGTCAAGATTTAGGAACAAACTCCCTCGACGCACTCATCACAATAATACTGTCCCAAAAACAAAAGACAAAGAAACAAGTGTTTGTGTTTGTAGAAAACAAGGCCAGATTTTCCGTGACTAATCAGCACGTCCAATTTGCTTGAATTATGTGATTCCTTTCATGAACAACACTGAATACTTAAAACGTAGAAGCTTCCGTCTCAGGAGCCTCTTTGTTTATTGTCAAGGCCGATATGTGTCCTCAGCATGAATCACTCTCCTCAGTCCCTATGGGAATGTGTGGAACATACTTTAACACCTCTAAGCTCTTAATGTGACGTGGCAACATCTCCAGCCTCCTCTTCCAGCTTTCCCAGAATTATACTTGTCTGGCTTGTTATGGGAATTTCCATCAACTGCCCCCGAAAAAGTAATTCGAACACCCAAAAAGCTATGATGCAAAAATCTGTAATTTATTGGGAAGGATAAAAGTTGCTGTTTGACAGGGCGGCTGTCAGAGCATGAAACATTGGTAGCTTTAAACTTTTAACTCCACTTTTTATGTGTTCAACGACTGTGAATAGTTGTGTAAAATTCCGTCTCACCATCTGCGTTTATTCAGATCTTGGTAATGACTTTATATATTTATTTTTTTCTACATTTCAATGAGTTTTTCCAGATATCTTATTCAGCATGTTGGCTTTACCTTGACCAAAGAGGAGTGTAATCATCTTTGCTAATGTGCCTCCACTAAAGGTATTTCTCACTAAAATCTCATTCTCGGTTTTTCATAAACTTTTTATCACGAAGACAAAAAGTCCCAGTTGTGTACGCCTGGTAAATTCAGGCCTTTTGTTAAACAGGAAACCAACACCCGGGCGACAGTAATTGCCCAGTCAGTCAGTGTTACATTTCACTGAACATTTCTCAGCGCTGTATCCGTATAATCACACACAACCTGTTAGGCTTTTGTTGTGGAAATGGACACTCCGAGTGAACAAGGAGGTCAAACACAAATACTGTGAAGTAAGGCAGAGGTCCATGCTACAGAGTAGTCAGTATTATGTTTTTAGCCTACTTGGGTTACTGAACTCCCAGCTTTCACCTGTCTAGACCCTGCCGCACTTCCCGTTTGATGTCTGTTTCACCAGATCCCTTAATGGGTTAATTACCCTTCATAAAAACATGCGTGACCCGTTAAGCACGAGGGCAGTCTGCCGTCGGCTCCGCCACACACATATTAATGTGGATACACACGAGCAAAAACAGTTTTCAGTGCAGGAATACGTTTACACACAACGAGGCTTCATGTGTGCTCTCCAGCCCTCTGAACTGAGACAGACTTTAAACAGTCTAAAGCAGAAATACATATGTAGGAAATAAACAGGTGTGTATCAGCAAATCTTTTGTGTAATGTTGCAGTCTGTGTTTATCTCAATGTGTGCTCACTCCAGCTTCTCCTCCTAATGTGTTCTTTATGTATGCATTACTGAAAACCACCAGAGAGCAAATGAAAAGAGCATGCTCTGCTAGAAAAGCTGAAAAATCATATTAAATTAGGGGTTTCCCTGTTCATAAAACTGGCCTTATTTGAAAAGAAGTTCTGTAATGGTAATAAAAAAGGGGGTCTTAATCATAAAAGCAGTGACCCTGTGGGGACTGTGTGCTAGAAAGCGGTACGGTTGTGTGGCCTGATCTGTATTTCGGTGCGGTAGTGGTCCGTGTGGCAAGACAGCCTCAGATGTGGATATGCATCTATTTTTATTTTTTTCTGCTTCTTCTTTCTTCAAATGCAATTCAAGAAGCAGATGTAAATGTGTGGAATAATATTACGTTCCTGTCTGTGTTTAAATTCCATGAATGCCAGTTTTTCTTTTCTTTTCTTTTGTGATTAGCATTTTTTTCCTATATTAGTCTTGCCATTTTGGTATGTTGACACAACTCCATTAAAAAAGAAAAAAAAAACATGCTAAGAAAATAAAGTCCCATTTGTCAAGTGCTGACGATGAAAAGCTGTTGAATTCCCAGCATTTGAATTGAGGCTGACATCCAAGTTTCCCATATGTTGGCCATGTTTAGTGCGGATGTCAATTAATTTTGTGGCAGGGTTTTAAAACTGTGTCCTTGTTTGCTGCTGCCTGATATTTTACTTGTGTTGCTGAGCATGAAGAGTAGCACTCGGTATTGTAACTTAAATTTCATGAATCAATTCGGTTTCCATTTCACAAGGTGCCGAATCGATTCAATTCAATTAAATATTGATCTGGTTCGGGATATTTCACTTTCAACACCAATTTAGTGCATATGTGAAGGAGATTCATAGAGAACTGATGCTGTAAATTGTACAAGCAACTCTCCAACCTGGTGCATTATTTGAAATATAATGCTTACTGTACTAGAGCCTGACCAATGTATGGGTCAGCTGCTAATGGCCTATTGTGGATATATTGGCATTGGCTGATATGTTGTCTGATAAGTGCTGATTTAAAAAAAAAGAAAGAAAAGTAAATTAAAATTATATTGGCAGTATTTTATGCCTAGCTGATCATATTTCTTCAATCCAATTTAATATATATGTACAGGTATTTTTTGTTGTATGTGTTTGTTTAATTAAAAGTTATTTTATAATGATTGAATTCCCAGTGCATTGATGTCATTTTATACAATACATTTTATTATGAAACTGTAAAATTTGATGCGTCTATTACATATCTTTGTCACATGTGTTTGATAATCACATTTGAGGGATCATTGCAATAAAAGTGTTGGTTAGATTATCAGAAATGTTTTACTTCCTTATATCGTTATCAGCATCTACCCCAAAAGTCCAGCAATGTTAGAGAAGAATTGACCCCAAAGTATCTATTTAGTACTATTTATTTAACATGAGCAGCACACTACAGCAGTCAATACAATATAGTGCAGTCTCTACAGCTATTGAGTACTAAGTGACCAGATAAAAATAGTTAGTACTAGTTCTAGTACTAGTCCCGATAGTAATATTTCACCTCCATTTTGCACATCTTACATATGGCTTGGTTTTTATCGAGCTCTTCTCTGTCTCCATGGTTTTTAAATCCGAAATGCAACCAGACATCTGCCTTTAGGCTTGGCGCTGCCCTCAGTGGAGCAGCTCCCTACATGTTTTTTGATTCAGCTGAGGTTCACTAGTCTCTCACATGGCCACATCTCAAATGTACGAATAACCAAAGTTTGACCACGCAAGACTAACGGGGTTAAAGCTTCTCGCCATCCATGGGAAAAGTCATTCATTAAAATATTGACCACAGGATTTTACAAATCAATATCGCATCATTCAAATGAAGATTCATTTGAATCAGAAAATCTTTTTTTTTCTTTTTAAACTCATTTGGAGAGGTTGGCAGACCATTGAAGAACATGACACAACTCTAAATGGGAGAGGCTAGATGTTAATAGAGAAGAAATTCCTCAACGTTGTGTGTCTTATAGGACAGTAAAATAGTTGCAACAGTTGCCTAAATCAGCTGGTTCCTATAATTTAAGCAATTCACACACACATATGCAGAATTAGTAAAAACAGACAAAACAAGTTCCAACATGCGTGTGTACGTGTTTACTGTGTGCCTGCAGCAGCATGTCATGACAAAACAACACACCAGCTGGAACATGAGGCCGTGTGTGTGTGTGTGTGTGTGTGTGTGTGTGTGTGTGTGTACTATGCGTCCATATTTATGAGAGAATGCAAACTGTAAGCACCTCCAGGGTACTTTTGGCGCTCGCTGCTCGCCCTTGGATGTCACCCAGAAAGGAATACAGCAGTGACATGTTCCTCAGTTTTTAAATAGAGAGATTTAGTTGAAAATAGTTCGGTCTTCACCACCCAGGCCCTTTGCACCGCTCTGCATACCAACATTTGAATACTTCACTTGCCAATCTGGATTTATATAACCATATCAGCCAAAACCATGTGGAACATCCTGGTGTTATGTGTCTGTGTGTGCAAACCCTTAAAAATGCTTCTCTGCGGTCTCTTTATAGAGACTTTGAAAGGAGCCATTTGTTTTAGCTATTCTCCAAGGCACATTCAAGATTTTTAAAACAGATTTACCCATTTCCCCTAATTGTTCCCTTGTTTGATTTAGCCTGTTTTGACGCTGCAATACAAAATACCATGCAGTTATGAAATATTCTCAGAGGTCCCGTGAAATGGCTTCGGATGGCAATTTTCTAATGTAGTTAGGCACGTTTCATCATGAACAGGATGTTGGAATGGGGCTTATTTCGGAAGGGAAAGATTATAAACACTGAGAGGAGATTCCCAGTATATAAAACCTGCAGGTCTACCATTAAGTTTAAAATTAAATCATTTCCAAAATAAACTACATTTGGCTAGACTGTCCCAAAATTTATATGCTCATTGAATGTGTTCTTTAAGTACAAGATGTATGTGCCAAAAATTTTGAGCGTTTCACAAGAGAAGATGGAATTTCCATATAAGTTAACTAAAATTGATTTTTTTGAAATATATGTGGCATATAATGATGAAAAAGCAGAATGTTTACAGAATTAGATATTGAGTTAGTGAGCAAAACTACATCTGCTCACATGAGAGCAGGTTTGAGGAAGGCAGGTGGAGCAGAGGCCACAGCAGAGGTGCAGGGGTCACAGTTGGGGTTGTAGAGGGCACACACACAGCGGACGTAACGTGATCACCAGAGACCTCCTGAGCATGAGCTCTGAGCTGCCTTTGGATTGTGAAAGTGATTATCGTGGGGTATAATTGTAAAACCGGGAAACTCACCTCCTGCTGAAGGCATGTAACCCACCGACGACTGCAGTCCTCCCCCCTTGCCAACTCCTTGACCTCCGCCACCCCCTCCGACATCTTTGCACGCCCTTAGCAGCTGAACCTAGGAGGCCCCATGCAGGGGAGGTAGATAGAAGCTAGGGGGCTATCCAAAGTAGAGCCTGTCAGCAGCTGCCCTGTGGCATCCTGGGAATCTGCCCCCCAATGGGTGGGTGAGGACAGGTAGCAGGTGCAGGGTTTTGCTGCAGACACCACCTGGATCTCACACCTGATGTATTCACCTGATGCCACTAAAATAGAAACTGTTTGTTGTGTTCTTGTAACCTAGCAAGTTCAAGGAAGCTTTTGGTCCAAATATTTCACATCTCAGGGATCAGGAACCCCTGAAACTTTGATGAACATGTGCAGAAAGGGAGTGTGATTGATCACGGTCAGGAAGGTCACCAAGGGACCTGCCACAGAATGTGCCACCCTCAGAGTTCACAATGCCAACAGATGGTACTGTAACATTTGGATCAGGTTGCATTGTTTCTAGGATTTTGTTGTTTATTCACTTTTGAGTTTCTGTGTACTCTAGACAGCAACCTGTTTGACCCCATCGTATCTCGGGCCCATTCAGCTTAGCAGCTGTTGGTCTTTTTATGAGGTATTAGCCCCTACATTATGAAGCATTAATTCTGGGTTCATATTTCAAAAGGAGCACTTGAGGTCACTTCTTTTGATTGTGCTTGACTGTAAAAAAAATAATTTTCACTATAAAGCTACAATGTGCTTTAATCATTTCTGTCGTCTTATTGTTTCTGATGGAGAAATGTGAGATGTTTGACCTTTTCGAGACATTTACTTCATGTCTGCAGCTCGGTGTTCTATTTTCAGGCAATATACCTTTACTGGTTTAGTGGTTTTCAAGCAATGTCCATGAATGTAAGTGATGTTTATTTTCCTTGAACTCCATGGAAAGCTGCCAGGTAATGTTTTCTAACATAGCAGCAGTCCTGCCTCCAAGCACTTCACAAGCAGTAAGACTGAAGTGAAACAAGACTGGGTCAAAATATGTGGCTGGACTGTGTATAAAACCCCAGAGGGTTTTAATTTGAAACAATGGATACAGAAAGAGGTGACATGTGGCGACCAAGGCCTGGTATATCGGGCTTTGATTGAAGCCAATTTGAAATAAGGCCTTTCTCAATACCAAGTACACCAAGTTTGGACTTGTGTACTTGCTACTTCTGACTTTTGACTCGTCTGACTTAGGAATACAAACTCTGATGACAGGAGGAGGCAGTACAATCATTCTGCCCCTGAAACAACAGCCTACTTGCTGAGAGAACCAGCTCAGCTTCAACACAACTACCTGACCACATTGTGACAAAATAATCTCAATTCAAAGCTCCACAAACATTTTTTTCCCTCAAAATTAACTTCAGTGACAGAGACATGCAGTAAATTGTTATTCAGTCTGTAATTTAGCTATACTAAAAATCCAAACTGTTATGCAGCTTAATAAAATAAAACAAAATTTAATATAGACTGTTCTCTTTATGTTAATATTTATTGAAAGGTGGTGATATATGTACACGAGCCCCAGCACTGTAGTTCTGTCCAGTAAAAACATGAAGCTTCACTTTACATTCAAACTAATGTGGCAGCTACAGTTGTTAGATTTCATCAAGACCCAACATTTACCCTCTAAAAGGAATTATATCATATATCAAAATGCTACAGAGACATTAAAGCCAGCGGTAAATTACCAAAGAGCTGTACAGATCAGTTCATTGGATCATATTCTCCGCAGGATGACGATGAACCGGCCCGATCATCGTAGGAGTCGGGCTGCCAGCAGCTGAGATAACCGGCTGCTCTTATTCAGCCAACGGCTTCTCACATCTCCAAAAATGCTGGAACAAATTTCCAAATAGGAATTATTTAGATAAACTGACCACATATTGGGAATCTAAATGGTTATTTTCTCACCTGAATAAAGTGACATATTGCTAGTCCTATACAGAGAATATTATAGCATGTTTTAGCCTGGCTTAATATCTTTTGGCATCGCTGCCAGTTAATGCCAAAATTAATTTTGGGATATTAGACCGCCCTAAGCTTCAGCCACCTTCAAGTGGTGGAACTTCATCACTCAGTATCTCCCTAAGTCAGTCAGTCATTGACAGACATTTGTGTTTATTGGGCTGGCCAGTCCAGCCAAAAAGAACAAATCATGTTTGCAATTTTCTTCCTGCACTACATTTCTGTTCCTCTACTGTACGTCTCAGTTTTTTGTTCTTGGCAGTCCAAGGTTGATGGAAGTTAAGTGTTATCCTTCCACAAACAAAGAGAGACTGTAACCCTATCATTTGGCACTGGAGACTCAAGGGGCTTTAGACTAGACTGTTTCAGCTGTCTTCGTAGAAATGAACTAAACAAACCACAAAACAACCTCCAGAATTCATGCATATCAAGACTTTCAGAGGATTTGCCAGAATGCTTTAGGATTTTAGAAACGTGCAGCCAAACCCACGTTATTTGGGCACAGAAGGGCTTGGTAAATGATGCATGGATGGAGCATGTACATGTTACAGCCCTCAGTGGTGCGGATTGGCAGGTAAACCAACGCCTCAGCGTGATGGATCTCTCTTTCCCATCTCACAGGCAACAGCTTTATCACAGGACAGGGAGCCCTCCGCATTTTCCACCAGAGAGCAAAAGACAGAGACAGAGAGAGAGAGAGGGAGAACCAGAGCTATGGAAAGCATGGGAACCAATAAAAAGAAGGAAGCCCTCTCCTCTTGGGTCCACCGTTTTCCATTCCAACTATAGTGTTTTCTTTAAAATACTTTTGCCACAGATTCCTCGTTTTTCTGGCACAGGTCTCCGTCCTGTATTTCAAGTCCCTGCAAAATTAAAAAACATTTAAGTGTTTACTACTTAAGGAAGTTGGAGGTTCATCTTTCCAACCCTTTACTTCCGTTCATTCAGTAGGAAAACTCTTTCACTCTTTTCAAGGGTCTTTTTTTTGGCTTGCTGGCCAAACATGGAATTATTTCCTTTTCTGCCTCTGTGCTTAAAGGCATGGACTCTGACACACTTGCCATGTGTGCTATCTGCAGCTGCCTGTGTGGCGATAGGATGGCACCAAACATCCTTTTTCTCTTGCTCCATCGGGGCATGGCCAGTGCCAGTCGCCTTGGCAGAGTCCTGCCTGCAGACATGGGCAGAGAATATGCCAGACGGCACCTCAGGCACAACCTCTATTTGACTGCCCAACCTCTGTCTCCATGCAAAACAGAGAATTACACTGTAGCTAAGCTTGAGAGAGAGAGAGGGAGAGAGTGTGTGTGTGTGTTTTTGTGTGTGTGTGTGTGTGGCTTTTGGAGTCCATCTGAAAACGCGGGATTGGCATTTTTTTGGCATGACTGACAAAGAGGCCAGCACATTATTTCTTTCAGATGTTATTTTGGAGCTTTCAGCACTTCTACATCCAGTGTATTTTGTATATTCCTGCTAGATGACGAACAAAGAGTTGCATGGTAGTGATGAGTGAAATAAAACTTGCTGAAGATTAGGGTTTGGCAGTACTATAGACCATGACCAGAAATCCTGCACAATTTTTAAAATAGCTAATAATGGAGGTGGTGAATGGAGAGAGAATGACAGAGTGGCATTTAATCTGCCTTGAGAGCAATTTTTATTCAAACAGAAGCACTGCAGATCCATTGCATGTGCGGTTTTGAACAGCTACCTGGTTCCTCAAGTAGAAATCCAGCTGTTCAAACAAATCCTACATAAAGTCTATTGTATTTCCCCATTTGAAAGGTTGCATTGCACAAAAGAGTAATTCACTGTGCTCTATAGAGGGATTTATCTTTAGAAATGATCAATTAACATGTATCACAAATATCCTATGACCTCAGGTTTAATCTTTTTTTCAAATGCTGAAAGTCAAACAAGAGTCACTGGAATCCCAGCTGCTCTATTTTTATTTTTTTCAATCGTTTTATTCATTTGGAGAAAAGATGGCAGACAGCTTTTACTCACTAACCAAGTGCCTGACTGCTTGATTAAAGAGAGGCATGTGTTAGAAAATGAGTTTGCCACCCCAGACCCGTTCATTGATAGATGGAGTGCAACAGCATAGGCTGTGTCTTTTTACATAAAGATGGAAGAGGGTGATAAAGGTTCTGTGTAGCGCACAGGCCGTGATTGATATGCCCACAGAGGGGTGCAGGGAAGCCACCCAGTAATTCAATTAATCTTAACCTGAACACTAGTAATTGCTACTGTAACTAGGTCTGACTGTACATTAGACAGGAGGGAGATTGCTGTCAGAGGAACATGTCCAGTTAATAGAAGTAGGAAGGAACATCCTCGGTGTTCTGGAGTCGCACAAAAGGGCTTCTTTTTTTCACTATTATCCTTTCTCTTTAGATGAGGATTTGCATGTTAATGAGAGGAGTGCGGAACAGATTTCCTCAGTTGTGGACCAGCATGAGAAAAGTGAGAGATGAACCATGGCAGGGAAATTATGGATGCAAAATCTTTAGGAGCAGCTTTTCGCTACCGTTCAGAAGACACATATTCTCCCAACAGAGTTATGTAATCATCTGTGAATAAAATGTCAGTTTAAAAGAATAGTCTGACATTTTGGGGAAATATGCTCATTCACTGCCTCGGCAAGAGTTGGATGAAAAGATACTACTCTATCTGTTTGGTTAATATGAATCTACAGTCAGTTGCCATTTAGTAGAAATAGTAGACTGGTAACAGGGAGAACAGCTGTTAACAAAGTCCACCTATCAGCAACTCTTAAGCTAATTATTTAACATGTTTGTATAACAATGACCATGTGTTTGACTATTTCTTAGCTGTGTGCAAAGACTTCCTTGTGTGTTACCCTAAACCACTGTGAAACCACAAATTGCTATTTTCTTCCTGCTGCTTTTCATCCAACAAACACAGGTGTATCCTTTATTGGCTTAAATGATGGGACCAGGTCATTGTTTCTCTATTCTTTTGTGTCTAGCACCTATTGAACTCTATAACAAATGCTGATGGATTTTCAGAAATCCTTTGAACACACCCTGAGATATTGATCTTATTGTTTCCTATAAGAGCACAACAGTAGTTTGAAGGTGTTGACCCGAAAAAGACAGGAAGACAAGACTTTTTATGAGGTAGTTTTATGCATCCTCTGGAAACTGGACACCTCAAGAACAGCGGATAAATCAAGTTTACAGTAAAATCTATTTTTCTTACCCTCCTATGTCTCATTCCTTTGCCACACCTATCTTTTCTCATCAGCTCGTGTCCTTTCCCCCCCCCCCCCCGGTGAGCAACATTAGTTCCCGTCACTGAGTTTGAGTCGGATCACCAAACTCAAGATCTTATGCCAAGCATTTATAAAAACTGTTACATACCTTATGTTTAATTTCTGCATTATTGCAGTCATTTTTATTTATGCAGCTGGCTAGTTCTGAGTCAGCCACGGTCAGTTTGGACTAAGGGTGTAACAACATTGTGGAGCCTGTGGGATTTGACATGAACCCAAGTCATTTAACCGTCAAACATGTGGTGGGGCCGGGGCTCATTATATCATTATGTTGTCAGGGTGATTGTTTATTCTGACATCCACATCTCACACAGACACATCCTCCCCTACAGTCATATCCATATCATCAATAGGAGGAGGAACCTGGTTATTTAGAACGAGCCACCAGTATAGACAGATGTCAGAAGATATAAGATTCAAAGTGGCCATTAACAAGATGGTTGTGTGTTCTTTATCCACTGGAGCTCCCACCGAATACACCCCCATCAATTATTAATCCAGCCAATTAGCAAGGTTGCATTATTCACCAGGAAGCCGTGATCACATCCATTAACAGCGCTGCCTTTTCTCATTGCGGTTCTCCCATGCTGGACTTGCACAAACCACAATCCCCCAAGCCATTCTACATATATGACCACCTAATCGCACTTTCAGCATGTTTAACAGGCAAATTCACAGAGGTGGGTATGCAAGCACTACTAATGCAGTACAGTGACTTTCTTATCCTTTCTTTTACATATTTAGCACCTCTTTTATTATAAAGGGACCCATTCAAAGGAAGATAGTCAAAATGTCTTCAGTTTTCTGTTGTTAAACCAGAGTTAAGGCTTTTACTTAGTATCACTTGCAAAATCTAAAATGATCATGCCAACCCTATTTAGCTCTGAATAGAAAGAAATGTTTTTGCTGCCCTCCCACTGTTTCCCAGAGCTCTACAAACAGAGCAATGACCCTGATTGCTTGTCAGTGGGATTTATGGACCCTCAAATCGCTGAACAAAATCACTTCCTGTTTTTCCCCTGTGTTTACCGGACACACAGGCGGGCAGGCGCGCATTTGATAAAAAGTGATTTATTTTCATTTGCTTATCTACTTAATTGATGTCCCCCAGGCCTCCCTGACAGCCATAATTTCATTATACAAACAATTTAGAGAAGTTTGATTAACACAAATGAGAGTTCAGGACCCCCACCAATTTATATGTTGTTCCTACACATTTGGTGCTTTTCGCCGCATTGATTCTACAGAGTCACTAATAACCGCTTTGTAAAATATTTTAATGATTACTCTATTCATCACAATAAAATGGTGTTGTGCCATTTCACTTTGTATACAAAACTGCCTCTTATTAGGATTGCACATGTCAGAAAGCCTGTTTTTATTTGAATCATCATCCTGTAATTTAACATGTGTTTCACACCTCAAAACACATTTAGGGATGCACTGGAATGAGACAATTTGTGGCTGATTTAAAATTCCTGTCCTCTACTAGATTCTCATTATAGCCATTGAGACGCAACTGTATTGATTTTGTTGTTTAGGATTCACCAGCAGCATTGATTTATGGGTCTTCTGAGACAACTGTGTGTAATTAGGCTCATATTGTTAAGGGCTCACCCCACTATAGCTTCAGCTGTAGTGGTCCTCATTGATGACTCTGTGCTTTGTTTGCGCCGCCAAATGTTATGTGAGCAGTAATGGAGAGGCCTAAACGCACGCACACACACACACACACACGCGCGCACCGGAATGCACGTATGCATACACAGGCACACACATGCATGCACAGAGTCTGCGGCTGTCGTGGGCAGGTCTGTTTCTGACATACCATTTATTACATCATGTTATTTTCCACTCAGCCAAGCAGCAGCAGCAGCAGCAGTGCATATGCTTTTTTTCACTGCCCTGTTTTTGCTCTTATGTTTCTTTTCTCTTTTTTGTATCCAACTGGCTTTTAAACAGGGTCGGCTCTGGCAAGGTGTAAATCCAGCAGGAGGGATTCCCCCCTCACCCACAAAGCTCTAACTTCTGGCAATCAAGTGCCAGCATGCGCCTCTAGCTCTCCCTGATGAACTCTTGGATTCACATTATAGCAAAATGGCCCCTTACAAAGCGGTTTTAAGTCTCTAGGTGAATGTACAAGCACGCACATGCAGACAGACACGCTGAAGAGGAACGACGTGCTCTCACAAACATATGTTTGCACTCAAAGACACTTTCAGACAAACATTCATGCACACTGTAAATGTATCTGATACATTTTCACTCTCATACAGTCACCTATTTATGGAATCCATGCCAGTTTGTTTACAACTAATTATACTTTTTCCTTCACCACCATTTATTATATAGGTTTACAAGTGCATTACAGTCCCGTAATGTAAATGCAAATGTGATTGAAAGTGGTTCATAATAGCCTCCTTTCAACTGTCATGAATATGAATTGCATTAATATGCATTTCGTTTTGGTTTGCTTCTTTTCTCCGCAAATGTGTTGTCTTGAATGATCGTGCACACCCAGCCCCTCCTCATCATTGTCTTTACACTCTATTTATTTATTTTCTAATTGTGATTTGGACGGACCGTATTTATTCATGCCACAGCCTCTCTCTGTATGTAAGGCACATCTGTCATTCAAGGCTGGCAGAGTTTGACTCAATAACAGCGCAAATATTCAGCCATTATCTCTCTACGGAGTACTCCCTCAATGTTAATGTGTTTTTAGGACGATTACATCAATGTGAAATATTGAAAAATAACCCTCTGATTGATAACATGAATCATCAAGCCTGTGTCCCCTCCCCCTTGAACACCTCATTTACCATCTCCAAGGCAACATGCAAGGGAACTACGTGCAATCACCTGCTCACATTAGATCAGGTTATGGTGCCGGCTTAGTAATCAGGCGGTCCTGGGGAGAATTAGAACATTCGTTATTGGACTGATACGGGAAAACAGCTGCATGGACCATGCCTCTGTAATGCCATACATAAATATACCACAGACCTGCTCGTAAAAGAATGAAGTGCAACATCCCTCATGGAGATAGTGTTAATATATTGTGCTTCATGCGCACAAGCCATTTAAGTCAATCTTCTTGCTCAGCTTGCAGTTTGAATGCAGGAGGTAAAGTATTAAAATGAGGCATCGGGCCTTGAAAATTACAAATTTATCTGGATTCCATGACGACAAGCAAAATCTAGCTTAGAACTGTCACTGTGTTTCATTTTCTCTCTTCTTCCCTGTCATGGTTGAAATCATTATTGTATTAATAAAGGATATTTTGTTCATGTCAGTATAGATGAAGATATGGCAAATGTAAAATGTAAATGTTTGCAAAAATCCCACATAATGCACTAAAACTGTATTCTACTGACAACCAAACTCAAAAAACAAAAACTCAGAAGAGGCTCAGCAGCCAGACATTCCTCTGTTCACTCCTGATTTGACAAGAAAATAAGAATGGATAGTCCACCTTAAGTGAGCCTGGTCAGGTTAGGCTAACCCCCTTCACTGATTGAGACAAGTCTTTTCTTGGTCTGGCAGCATTTATTAACTGACACGCTGTAGCCTGTACTGTACATTTACTGCCATACTGACAACTCACTGCTAAGCTTTTCCTCTGCTCGCATTCACTGTCACTTTTCTGTCACTCATTTAACCACACGTTCTCTACGCACCCACATTACGCACTGCACTATTCCTCAACAGAGCTACATTACTCTTACAACAGTACCTCTCACGTAGATGTCCTTGAATGATTATTTTAATCAAAAATTTAAAAAAATCCTTAATTGCAGCCCTAGAAAACTGATAAACAATAATATTGAATCTTTGCACAGTTAAGCTCAAAATAATGAACATAATGACATCAAAATAAAAGTGGAGTACATGGGTGGGAAGCCAGTGAGGAACCACAACCTTTTTGTTGGACCAGCCTATTGGTTGTTCTGGGTGCTTCCACTGGGAAGGGGGGTTTGGAAGACATCACTTGGATAGTGAATTAAAGCTGATGTTTCGAATTATTTAAAAAAAGGCACATCATTTGCTTTGGTGGTTTGTGTCAGTTTTGTCTCTGGGCTCAAACTCACTTTCCTGCTTCAGCAGTTTGCCTTTTTTTTAGCTGGGACGGGAAAAAAAGACCTGCACTACACTGTGCACATTGTCCTAACTCTGACAATGAGGTTCTGCCCTGTAATTACATTCTATTTCTAAAACCATCCATCTTTGCTCACAGAGAGCTGACAGGCTAAAACATTAGCACGTTGTCAGCGGCTCCTCAGACGCCACAGTTCTCCGTTACACTTCATATTATCTTGCACCCTCAATCCAGCTTCCCAGATGGAGTTACCTCTGTGCAGTCTGCGGAGGAAGAGGAGGTGTTTTCCTGTTGCGCGGCCAGTTTAGCTCAGCTATGATGGGGCCTCCTGGTTTCTCACTGGGGGTCTGTTGAATTCTGGGTCACAGCCCAGCCCCAGGCAACTGCTGGCTCCGCTCTAGCCATTCTGTGTCGCTTTAGCCCCGTTTTAGCACATTCTACGGAGGGTAATTTTTCACCTTTTCTTTCAGCAACAACCTGTTCCCCATCTTGCCCCACGTTTCTGGCACTGTTTGCAATCGCCATTAGCTTGTGCAACTGGTGCTGATAGCAGGGAGACCTCACACGCCTCAACATCACCTATTCGTTATGCACAGCACTGTCACCTCAACCCAAAAAAAACGAGCTGTACGAAGTTCCATTTTCCCCGGGCTATTTATTTAATGGATAATGCAAGGGATGCAAAATGGAAATCACGCATTCAACCATGTCTTAAACATCGACTCCTCCCTGCCAGCCTTCCTGAACTGCATTCATTCTCATCCCCCGGTGAGCATAAATCATTTTAGTAATTTGTTATTACCAAGCTCATTATTTATTCTCACCGGTATTTAAAGAGAAGCTAAATAAATAAATAAATAATAGAAGAAACTCCTATCAAATATTTAAAGCTCCTAGATGTGAGTAAAGGAACATAATCTTCACATGCCTCTGTCTGTTTCTCTCTGGCACTACAATCTAGGGGAAGAAAAAAAAACCCAGAGAGATTGTGTGAGCCCGTTTGTAATGAGTTTATGTCAAAAGAAGCGATAAGAGGGGAGCATTCATACATGCTAATCTCTGCCCCTCTCTGCTTCTTCTGTGGTGGCAGGACTGCGCAGAGGGTGTGCGAGCTCACTGGTGTGCTCTCGCTGTGGCTTGGCACAAAGATGAGGGAAGCGATGCGACAGTGCCAGGCGCTTTGTATTCTGAGCCTGGGAGTGAAGGGATAGAGGGAGGAAAGAGGAGGGAAAAAACGAAATGGGGGGAAAAGGCAGTATAGTCAGAGAAGAAGAAGAAGAGAGCACGGAGACAGTGTAATCACTTTTACACTCCCCGATGCTGTTGCACACGTGACGCTTGACTCTTATCCCCAGTTTTCTCTGCACTCCCCTCTCCCAATATCTCACACTGTCTATCTGTCCCCCCACCCACCCCTTCCCTCCTCTTTTTTCCCCCTCTTCTTACTCAGTCTAAACAGAAATTTGAGCTCTTGGGTTTTTGTATGTGTTGCATATGTGCAGCACTGTTTTGCTATCTTGTTAACTTTTGTCCAGTTAGGTAAGCCTAGACTCCTGTTTAAAGTTAACTGTCAAATATTTGGCTTTCATTATGTTACAGCTATCGAATTTCATATGGAAATTATGTTTTACTGCCTCTTGCCCTCTGCCGCCTATAGGTCCTGAGACAAAGTACTGTAACAGAGTGAAAACTGTAATGCAATTCAGCATGATGGCAGCTGAAACTGACACCCGCTCTCTGCTGTGAGGTAGTCCACGATGTCTGAGGGTAAAAAAACGCATTGATGTTCTGAATCCACACAGTGAGAAGATCTGCCAGCCCGTCTACTCCAGCCCTGTTGGCTGAGATACTACCTGACTAATTTTGGCTTCTCTATATGCTTGTATTTGAACAGAACAATGACTCCTTTTCAGAAGTTGTTCTATTTTAGAAAATCCCAGGCGGTTTACAGTCAGAGCTCTCAGAAGTAAGCCAACAAGACTGAGACTTGGGCTTTCAACCTGTCAAGTTCTTACTTTTAATTGTATTTGTGTATATGTGTGTGTGTATGTGTGTGTGGGGTACAGTATGCCGAGGCGTTGTTATGAGTACATTGGTGTGCTTACCTGCACCGTGGGTATGAAATGGAAACGTTGAAGATTAAAGCAGACGTTCTGTGTAAGATTTGGGTTTTGAGGGGTGCACATGACATCCTCTCCACAAGCTTTTCATCTTGTGTGAGTGAGCATTGTGTGTTTTTAAAGTGATGCAACAAACACAGTCGGGTTTATGATGTAGCAGCAACACACACACACACAGAGTAACAGTCACCACCACACCCAGTGCTTCCTCATTCCTCCCTTCCTTCAGCCTCGCCTTTTTCACTCCCCTCAATTGAATCACATGTCTCTACTTTTGTTTTATATAGTTTAATTTCTTTCCTCGCCTCTCTTTAAAGGACAAGTACGGCTTTATTTTTCTTGGTGTCGACAAATTGTATTAAAAGATTATTGTTGTCCAAGAACTATTAAAAACACACCACATCACTGCACTGCACTGGGTGACAAGTTAATTTTGAGTCCCACATACACCATCCTTGGATCGTAAATACTCAGTAGAGCACCAAATACCTATTAATCCTTAGTGCATTTTGTTGGGGGACATTTTTCAGCTATTTCCTCCAGTTTGAAAAAAAACAAAAAAAAAACCATGCCCAGCTGTTTAGAAGATTATTGAGCCCTTTTAAAAATAAGAAACCAACCTATTTAGAACCCGTTTTTAAATGTATTTAAATTATTTTAAATGTTCTCAAGGAATGTATGGGCTTGGTGCTGAGTGCTACATACAGCATATATTGTTGGTTTCTTTCCAGTCCTTTCATGGCATGTGTTAACAAAAAGAAAGAATTAAATATAACGCCCGCCTTACTGTACAGTATATGTAAATCCAACCTGTCAGCGAAACCATCATAAATGTTCCTCCCTACGTGTAACAGTGACACTAATTCTCTCACTTTTACAGGAGCGTCCTCGCCCGGTGCTCGTCGACTGCTCTGCTATAACACAAACTGTAGCAGTAATACCGCTCGCTATGTCTGTTATAATAGAAAACAGACGCAGGCAAAAACTGAATGTAATCGGGGATTGAAAGCAGCGAAGAATTATGGATTGCTCATTTGCCGAGTTTGAAATAAGCTGCAATTTATCATTGCCCCCACGGTCGCAGGGTGTTTATAGCAGGACAGGTTAATGGAGCAACGCTTGATAAGGACATACATTGCACTGACAAAAACAATGGTGCTGGTTTTTACTTAATATGATAAAAGACATGCATGTTCTTGCATGACTAATACCGTATTCATGTATCAGCAATAGATAAATTTGATAGCTGTGGCCATAGTTATGAACACATGCATGCTTAGTTTAGAAGATAGCAGCATTTAAGCACTTTCCCCAAGAGTTAAATGACCAAATGACTCTGTGTGTAGCTATAAGACGTTTTCTTGAGTCCACTCACGTTTCCTGGCACTGATAACTGTAATGAAACCATCATCTGTGATCTTACAAGAGTGTGTTTAATAAGCCGTCTTTTGGAATACTTATAAGATCATAGAGAGGAAGGGCTGGGGAACAGGGCAGAGCAGAAGAGATCCTTTCTTCCTCAGAGCATCAGATGGGAATGGAGCACAACCCCTAAAAAAAACACTATCATGTCCTCGTGGAGCTGTTTGATGACTGAAGATCCCCAAAAGACTTCAAAGGAGATGGTGCAGTGCATCATTTTACAGTACGCAAGAGACTGCACATTTTTGGACTTTTCACCCCAATGAAAAGAGAAAAGATGGGATAAGTGTTTGCTGGTGAAATTAATATCACTGCTGTGCTGGAGAAATATTAAGGAACATTTGTGCCAGTGTGTGTCTCAGTCTACAAAGAGAGAAGGGGGATGGGATTGTCTTTTTGCTAACCCATCATTTTGCAGCTGTGTTCATAGAAGGATCTGAAACTGGGCTTTAGTTATCAGTTTAGCCCCTATATATTTTTTAAATCATAAGCTTTTATGTCTTTTTCTGAGCTCTAATATTTGAGTTTCTTCTTCTTCTTCTCCTCAACACCAAGAGCAGTGGATGCACACAGGCGGGATGTGCCAGCAGAAAAATGTGTCTCATAACGGCTATCTTTTTAGTGACAGTCTATGTGGCATATTCAGCAGACTGAAATGTTTATATTGAATGTTTCAGCAGCTTGAAAATCACCATGGTAATGGTCCCAAAGACAAAAGCCCTAGCCTTTTGTCATGGGTAATTATCGCAGAGCAGTCCCCTCAAAGCCTTCCATTTGGCTCTGAACAAATTCACATTTAATTTTGCTCTCACGCATTTGACACAGAGCTTTTTATTTTTTGTATTCAAATCAGGCTTAAATGTAGAATTTAAATACCCATTGAAATGGTTTTCGTTTGAGGCAAGTGGTTCTCTGTGATGTTTTTTTCCTCAGATTATTTCAACACTAGAAACTATAGAGAAAGGATAAGGAGGGCTGTAAAAAGACCACTTGAATTTCCCTAATGAAGCCACCTTCAGTATATAAGGGAACATTCAAGAAGCACAATACCTTGATAATGAGCTCCAGTATTAAACCCAAGTTTAGGTGTCTTATCTCCCACAAGCTGTTGAGTCCCTAAAAACTGACTTGGCAGAAAGAAAAATAGCAGTGAGCCGTAGCCAAAGCTGATCCCACTGAAGTGTCATCTCCACATGCTCTGTCTCAAACTGCGTGTTACACTGAACAAGTGGGTCAGAGAAATATGAAAAAGTAATGTGAACAATAAGAATCTGCGAGAGTAGATGCATACACTGCATGTTGATGACATTAGATATACAAAACTCCTCTTTGGGTCATATTTAGTGGTTAGGTTGCCTCATAATTTGATTCAATGGAACATGAATCATTAAATGCAAAATATAACTTTATATTTATTGGCTGCTTTGAGTTTGTTTGGGGTATTTTTTCAGACTCTCCAGGTAATAATCAGACTCATTTTTGCTTCCAAACGTATTCAGACAAAGGCTTACACGTACTACACCCGGCATTGAAATGCATCTCAAAAGACATTGTAATCACGCCTATCCACATGGAAATCCAGGTGTGAATGCATTAAGGGAGCATTACATATATATCCACACAGGGAGCATTGTAAGTACAAATACAGTATTTCTTTGAGCCACATATGTATTCTAATACTATTGTTTCAAATCACTGTATCACCAACAGTGTTGAAGGGGACATATCGTGCTTTTTGTCATTTTTATGATGTTATGATGTTGGATTTATATGTTTAACATAGTGAAATGCCCACAATCAGTCAAAAGCTTTGGCTTCACCCTGCGTGGACGCTCCATTTGAAAAGTTACTTGTGCTTCCTCCTCGAACTGATGACAGACTGTTCGTGCATTCCCACAAACCACTGTCCGTTTCCCGTTGGCTTTGTTGCTAAGTGTTGCAATGTGTCGATGTTGAATACATCAGTGCAGATGTACAGAGGTATTTGAGAAGTTTCCATTTTGAGTAAAGAAAAAAAAAATAAGTGAAATCCTAC